>NC_092712.1:192973706-193296206 GCF_047496885.1 Scyliorhinus torazame | reverse complement strand
CTAACCCTGCCAAATCACTTTAAAATGTCTCCAGTTCTGTCATTAACATTACAACCTGTGCCATTGCAGTCAACCCTGCACTTGTGTCCCTGTTAAGCAATACAATTGTCCATCAGTTTTATATTATGCTACCATTCAATTTTCTCTCTGTCCCCTGTACAATGAGTGTTTGCTGAATCAACAACATTTGCCACTGCGTCTCCTTGCATTGAGCTTCTGAATTCAAGTCATAAACATAACCAGAAACAGCTGGAATTTCAATAGTAATTATTTGCGTACCGCACTCAGCGGAATCTCTCCCAACTCAATTACCTACTGCTTCCAATCCTTTGAACAATTTTTTATCTAATCCAAGATTTTATCTTTGAATCTTGAACTTGGGTAGATGTTCATCATAGAATTTACAGTGCAGAAGGAGGCCATTCGGCCCATTGAGTCTGCACCTGCTCTTGGAAAGAGCACATTCCCAGAGCCCACACCTCCACCCTATCCCCATAACCCAGCAACCCCATCTAACCCAAGGGCAATTTAGCACGGCCAATCCACCTAGCCTGCATATCTTTGGACTGTGGGAGGAAACCGGAGCACCCGGAGGAAACCCACGCACACACGGGGAGGATGTGCAGACTCTGCACAGACAGTGACCCAAGTGAGAATCGAACCAGAGATGCTGGTGCTGTGAAGCCAAAGTGCTAACCACTATGCTACCGTGTGCCCCAAGTTCATGTGGAACTTTGCCAAAGGCTTTGGGGAATCTAGTTACAAAATGACAACGTTTTTCACAATCCACTTAAAATGTTACTTCCTCAAAAAAAAGTTGATGGAACTAATCAGGCAGTTTTAAATAATTTGTGTTTGGTAGATTTCCATACAAGTGATTATCTTATTTATCCTTGACAATCAATTAAATCAATACTAGTTAAATGAAAATTAGCCACCAAATGTTTCAACATAAGCACCTCATATCTGAAGCACAACAAAGGTACCCAGAAGGAGATTCCATTCTCACTAATATTGCAATGCTCATCAATAAGTTTAAATACTCATCAAAGTGTTATACTCATCATTATGTTAACTACTACCAAAAAAGGTTTCCTTGATTATTTTGAAGCTATATTAATACCGAGGCTACTTCTTGCTTATGCATGGTGCCCAATTCCTATTCATTCCAATATATAATGAATCGTATTTGTGGATTAAAAAGAAATATATTTACATGGCACCTTCCACATCCTCGCGTGTACGAGGGCCAAAGGGACCCAAAACCATTTCCTCTATTTTTGGCAGCAGCAAACAACGGAAGAGAAAATGGTGGGCCGCGCAGGTCGGCTGGCATGGGTCACGAAGGTCAGCCGGTTGGTAAAACTGGGTCCCCAGAAAAAAGTTTGAAGAACACTGGCCTGGAAGGATATGGGCAGCAGACACATGGGAACCCCAGTACCTGCAACACTCCCCTCCAAGCAACACTCCCCTCCAAGCCCCACACAATCCTCACTTGGAGATATATAACTGTTCCATCACTGTCACGGGATCAACATCCAGGACAAAGCAGCCCCCATGATTGACATCCAGAGACTATCTTCAAGATCCACTTCCTCTACCACTGACAAACGAGAGGCAGGTGTGTAAACGATCTACAAGATGCACTGCAGCAACTCACCATGGCTCCTTCAACAACACTATCCAAACCCACAACCTCTATCCCCGAGAAGGACAAGGGCAGCAGATGCATGGTAACTCAGCCACCTACCTGCAAGTTCCCATCCAAGTCAAACAATATCCCGACTTGGAAATATAACCCGGTTTCTTCACTGTCACTGGGTCAAATCCTGGAACTCCCTCCCTAACAGCAGTGGATGTACCTACATCACATGGACTGCAGTGTTCCCCACCACCTTCTCAAGGGCAATTAAGGATGGGCAATAAAAATACTGGCCTAACAAAAAGAGAAAATACTGGACAATCTCAGCAGGTTTGACAGCACCTTTGGAGAGAAAAGGGAGCTAATGTTTCGAGTCAGGATGACTCTGTCAAAATGCTGGTCTAGCTGGCATCATCTACGTCACGTGAAATCATTAAAAATAGCCAAAGGAGCTGCAACAAACATTGAATAAGAGAGCAGTTAACAAATATGTCCAATATTGGCTACAATACAAAGGATAGCTCCCCTTGCTCTTCTTTGAATTAGTGCCCTGGGATCTTTTATGTGCCAGAGGGAAGAGCTAACTGGTGTGCAATGTGGGATTCTATGGGTCATCCTACGTTGGTCATCTTCACCCAGTCTCACCCGTGGCCCCAAGTAGTTGTCAGCACATGTCAATGGTCACACCCCAATGAACTGCTTCAAAGGGCGAGCCAAGACAGGTGAGGATAGCTGTTGGGGTTTCCACTCTGTGACTTAGGGGTTTGTCTACCCTGGCACATGAAGGCTGATTCCAATGGACCGGGCAGGTGAGATTAATTTAAGGTCCAACAGTCTAGAAGCAAGTTCAGCACCATGTTATAAAACATGCAGAGTTTGATAAGACACAGATGTCCCAGTAACCCACTCTATTCCAGATAATCTCCAGCTATCTGGACTTGTCTTTCCAGTGGACCAAGATAGATCAGGTGTGGACTAGAGGGGGGGGGGGGGGGGGGGGCTGATGATGAGCAACTCTGTCACTGAAATGCAATTCACACACGTCACGTTCATCATCTATCTTCAGAACACTTCTAAATACCACAGAAGAACAACTTGGTCAAAGGATAAAGAGAGTTTAGGCAGGGCCTCAGTTTAATGTTTGGATTGTTCAAAGCAGAGTTGGCATGGACTCGATGGCTGAATGGCCTCTTTCTACCCTGTTATTCTCCATGACCTCAGACAGCGGAATACTCCCTCACTACTCCACTGGAGTGCCAGCGTTGATTTTTGGACTTGTGTCCTGCAGTGGGAGTTAAACCTGGTGTCTCAGAGGCAGGAGTGCTACAAACTAAGCCATAGCCTCCAAGGCTACCACCCAAGATGGCTCATCAGCACCTTGTCAAGGGCAATTCAGGATGGGCAATAAATGCTGGACAAGTCAGCAGCACCCACATCCCATGAACAAATAAAAAAACAAAATTATACAGTCAGGATCTATGCATCATGCTAACATGTTAGCACGATGCATAGATCCGGATGATATAATCCAGAGTCTGGATCATGTTAACATCGAAGAGGAGGTGGTATTGGGTCTTCTAACAAATATTAAGGTGGATAAGTCTCCTGGGCTGGATGGGATTTACCCCAGAATACTGACGGAAGGGAGGAAATTGCTGGGGCCTTGACTGACCGCTTTGTATCCTCATTGATCCCAGAGGACTGGAGAATAGCTAATGTGGTACCGCTGTTTAAGAAAGTTAGCAGGGATAATCCTGGAAACTATAGGCTGGTGAGCCACACGTTGATAGTAGATAAATTGTCGGAGAGAATTCTCAGGGACAGGATTTATACCCATTTGGAAACAAACTGACTCATAACAAACGGGCAGCACGGTAGCACAAGTGGATAGCACTTGTCCCAGGTTCGATTCCCTGCTGGGTCACTGTCTGTGCGGAATCTGCACGTTCTCCCAGTGTCTGCGTGGGTTAGGTGGATTGGCCATGCTAAATTGCCCGTAGTGTCCAAAAGGTTAGATGGGGTTATTGGCTTACGGGGATAGGGTGGAAGTGAGGGCTTAAGTGGGTTGGTGCAGACTCGATTGGACGAATGGCCTCCTTCTGCACTATGTTCTATAAGCGATCGACATCATGGTTTTGTGAAGGGGAGGTCGTGCCTCACTAACTTGATCCAGTTTTTTGAGGAGGTGACAAAGATGATTGATGAGGGGAGGGTAGTGGATGTTGTTTACATGGACTTCAGTAAAGCCTTTGACAAGGTGCATCATGGCAGACTGGTACAAAAGGTGATGTCACACGGGATCAGAGGTGAGGTGGTAAGATGAATACAGAACTGGCTCGATCACAGAAAGCAAAGGGTAGCAGTAGAAGGGTGTTTTTCTGAATGGAAGATTGTGACTAGTTGTGTTCCACAGGGATCTGTGCTTGGGCCTCTGTTGTTTGCAGTGTACATAAACGATTTGGAGGAAAATGTAGCCGGTTTGATTAGTAAGTTTGCGGATGACACCAAGATTGGCGAGTGGCAGATAGTGTTGAGGATTATCAGAAGATACAGCAGGACATAGATAGGTTGGACATTTGGGCAGAGAAATGGCAAATAGAGTTTAATCCGGACAAATGTGAGGTAATGCATTTTGGTAGGTCTAACATAAGAGGGGAAATATACACAAATGGCAAAACTCTTAGGAATACAGAAAGTCAGAGAGATCTGGGCATGCAGGTCCACAGATCTTGAAGGTGGCAACACAAATGGACAAGGTAGTCAAGAAAGCATACGGAATGCTTGCCTTCATTGGACGGGCATAAAGTATAAAATCTGGCAAGTCATGCTACAGTTGTATAGAACCTTGGTAAGGCCGCACTTGGAATATCGCACACAATTCTGGTCGCCACACTGCCAGAAGGATGTGAAGGTTTTGGAGAGGGTGTTGAGGAGGTTTACCAGGATGTTGCCTGGTCTTGAGGATGTTAGCTATGTGGAGGCTGAATAGATTTGGACTGTTTTCATTAAAAAGAGAGGTTGAGGGGTGACTTGATAAGGGGTCTACAAGATTATGAGGGGCATAATCCCTCATAATGAGCAGGCACTCTTTCCCAGGGTGATGGGGTCAGTCACCAGGCAGCATAGGTTTAAGGTCCATGAGGCAAAGTTTAGAGGAGATGTGCGAGGCAGCTTTTTTATGCAGTGGGTGGGGAGTGCCTGGAACGCATTGCCAGGGGAGGTGGTGGAAGAAAATACATTAATGGCGTTCAAAAGGCATCTTGACAAACACGTGGATAGGATGGGTATAGAGGGATACGGCACAAGGAAGGGCTGAGGGTTTTGCCAAAGGGTGGTATCATGACCGGTGCAGGCTTGGAGGGGTAAAGGGCCTGTTCCTGTGATGTATTGTTCTTTGTTCAATCCTGGCGAAACCCACACTGAACATCAATGAGCAGGTTATTGTGAGTAGGCGCTGCTTAATAGATTACTAATGACTCCTTTCACACAATCAACAAAAAAGTGCTGGAAGATTGATCAGGTTGTAGTTGTCTGTTTGAGTCATATTTTTTGTGCTGCAACATACTTAGGATGTCTTTCAAATGTTGGATACATGGCAGCATCAGAGGTGCACCTTAGCTCAGCTAAGGGAGTGACAAATTCTGTTTTGGTCTTCCTCACTAGTCAGGATGGCAACAGGGCCCAAGCTCTCCTCAAGTCCAGTGTACACAATCACTTCTAATTGTCAAATGGTGGAGGGTTTAAACAAATTTGGTACGAGGATGAAATATTAGAGAGGAGAAACAAAGTGCAGATAGGATTGGACAAGGCAAAAAACACTGAGTAAATTCAGAAATATGAGATCACACAGGGGATCAAATGGGAAGCAGTCCAAGATGGTTCTGAAGTGCATGTATGTAAACATACGAGATGGTGTAAATAAGATTGGTGTGCACAAGTTCTCACTACTATAGTAGCAATAATGGACACCCAGCTCAAAGAAGGCAAGTATTGGGAACTATATTTCTGTATACAGGTATTCAGGAAAAGGGAGTAATATATACAACTTTCTTGATTAATGTGCTTCAAGGCTCAGTGAGAAAGAAAACAGCGTTGGATCAAATATAAAAACAAAGACAAAATACTGCAGATGCTAGAAATCGGCACTAAAACCTGAAAATGCTGGAAATACTCAGTAGATCAGGCAGCAGCTGTGAAGAAAAACAGCATAAATGTTTAAGTGCGATGGCCTTTCATCCGTTAATAATCTAATTTGAGGAATAAAGTACAAAAGCAAGGATATTATGCTGAACCTTTACAAAACACTGGTTAAGACCTCAGCTAGAGTAGTGTGCTTAATTCTGGGTGTCAACACTTTAGAAAGGTGTCACAATGTTAAGACCTTGAAGAGGGTGCAAAAGAGATATATCAATCGGGTATGAGGGATCCAATTTGTGCGGAGAAGCTAGGTTGCTCTCCTTAAAAGCAGAGAACATTAACAGGATATTTGATTTAGATATTCAAAATGATCAATAATTTTGATAGGGTAAGAGAAACTGTAGTTTTCAGCGGCAAAAGGATCAGTTCTCAGAAGACAGCTGGCAAAAGAATTAGACATGACATGAGGAATTTTTTTAGTATACACACAGCGAGTTGTTGTGACCAGAAATGAAAGATTAGTAAAAACAGATTCAACAGCAACATTCAAAAGAGAGCTGGATAAATGCCAAAAGCAGAAGATTAGTGTTAGAAGTGAAGACCGGGGATGGGGTTGATTGGATAGCACTACAAAAAGAGCCAGCCAGGCTGTATGATTCTGTGACTGAACGGACTGAACGATATTTTACAATGCTGGAAAATGGTAGAGCATTGAGGAGAGGCTGAACAGAGTGAACTGCTTGGCACGATGGATTGAAGATGTCGTAAGACAAAAGAATGCATTTATATTGCATTTTTAATCGATCCCGCCCCGGGTCACTGCCTGTGTGGAGTTTGCACATTCTCCCAGTGCCTGCGTGGGTCTCATCCCGGAACTCAAAATGATGTGCAGGGTAGGTGGATTGGCCACACTAAATTGGGAAAAAAAGAATTGGATACTCCAAATTTATAATTAAAAAAATGCAGCATTTGTAATGTAGAAAAACTTTACAGAGGAGTAATCAAACAAAAATGGATGGTGAATCAAAGGAAAAAAAAACATTGGGGTGTCCAAAAGCTTGGTCAGATCCGGGTTCAATAAGAATGAGATAGAAAAGCAGAGGAGGCGAGATGAAGGAGCAGAGGGCAGGTTGGAGCAGGTTTAGGAAAGGAATTCTACGGCCACCAATAGTGGGATAAAACAGGCGAAATGTGTAAGAGGCCATAAACAGAGAAATGATAAGCTCTTCAGGTGTTGTAGTACTGGAAAAGTTTAGAGATGGGGAGTGATGAGGGTGTCAAGGGTCTTGAGGTTGAAGGTGTTAGGGGACCAGAAACCAACACAGAGAAAGAAAGACAGGAAGTAGGGTGGGAGGGTGCTACTGTGGAACATAAACACTGGTATAGACCAGTCGAACTGAGTGGCTGGTTGCTATGCAATAAATTCAGGGGTAGCCACCCAGGGGAGCAGTGAAACGATGAAGGCATGAACAAAGACTTGACCAGCAAAGGTGTCAAATCAAGAAAGTGGACGATATTGCAGATGAGGGAATAGGTAGTCTTTTTGAAGAAGCATATAAAAAGTTGGATGCTGAGCTCCAGGATAAACAGGACACCCAAGATTGCTAACTGTTTGGATAGGTCTGGGACAATAACAATAAAGCGCGATGGAATCAGTGGGGTTTGTGGTAGGGGCCAAATGGCAACTATCTTCAGGCTTTGCAATTGTGGCTGGAGGTTAGTGAAGCAATATGAAACTCAGACAGTGAAGGGGTGGAGGAGTGACAGACTGATAAAACTTGACAATGTCAGTGGACTTGCGGAGGTTTAACCCAAGACTGCATTATTTTTCACAAATGGCAGGATGTAGTTTTGTCTTTGATATTCATATGTTGGACTGCACCATGGTTGAGAATAGGGTTATTCTTGGAACTTCCTCCTTCGGACGCTGAAGAATCAAGTAACAGAGTTTTCATTGGACGTGGTTGGACTATAGAGCTTTGCTTTTATCTATTGGTATGGAACCACTATAACCATTTGCCTTGGCATGTAGCTAGCTCTGATTTATAGCTTCACTCGGCAAGTGCCTCCAATTCCAACGCAGCCATTGGCTTATATTACCTCCTGTTTGCCCAGGTTTTGATTGGTAGATCTGCCCTGACCCAGTTTGAAGTGGTAGCAGAAATTATGGATTAATAAAGACATATCAGAGTTTCCATCTAAAATATCCAAAATATTTAAATTACATTTCAAAGGAACAATCAAAAGCAAAATATTAAACAGAAACAATATTTTAATGGTTTGACTACCCTGTTCGAGACAGGTCTTTGGATAATAGTCTTCAGGTTGGCAGGTTCTATCCACCTTGGACTACTTGCCCCATTAAGGGTTTCGAAGTCAAATGAAAATAATTATTGTTGCAATTCTTGCATTTCATTTTCATAATGAACTCCCCTTGATAATTTAATCTTAGAAATTAGAATAACTCAATTGAAAAACCTGGCAGGTTCTTTTACCCATCGGAGTACCAGAGCCATCTATCCAACTTGGGAACATAAAATATTTCCTTACCCATTAAGAGAAAATAATGACTTACTATGTCTGATTTTGCGGACAAACCCAGCTACAATCACTTGCCAAATAGGGTGCACTGCTCCTCTTCAAATTAACTTGTTCCAGCAACAGGAATTATCTTCATTGATTAACCATTTAGAATAAGCTAACATTTTAATCATATTTCAAACTGATTTTTTTTACTGACATATTCACAATAGTAAAATAGAATATGTTCTTTAGGAACATTTTAATACCCAATTTGTGCTATATAGTAGATGATCAGAACTATAACTTGGCACCTCTATAGCACCTTTATCAAAGTACAATATTCTAAGTTGCTTTATTGGAGCAAAAGCAGATTCAATTTAAGACCAAGCCACATAAGGAGATATTAGGATAGATCAGTGAAGCAGGTTTTATGTAGAGTTTAAAGAAAGAGAAAAGTTTAGAGGTTGAGAGAAGGAACACCAGAGCTCAGCATCTAGAAAGCTGTAGTCACAGCCGCCAGTGTTCATGTGATTAAAACCAGCGCTGGGTAAGAGATCAGAAATGCAGGAAAGCAAAGATGTGGACTGTTTTAGGGCTGGAGGAGGTTACAAGAATAGGAAGGGAAAATGCCATGGAAGGCTGATGCCATTAAAAAGGGGGCTGAGAATGATCAGGAGCCAATGTAAATGAGTGAGCACAGCGGTGATGGGTGAAAGGGACTTGATCTAGGTGTGTAGCAGAGGTTTGGATCAGTTCAGGTTTAAGGAGGATGAAAGATGACCGGCTGGCCGGACAGCATTGGAATAATAAAGTGCAACTAGAAACAAAGAAATAGGAGCTCGAAATTCAGCCCTTTGAGCCTACTCTGACATTCATTATCATCCAACCCGATAGCCTGTTTCCACCTTCCACCATATCCTTTGATTCCTTTAGCCCCAAGAGCTTTATCTAACTCCTTCTTCAGTGGTGGCGAATTCCACAGGCTTACCACTCTGGGTGAAGCAATTTCTCCTCATCTCAGTCCTAAATAGTCTACCCCGTATCCTCAGAATGTGACCCCTGGTTCTGGACTTGCCCTCAACGGGAACATCTTTTCTTGCAGCTAACCTGTCTAATCCTAGAATTTTATAGGTTTCTAGGAGATTCCCCACACATTCTTTCGAATTGCAACAAATATAATTTTAACCGACTCAATTTTCTTCTTGTACGTCAGTCCAACCATCCCAGTAATCAGTCTGGTAAACCTTCCCTGTACTCCCTCTGTCGCAAGAACCATCTTTCCTCAGATAAGGAGACCAAAGCTGCACACAATATTCCAGGTGTGGTTTCACCAAGGCTCTGTATAATTGCAGCAACACATCCCTGCTCCTGTGCTCGAATGCTCTCACTATAAAGGCCGGCATACCATTGCCTCCTTTACTGCACCTGCATGCTTACCTTCAGCGACTGGTGTACGAGGACATCCAGGTATTGTTGCACATTCCCCTCTCTCAATCTATAGCCATTCAAATAATAATCTACCTTCCTGTTTTTGCTGCCAAAGTGGATAACCTCACATTTATCCACATTAGACTGCATCTGGCATGCACTCAGCTTGTACAAATCACACTGAAGCATCTCTGCATCCTCCTCAGAGCTCCCCTTTGCACCCAGCTTTGTGTCATCTGCAAATTTGGATTATATTACATTCAGTTGTCTCAACAAAAATATTTATATTGTGAATGGCTGGGGTCCTAGCACCAATTCCGATGATACCCTATTCATCACTGCCTACCACTTGGAAAAAGACCTGCTTATTGCTCCTACTCTTTTGTTTCCTGTTGGCCAACCAGTTTTCCATCCATCTCAATAGAATGCAGCCAATCCCATGCACTGTTAAGTGTACAGATGTGTAGAGGAAGCAAAGTTACAGGTGAGAGTTTAAGCAACAATGAGCTCAGACAAAAGCAAAGGTGGGCGATGTTACAGAGATGAAAGAAGGCTGTTGATGTGATGGGAGTAAATTGTGGTTGGAAGTTAATTTAAGGTCAAACAGAACTCAGCATTGTGAATAAACTGGTTCAGTCTCAGAGAGCAACCAGGGCAAGGGACAGAGTTGACGGCACAGTGGTCAGCACTGCTGCCTCACAGCTCCAGGAACCCGGGTTCAATTCCAGCCTTGGGTGACTGTGTTGAGTTTGCTTGTTCTCCCCATGTCTGCATGGGTTTCCTCCAGGTGCTCCGGTTTCCTCCCACAGTTCAAAGTCGCGTAGGTTAGGTGGACCGGCCATGCTAAATTGCCCCTTAGTGCCCAAAAAGATTAGGTGGGGTTATTGGGTTATGGTGGAGACATGCTTAAGTAGGCTGATCTTTACAAGGGCTGGTGTAGACTCAATGGGCCAAAAGGCCTCCTTCTGCACTGTCGGGATTCTATGACCAGGGAATACCAACGAGAGGCAGTGGTGTAGTTTGTCACTGGACCAGTAACCCAGAGACCCAGCGCAAGGCTCTGGGGACCTGGATTCCAATCTCACCATGGCAGAAGGTGAAATTTGAATTCAATAAAAATCTGGAATTAAAAGTCTAATGATGACCATGAAATTGTCAATTGGGGTAAAAATCCATCTGGTTCATTAATGCCCTTTAGGGAAGGAAATCGACCATCCTTACCTGGTCAGCCTACACGTGACTCCAGATCCACAGCAATGTGGTTGATTCTTAACAACCTTATTTCATCCCTGTAACATCATTCATCTTTGTCTTGACCTAGCAAGACATTCAATTGAAGGGCAGTTAGGGATGGGAAATAAATGCTGGCCCAGCCAGCGGTGCCCACATTAGATGAAAGAATAAATAAAAGTCAATGGTTTTGATTTTCTCCAATTTTGATTAGAGGAAATTTCAACTGAAGACTGGATGTTGGACAAACAAATCAGAGTCATTGAAGTGGTTGGCAGAGGTGTGCCAAGTTACAGCTAGGTGTAATTAGTACGGAACATGGTGTGCTTTCTGATGATGCCACCAAATGCAGCATGCAGATGAGAAATATGATGGAAAATGAATTGATCCTTGGATGACTTCAGAGATAACAATGCGGGATCAGGAAGAGAAGCCACTCTAGCTACGACTAGATAGATAATGGCTTCCTTCTGTACTGTACTATTCTCTGTTAAAGACAGCCCCACTCAGCAAGAAGATAAAAGGTGAGGCATTGAAGGATAGTATGGACAAATATGTCAAAGGTTGCAGACGGGTTGACAAGGTTGAGAAGAGATGGTTTACCATGTACAAAGTCCCAGAGAATGTCATTTGTGACCTTGATAAGATCAGTTTCAGTGCTGTAGCAGAAGTGGAAACCTAACTGGAGGAATTCAAACCTGTAGTAGTGTGAAATCTAGGCACATATTTGGAAGGTAATATAGTCAAGGACCCGGCAGAGGCAAGGGAGTTTGCTGATGGGGAAATAGCTGGCAAGGACAGAGAGATCAAATACTTTTTTTTAAAGTGGATAACAACATCAGTTTTGCAGGGGAGATGAGAAACCAGTACCAGAGGAGAAGGAACTTGGGGACCAGGCAGGGAAGCTAGCTGATCAGCAGTTTAACGTGAAGAGGTGGAAAGCAAGAGTGGAAAAAAGCAGCGAGCTATCTTTGCATTCCAAGGCAATTGTGGAATAGTGAGTCGAGGAGAGAAGGACCCAAACTGTGCTGTAATTAGTCAAGCCAGATCAGACAATGAATGCTGTCCACAAGAATTCAAGCCAGATCAGACAATGAATGTTGTCAACAAGAAGAATTCAAGTTTGCATCCATGGGCTTAAGAGGCTGGTGAGAGGGGCCATTGTGAGAGATATGGTTTTATTGAGGGCATGGGCATCAAAAGGTGGACCACGGAAATGTCAAGGTGAATCAAGAGCTGGACAGTTAAGGATTTGAAAGTGTGTACAGTACATCCTTATTTTGTTTCTTAACACTTGGATGTCACTCATAATAACCATTGCTCTTGAAGACAACAACTTTTATACCTTAATAAAAATAAATTGATTCATTTTAATGGTCGGGAAAAAACAGAAAAGATTTATTTGTGATCTCTGACCTGCAAAGCAAACCGATATGCTCTCAGTTTCTTTGCACAACATCCAAAGGCAGAGGCTAGCTGGGCTAAAGTTCTTGGTGTACAGTAATCGGACGCTACTTAAATACCATCCTTCTACACATGGGAGTCTTGGTAGACTATTCAGCTATACAAAATGTAATAATTCAGCTAAATCCTACACACTTACTTTGTACTTTCCAGCAGCAATCAGTGGACAGCAACAGTGGATGATTTTATCCTTTTTTATCTAAGCATCACCAAAGCAGGCGTCACGTCCAAACTACTTCCTTGCTGAAAATCAACTTATCTTGGGTCAAACCCAGGGTGTTCTAGGCGCAGTATAAAAGATAGTACATTCACCCAAATCACAAAGAATTTCTAAAATCAAAATTCTATTGTAACTTCAGGTCAAGGATCCACTGCACCAATGCTCTATGTGCTGGCCTCTTACAGAATGTGTAAGTGACATCTGTAATTTGCACACTATATTTAGCACCCGTTGGATGTATCAACATGGGTTAACACAGGAATTAATCTGGGGCCTTTCCAGCCTGCATGGTCTGGTGCCTCAGTGGGCAATGCCTTTACTCACCAGAGTGCTAGGGGAAATTATTACATTTAGAGAACACAATTAGATTTAAATGAAAGTGAGGATACTACAAAAATCTTGAAAGATGGAAATACCTGTACAAATGCAACTATTTTATAAAAAAACAAACTGATCATGCAGTATTCTCAAATGGACCTGCTTGTTGGTTCCAAGGTTCATTGAAACAAATGCATTCACTTCACCTCAGCCCCCAAAAGTCAATTTCAGTGGACTATTAGGAATCTAGACTGAACAAGGAAATACCACAATTTATATTTACCTCCTAATTTAAGGTTAGGAAGTATAATAATTGTCTTTACATTGCAAGGGAGCATAATAATTGTCTTTACATTGCAAGAAGTTATTTGAAATAGGTTTTTAAAAGTTTGGCACAAGGTAGAGCAATTTTTCCTGTAAATAAAAATGGCACAATCCTATGAGTGAGCAGGAGCTTCTCACATTAAATTTGAGCCAATCTGCCTTCGTCTTCAGGACTAATGGGCTTTACTGAAACAACATTTTCTTACGATGCACTCAGAGCATAAACAGGAGCTTAATACATAATCTCTACCCCTCGATTAGTATACTGCTTATGGGACTGTTACCTGTGAACTGAACAGTTAATCTTGTCATTAAAGAACATGGATTTAGAACATTTACCTACTGTATGTGTAATCTATTCAGTAACTGACCAACAATAAAGAGTTTGCCGAAATAAGGTATCTCGTCGCACTACAGTCTAAAAGATAGTGAGATTTCAATTTCCTTTGCATTTGGAGTTACAGAAATCTCAGTAAGCAAGCAAAACTTGTTTGAAACGGTCTTTTGAATAAAGTATTAGGAAGTACAGTAAACTTGTTGTCCGGCACTCTACCAACTGGAATTCTCAGTAACTGGAAATTCTGACAGGTCTATTTCTTTTTAAAAAGCCAATCACTGTGTTGAAACAATACTTTCTTCAAAAAAAAAAAGGAACAATAAGGTTGTAAATGTGCAAAGTTATTTTTGGGTTTGACAATGAAATTAATAAATTATTGGGTCAGTTTTGGTTATTGTGCTTGGACACCCCACCTTTTGTGTCCAGAGCAATGTAATTTTCACAGTAACTTCATTGTAGTGTTAATGTAAGCCTACTTTGACAATAAAGATTAACCAGCAAGTCTGATTAACTGGCACCATTCATTCCACAAGCATGGCAGATAACAAAAAGATTTATCCTGGTTATTTCCCAGCTCGAGGCAGAAAGAGTTTTGATAGTGTAGAAGATGTGACGGTCTTGAAAAAGAAAATAGGGTAAAAAGAGAATACTTTTAAAATGTCCTCTTATTAGGTCCCTAGAAAATTTTAATCTGCAAATTATTAATGGTTGGAGATTTTGATCCTCAGAAGTCTTTACCATTGCCACTGGTAAATGCATCTCTCACTAAAAGACCAAAGGTAACTATGGCACAAGGAACTATCAGGATGGTTAAGTGATCTGAATCCACTTTTAAATTTTGTAGCTTGACCATACTATTTTATTTTGTTCAGCATGCAGAACAATTCCCCACGGTAGGCTATTGCAGAAAATACGGAGGCTGGGGATTGTGGGTGATTTAGAGATGTGGATCAGAAATTGGCTAGCTGAAAGAAGACAGAGGGTGGTGGTTGATGGGAAATGTTCAGAATGGAGTTCAGTTACAAGTGCAGTACCACAAGGATCTGTTCTGGGGCCGTTGCTGTTTGTCATTTTTATCAATGACCTAGAGGAAGGCGCAGAAGGGTGGGTGAGTAAATTTGCAGACGATACTAAAGTCGGTGGTGTTGTCGACAGTGTGGAAGGATGTAGGATATAGATAAGCTGCAGAGCTGGGCTGAGAGATGGCAAATGGAGTTTAATGTAGAGAAGTGTGAGGTGATTCACTTTGGAAGGAATAACAGGAATGCGGAATATTTGGCTAATGGAAAAGTTCTTGAAAGTGTGGATGAGCAGAGGGATCTAGGTGTCCATGTACATAGATCCCTGAAAGTTGTCACCCAGGTTGATAGGGTTGTGTAGAAGGCCTATGGAGTGTTGGCCTTTATTGGTAGAGGGATTGAGTTCCGGAGTCAGGAGGTCATGTTGCAGCTGTACAGAACTCTGGTACGGCCGCATTTGGAGTATTGCGTACAGTTCTGGTCACCGCATTATAGGAAGGACGTGGAGGCTTTGGAGCGGGTGCAGAGGAGATTTACCAGGATGTTGCCTGGTATGGAGGGAAAATTGTATGAGGAAAGGCTGATGGACTTGAGGTTGTTTTCGTTGGAGAGAAGGAGGTTAAGAGGAGACTTAATAGAGGCATACAAAATGATCAGGGGGTTGGATAGGGTGGACAGCGAGAGCCTTCTCCCGCGGATGGAAATGGCTGGCACGAGGGGACATAACTTTAAACTGAGGGGTAATAGATATAGGACAGAGGTCAGAGGTAGGTTCTTTACGCAAAGAGTAGTGAGGCCGTGGAATGCCCTACCTGCTACAGCAGTGAACTCGCCAACATTGAGGGCATTTAAAAGTTTATTGGATAAACATATGGATGATAATGGCATAGTGTAGGTTAGATGGCTTTTGTTTCGGTGCAACATTGTGGGCTGAAGGGCCTGTACTGCGCTGTATTGTTCTATGTTCTAATTCTTGTAACCCATTAGCCAAGAAGCAACTGAAGCGATTATTAAAAGTAAAAGTACAATTATCAAACAGTTACACAAATACCACTACTGATGTAGAAACATTCAACTTTAACTTAAAGGAGCAAGTGCTGAGAAATACACTTTCCCTTTATTAACATACATTGATGTAATTGGTATTGTAAAGCATCATTTTGTAGATTGAATGCAACAGAAATTAATGCACAGCTTTTCTCCAGTCCCAACAAAATGTTTTGCTACATATTTGAATGATATCTTTAACCAGCTAATGTGGAATCATTTGCGTATGTTTATGGTTGTTCGAGGTTGGGGTTTTGGAAGAGGTTTTTGGACATAATGTCAAAGATTTTGGGGATAGAGGTAGCCCTGGGTCCGGGAGTGGCAATATTTGGAGTGTCGGAGGATGCAGGAGCGCAGGTGGGTAGAGAGGCGGACATGTTGGTCTTTGCCTCCATGATAGCCAGGAGAGAGGTTTTGCTGTGCTGGCAGGACACTGAGCCGCCGAAGGCAGGGGGTATGGGCGAGCGATTTGGCAGAGTTCCTGCATTTGGAAAAGATCAAGTTCGCCATTTGAGGCAGAGGAAGCGTTTATCTACATTAACTACATAGAAATACAGACGACTTAAAACTTACTTTCCTGAAGACTGACCCACTTTCTATTTCCCAACACATTTTGTGCAAAACAACTACTAAGAAAAAGGTTTTCTGCAAAATTAAAATAATTGCACATATAATGCAGTCTTTATTATAAGAAATATCTGGCCCCCAGGGATGTCACTTAACACCTGAAACACAATCTCCCAGATTATATATAACCTTGTTTTCCCTCACCCCAAGACATTGAAAATTAGCTCTTCCAACGCGCTACAAATAAACTGAAGTACAACTACATTAAAAGTAAAGTTCTACACATTTATATTATCTGTTTACAAATACTTGCCAAGTAAAGTCATACCTGTTAGATTGGCGATGGCCACTGGTATTCCTTGCACCTGGAGTCCTCCTGAACTCAAACTGCCAATGTTGACCGTCTGGAGGTTAGGAACGGATGCAAGTTGGGCAGCACTTAAATTAATGGTACCACCAGTCACAGTTACAGGAGTAATTTGGGCAATAGCAGTTTCACCAGAGTTACTGGAGGACACTGGAGTCACAGTTAGTTGCTGAGCATTCTGCAGCTGTACATTTGAAAGGCTCTGGATGTTCTGCAGTTGTATGGTCTGCCAGTTTATTTGCCCAGATGGTGTCAAGCTTGGTGCCCTGATGATCACCTGAGTTGGGTTCTGCAAAGTGGCCAGCTGAACATTCTGCAGGGCCTGCGGCTGGACAGTTTGTACAGTGTGGCCTTGTACCGCAGCACCTTGGATGGTTTGAACAGCATGGTGGGGAATTGTCTGAATGATCTGCTGCTGCCCCACAGCCAGCTGCACCTGCTGGAGTTGAGCCCCCTGCTCCGGCGGGTTCTGCAAGCCATTGTACTGGGCGGCGCTGGCGCCTTCTGCCTCGGAGACGGGCACGACGGCGGAGGCCGACTCCTCCTCGATGTTTTCCGGGCTGGAGGTGTTGCTGCTGAAGACGGCGTCTGAGGAGTTGACCAGGGGGGAAGCGCTGCAGGAGAGGGCCGAGGAGGCCGTGCTCACGCAGGTGGCTGTGGAAGAGGTGGTTGTCGCGGCGGCTGCCGGGGCAGGAGGAGGAGGAGAGTCGGGCGTGTTGTTCAGAGAGGCGCTGGGCGTGGAAAGGACCTGGCTCCCATTCGAGACCCCGCCGTCGGAAGGCTGGACGAACTGGATGGACCCTCCCCCGGTGCTGCCCGCCGCCATGCTGTTAATGGGCACGGCCAGAGTCACGCCGCCCCCTATGTTAATGGGCAAGGTGGCGAGCATTTGAGTCTGAGCGCCGGAGATGTTGACTCCCTGGAGCTGCAGCGGGATGGACAGGCCGGGCCTGATCTGGATGGGGACGGCGCCGCTGCTGTTGTGAGGGGAGCTGCCGAGAGACGCCACACTGCCGGAGGTGCCGCCGCCGCCCCTGCAGCCGAGCTGGATGGTCTGACCGCCCGCCGCCGACACGATCTGGATGTGCCGGTGCTGCAGGTCGCCCTGGAGGCCGGTCGAGCTGAGCTGCAGCCCGTCCACCGTCTGCAACTGCGGGATGATCTGGTACTGGAGAGTGGCGGCCGAGGTCCCCGAGCCCCCCGCCGCCGCCGTGCTGACCACCATGGTGGGGTTGGAGAGACTCTGCACCGGCACCACGTTATACTGACCGGCCGCCGACACGATGGGCCTGACTTTGGTGGGGGTTCCCGCTGCGCCATCCTGTCCACTCGTCCCGTTGTTGTTGGTGGTGGTGGTGGGAGCCGTCGACGCCCCTTGCTGCTGCTGTTGTTGTTGAGCCGCGCCTTCTTTCGTCGGTGCAGGGCCGGCGGCTATAATCTGCCAGCCGTTCCCCGAGAACTGAGCGGTGACGAGCTCCAGCTGCTGGGCCGCCACTCCCGAGCTCTGGTCGAGGACAAGCTGTCCGCCCTGGACGGCGTTGGAGGCGGCGGCCGCCCCGTCCGCAGGCCCCGGGGATCCGATCTTGCTGCAAGTGGCTGCGAGCAGGGCGAGAGGAGAGGGCTGGGTGTCCTACCCACACAGTGGGCGGGTTCAGAGAGGAAAGAGTGGGTGTGAATTTACATTAGCACAAAAAGGGGCTTCACTCAGGAAGTACAGAGCAATTAACGACAAAAACAGTTGCATTTCGATCGCTTATAGCAAATTTTAAATCGTGCATTGCTAAGTTTGTTTTATTAAAAAAATAAATCAGGAAGTAGGTGCTCGGATCTGCAGGAAAAAAATGGCTTCACGTACAAATGCAACACAGACAAGTGGTTAGCAACATTAGTTCACCAGCAAGCAGCAGTTGTGGCACAGGAAGCATTTTCATCTAAACGCGTAAAAATAAAATTAACACACGCATACTGTAAAAGTGTTGATTTGAAATTGAGATTCCATTACCTGTGAGCCTGATGTTTTGATTTGCAAATATTCACCAGGTTTCCCTCCTTCAGTCAGGGTGGCCATACTTTCCTCCTTCTGATCTGTGAACAAAAAAAATACAAATAATCGCAATAAGATAAGTTCATTTTTTCCCTAAATGGCCTGCCCGCTACTTTCACACAGTTGTCTCAATCAAGCCATCAAATTGCCCAGGGAGGGGAGGGGAAAAAACCAGAAACGTGGTTTGAAACCCGACCCAGTGGATACAAAGTAACACCCAAAAGAGGGTTGTCTCAGACAACTCACTACTGTAGATTCTGGGTGTCAGGCTGATCAATTAGCAGAAAGCTTGTCACCAAGGTAAATTGACTTTTTCCCTCTTGTTTTTTTTTTTTAAAAGGAGGGAGGGATAGAGGGAGGGTTACGTACCACTCATTCTGCATTGCTTAAGAAGGGGAGAAAAAAAAAATAAGGCCAGTACAAAATGTAGGCAGAACAAGGCAGGGCTGGCCCTTTCTTTCCACGAATGGCTGTTTGCGTAGGACGGAATAATCAGGTTCCTCTTGATTGACGGAAATGGTAGTGGGAGGCGGGGCTTCCCAGCCCGGCGACAGCGCCAGCGAACCCGGAGACTTGACCTTCCCAGCTCCAGTCGCCAGCCCATTGGCTGCGGCGCGGGCGGACAGGAGCGGTGCGCGGAGCACGCCGGGGCATGTAGTTCCCCCTCCCCCTGCCAAGCTGGCTCGCCGGCGACGGCGGGAACTACAGCTCCCAGGTAGGGGGGGGGCAGGGACAGACTTTCAGGCATGCGCGGTGGGCGGATGTACTGAGTGTGTCGACGCTCTCCCCGCCCCGGAGCTGCCCCTTCCCCCTCCCTCTCTCCTCCCCTGCATCAGGGTAGGCTGGGCGGAAATGAACAAAGGCGGCGCTTTGTGTGCAGGGGGGCGGTGGCGTTTTCATGTACGCGATTTAAAACAGGTTTATATTTTCCAGGGTTTCGAGTTTCTAGTCGTCCGTCCCTCAAGTTTCTGTGGGGCCCCTCAATCCTAGATCAGATTTAGGGAAAAACAGATGCAATTTTGTGATGCATTTTTGTAATGCAGGTGGATGCAGTCTTGTAATGCAGATGACAGTGAGTGGATGCAGTTTTGTAATGCAGACGGCAGTGGGTGGGTGCAGTTTTATAATGCAGATGGCAGTGGGTGGGTGAAGCTTTATAATGTAGATGACTGGGTGGGTGCAGTTTTATAATGCAGATGGCAGTGGATGGATGCAGTTTTATAATGCAGATGGCAGTGGATGCAGTTTTGTAATGTTGATGACAGTGGATGGATGCAGTTTAGTTTACAAATGGCAGTGGGTGGATGCAATTTTGTAATGCAGATGGATGCAGTCTTGTAATGCAGATGGCAGTGAGTGGATGCAGTTTTGTAATGCAAGTGGATGTAGTTTTGTAATGCAGACGGCAGTGGGTGGATGAAGTTTTGTGATGCAGATGGCAGTAGGCAATGCAGTTTTGTAATGCAGATGATTGAATGCAATTTTGTAATGTAGATGACAGTAGGTGGATGCAGCTTTGTAATGCAGGTGACAGTAGGTGGATGCAGCTTTATAATGTAGGTGGCAGTGGGTGGATGCAATTTTGTCATGCAGATGGTAGTGGGCGGATGTAGTTTTGTAATGCAGGTGGATGTAGTTTTGTAATGCAGATGAAATGGGTGGATACAGTTTTGTAACACAGGTGAATGCAGTTTTGTAATGCAAATGGAATTTGATTTGATTTGTTTATTGTCATGTGCACTGAGGTACCACAAAAAGTATTGTCCTGGGTACAGTCCAGGCAGATCGCTCCATACATGAAAACACAGAACATACTGTAAATAGGCAATGTAAATACATAAACATAAGTATTTGGGTACTGCATACAGAATATAGTGCTCCAACTGTAGAGAAGAACCATAGAAAGATCAGTTCAGTCCATAAGAGGGCCACTCAGGAGTCTGGAAACAGCAGGGAAGAAGCTGTTTTTGAATCTATTGGTGCGTGTTCTCAAAATTTTGTTTTTTCTGCCCTTGGGCGGCATGCTGATGCAGTGGTTAGCACTGCTGCCTCACGGCGCTGAGGATCCGGGTTCGATCGCGGCTGCAGGTCACTATCTGTGGAGTTTGCATATTCTCCCCGTGTCTGCCCCGGGTCTCACCCCCACAACCCAAAGATGTGCATGTTAGGTGGATTAGCCATGCTAAATTGCCCCTTAATTGAAAAAAAAAGTTCCTTCTGCCTGATGAAAGAGGTTGAAAGAGACAATAACCTAGGTAGGAGGGGTCTTTGATTATGCTGTCCGTTTCCTCAAGATAACGATGTTGACAGAGTCAATGGATGGCAGGCAGGCTTGCGTGATGGGCTGAGCTGTGTTCACAACTCGCTGTAGTTTTAAAGGTCTTGGGCCTAGCAGTTGCCATACCAGGCTGTGGTACAGCCAGATAGGATGCTTTCTAAGGTGCATCTATAAAAATTGGTAAGGGTCATTGTAGACATGCCAAATTTCCTGAGGAAGCAAAGGTGCTGTTGGGCATTCTTGTTTGTAGCTTTGACATGCGCAGACTAGGATAGATTGCTGATGTGCACACCGAGGAACTTAAAGCTGTCAACACCCCGGCATCATTGATAGAGGCAGGGGCGTGTTCGACTCTTCGCTTCCTGAAATCGATGACCAGCTCCTTTGTTTTGTTGACTTTGAGGGAGAGATTGTTCTCGTTGCCCCATTCCACTAGGTTCACTATCTCCGTCCTGTACTCTGATTCATCATTGATTGAGATCCGACCCACTATGGTTTTGCCATCAGCACACTTGTAGATGGAGTTGGTGCTGAATTCTACCCCACAGTCGTGTGTATTATGTTTTAAATTTAAAGTACCTAATTCTTTTTTTCCCCCTCAATTAAGGGGCAGTTTAGCGTGGCTAATCCACCTAACCTGCACATCTTTGGGTTGTGGGGGTGTGACCCACATAAACACAGGGCGAACATGCAAACTCCACATGAACAGTGACCATCTTGTGTGTATAAGGTGTATAGTAGGGGTTTAAGTACGCATCCTTGCAAGGCCCCAGTATTGAGGACTATCGTGGAGGAAGTGCCATTGCTTATCCTTACTGAGTGCGGTCTGTGGGTCAGGAAGTGGAGGTTCCAATTGCAGAGGGAGGAACGTAGTCCCAGGTTTTGGTGTTTGGTATGAGCTTGGCTGGGATTATGATGTTCAAGGCGGAGTTATAGTCAATGAACAGGAGTCTGACATAGGTGTCCTTGTCGAGATGCTCGAGTGATGAGTGTAGGGCCAGGGAGATAGCATCTGCTGTGGACCAGTTGTGGCGGTAGGTGAATTGCAGTGGATCAAGGCAATCTGGAAGGTTGGAGGTGATGTGCCTCAAGACTAACCTCTCAAAGCACTTCAGATGGTTGTGAATACATCTGCCAGCTGGTCCGCGCAAGATCTGAATGCACAACCGGGGACGCCGTTAGGACCCATTGCTTTCTGTGGATTCACTTTCGAGAAGGCCGATCTAACTTCTGAGGCTGTAACAGTAGGTACGGGTGTGTCCCTGCTGTTTGGGAAGGTGGCATTGGTTTGTTGGCTTCCTGCTCAAAACAAGCATAGAATGCATTGAGCCCATCAGGGAGAGGTTCTCTGTTGCCAGAGATTCTACTCTGTTTTGCTTTGTAGCCCATTATATTGTGTAAGCCTTGCCCCAATTGATGAGAGTTTGTGTTGTTAGTTTGGGGCTCTAGCTTAGTCTGGTATTGTCTCTGGGCGTCCCTGATCGCCTTGTGGAGGTTGTACCTAGATTTCTTGTATAGATCAGGGTCACCAATCTTGACTGCCTCAGACCTGGACTTCAGTAGGGATTAGATCTCCCGTTTAAACCATGGTTTCCGGTTGGGGAATGCATATACTACCTTCTTTGGATGCAGTCCTCGACACACTGATGAAGTCTGTGATGGTAGTGGCATACTTGTCTAGGTTGGCCGCTGAGGTCTTGAATATGGACCAGTCCACTGATTCCAAACAGGCGCGTAGGAGCTCTTCCGTTGCTTCAGACCAGCATTTCACGATCTTCTGAAGTGGGTGGATGCAGTTTTGTAATGCAGATGGATGTAGTTTTGTAATGCGAGTTGCAGTGGGTGGATATCGTTTTGTAATGCAGATGGAAGTAGGTGGATGCAGTTTTGTAATGAAGATGGAATTGGATTTGGATTTGTTTATTGTCACGTGTAGCGAGGTACAGTGAAAAGTATTTTTCTGCGTGCAGCTCAAACAGATCATTTACTACATGAAAAGAAAATACATATATGGACACCAGCATCGGGTGAAGCATAGAGGAGTGTAGTATTAAGCAGGTCACCCCATAAGAGGGTCATTTAGAGGTCTGGTAATAGCGGGGAAGAAGCTGTTTTGAATCTGTCCGTGTGTGTTCTCAAATTTTTGTATCTCTTGCCCGATGGAAGAAGTTGGAAGAGTGAGTAAGATGGGTGGGAAGGGTCTTTGATTATTCTGCCCCCTTTTCCAAGGTAGCGGGAGGTGTAGATAAGAGTCAATGGCTGGGAGGCAGAATTGTGTGATAGACTGGGCAGTGTTCACGACTCTCTGAAGTTTTTTGCGGTCTTGGGCCGAGCAGTTGCCATACCAGGCTGTGATGTAGCCAGTTAGGATGCATTCCATGGTGCACCTGTAAAAGTTGGTAAGATTCAGTGTGGACATGCCAAATTTCCTACTATCCCCCTACTTTCCTAGGAGTATGAAGTAGGTGGATGAAGTTTTGTAATGCAAATGGCAGTGGGTGGATGTGCTTTTGAAATGCAGGTGGATGCAGTTTTGTAATGCAGGTGGCAGTAGGTGGATGCACATTTGCAATGCAGAATTGGATGCAAATTTAAAATGCAGATGATAGTGGGTGGATGTGCTTTTGCAATGCAGCTGGATGCAGTTTTGTAATGTAGATGCATTTGAGGGGTTGGAGCCAGTTTTATAATGCATGTATGAGGGGTTGGGGCCAGTTTTGTAAAGTATAAGAGAGGGGATTGGTTGGATATATTTTTGCAATATTTGTGTTCGCATGTTTTACTACTGTGTGCATTTGGGAGGACTGTACTATAAAGTGTCAATGGAATGCAGTTTTGGATTATGTTCCTGTAGAGGGGCAGGGGTTGAAGGGTTGAAGTTTTGACTGAGGTTGAGGAAAATGCAAACTCTTTACGCTCTGTGGGTTAGTTTAGGTCATTTGGAGGCTGCTTTGAAGCAATTGTCAATTCTTAATGGTTGCAACACCAAACTCAGGATGCTTCTGAAGATACCTTTTCATTGAAAACTGCGGTGGTGTTGGATGTTTAGGATTGGTCCCTTTGCAAATAGATTTGTGTTAGTCCTGACAATTATCATTATGGCACTGTTCACAAGTGAACAATACTTTGCCTAAATTTTGGACCATGTCATTTACTGTACATTTTGCTGCATGCTTCTGATCTTTGTTAACACTAAGTTTCATTTGCATGTTACCCCTCCTATGCCTTAAGGGCTTAAACCACGGATAATTGTGTACTAAATTTTACACTAAGTATTGGAAACAGTTCCATTTTTAGATGTACACATGGCAGTCAGGATGATCCAGTGTCATTTTTTGTTAATTGAGTGGGTTCCACATTTAACCCAGCCTACATTCATGATAAAAGCTGGCCTGTACACATGCAATTTTACAGCCTCTCCCAATGAGGAGTGTCAAACATCGATAATGGACTATCCTTTTTACTGGTAGGAGAACTTTTAGAATACTGGCTAGAAAAATTGATACACTAAAACTGGTAGGCAATATGATGAATTCAGATCTTGCTAATTAGTACTTCATTGGCACTACATTGCCACATAACTGAATATCTTATTTGGAAATAACTCCTGGAATCACCCTAATAGTTGGTTATTGTGAACTTGATTTGCAATTGGGATGAAATTTCTCACTCTTTGAGTTCGTAGTTTTTACCACGCTGTGACAATTTGCAGTTCTTCGAATTGAATCTGAACTGGATTTAATTCAGCATAGTGTACAAGGTACGAAGAATCATAGAATTTACAGTGCAGAAGGAGGCCATTCGGCCCATCGAGTCTGCACCGGCCCTTGTAAAAAGCATCCTACTTAAGCCCATGCCTCCACCCTATCCCCATAACCCAGTAACTCCACCTAACCTTTTGGACACTAAGGGGCAATTTAGCATGGTTAACCCACCTGACCTGCACATCTTTGGACTGTGGGAGGAAACTGGAGCATCCGGAGGAAACCCACGCAGACACGGGGAGAATGTGCAAACTCCACACAGTCACCTGAAGCCGGAATTGAACCCGGGTCCCTGGAGCAGTGCTAACCACTGTGCTTCAAGCAGTTTATTGCAGGAACAGTTTGCAAGTCATGGGTATGGAGATGTAATCCCACATGAGCCACCAGGTAAGTAAGTGTGAAAAGGGGGGAAAGTTATTGAGATAATATGTGCCCCAACCCTGGGCTGGATTCTTTGCCGCCAGTAGTGGGGTTCTCAATGTGGCGGAGAATCAAGCTTCAGCACCGGATTCTGATGCTCTGACCCCCCACCCCCCACTGGCGGTAGGAGTGAGATTCGCACCCACATGCCAACAGGAGGATATAAGTGGGTCTTAATGACCCATTTGCATCCACTTAGCAGGCTGGGCACCATATTCTCTGGGCCCACGTGATTCTCTTGTCCACTGGGCCCAAGTGATCCTCTTGTCCACTGGGGAATCATGTGGGCGGGATTTACTACAGGTATTTCCCAATGTGGCCCTGATGTTGTGGACCTCTCGTTTGGATAAGGAGGTAAGGGATGTTGCTAACCTTGGTTGGCTCTTATTTCGTTGCCCATTGGGTCTTTACTGAATTTGCTCTGTTTCTATAACCTTTGCTCTCGAGTCGCCAGGTATCTTTATGATACCGCCACGAGGTTCAAGTTCAAGTGCTGATCAATAACTCAATACACCAATTAGTAAGATTCAAATCAAAACACATTTATTATACACAGTCAATCACTACTCATGCATAAAACTCTACTTACTAGACTATCTCTAACACTAAAAGGCCTATACTTAGCTTGGAACTGGCCCATCAGATCAGGGGAACAAATGGCCTTTCGTTCGATTCTGAGTCTGCAGGATTCAAAAGCTGGTATAGACTGGTAGCTAGGACCACCTATCTCGTAGCGTGCGTTGACTGGAGACTTACTTGGTTGATGCGGCAGCTAGGCAGGTCACTGTCAGGGGTTGTTTAGAGCTGCTGAGTGAACCTGCCAAGAAGGACGAATTGAACTTGGGGACTCTACTTTATAGTCCCCAAGGGCTTTGCGCCATTTGGGGCGGACCCCGTACCTGGTTCCAAGTGATTGGACTAGGTTCCGATCACTTGGATCGATTTCTCCAATACTGGAGCCGTTTCCTGATCGCTGGGCGGTTCCTGAGTGTCCGTTGGCCTTCCTTTGTCTTGACCCCTGTTGGCGCCGAGGAGTCTGGCTTGGCCTTATTCACTTTAATTGTTTCAATTGTTCCTGGGGATCGCTCATTAATATGCGGATGGTTGCAAGTTTCAGTGCTGTCTGGGTTTCTACAAGTTCTAATACACAGGAAACTTTGCACCTGCTAGTTTTTCCTGGCTTGACTGAATTTCCCTGCATTCTTTGCGGACCTCCATTTTAAGTCGGGAAGTGGCCAACCCAGGTGGCTACAGGGAGTTGCCCCCAAAATCTATCCAAGGACCACCCGCCCCCTGTCCCCCCACAATGCAAGACTTTTGAACCTCACCCCACCTAGGTGCAGTTTTAGGGCCCGTAAGGCCAGAAAGGTAGACACCAGATACGTTGGCATGTGTGCAGCACACAGTATCGTGTTAGGGGCTAGGGCACAAACCTGTACGTATATGTTCACTGCTTCACAATAAACACCTGTTCACAATGTTTCTACCTGCCATGGTGCTCTGTCAGAAGGGTGTGAGAGCTGAGCTGGCTGAAGAGGGGGTGCTGAGGGGGGTCGGAAGGGGGGGGGGGGGAGATGGGCAGACATTCAGTATGGGCCTGGATCATGGACCCCAGTTTAGCCAGCGTTCACCACCCCGGTACCCCGCCCCCATCCCTCTCCACCCCCTCTCCACTTTTCCCAACCCCGCTACCCAAGGGTTTGTGGGACCATGTGATGGAATGACCAGCTTGCATGCAGGGATCACCCGGGTGGATGGTGGGAAGTGCTACTGTGGGCAGGATTCAGACGTTGTCAAATGTTGCAGAGCACCAGAGCTCATCGTAGAGACGGTCGTCATCATCCTCCATCCCATGGATCACACTCATTGTTACTGTCAATCCAGAGCCCACACACCATCGTGAGGCACATAGGAATCACAGAGGGGGTTGGGGTGGAGGTGGGTGGGGGGCAGGGGGGAAGAGGTGGGGGGAGTGGGGCGGTAGGAGAATCTCCTAGCGCAATACTGGAGGGCCGCTCCAAAGTGGTCCAGGCAACTGAACCGCAACTTCAGGATGCCGAAGCAAGGCTTCTTCAAGCTCCTGGTTGCATTATGGATGTCGTTGTAGCGTCAGTCTATGGCCTCTGGATAGACCTCATCAGCCACAACTGCAGCGGATAACTCCTGTTGTCCAGCTGAGGGAGCTCCTTGAAGAGGTCAGGAACCATCGGGTGTGCCAGGATGAAGGCGTTGTGCACAGTGCCCTGCCCAGGTATCAGGTGCAGAAGTGGTCACACACCAGCTGTACCTGCATCGAATGGAGTCCCTGACGATTTGAGAAGACTGGCCTGTCATGGGCCAGTGCTCCTAGGGTGACACGCATCCCGTCGATCACCCCCTGGACCTGGGAAATCTTGGCGATGATGGCAAACCCTGCAGCATCCTGGTGGACTTGGTCCACATAGAAGCTGATATATTGTGCTAACGGGCATATAGGGCCTCCACTATGGATGCACCTGTGCACCGAGGTCTGTGACAGTCTGGATAGGTCCCCACTCGAAACCTGGAAGGACCCCGTGACATAATGGTTCAGGGCTGCCGTCACCTTGATGGCCACTGGGAGCGTCTGTCTCTTCCCCCCCCCCCCCCCCATGCCCCCGCGGTTTGAGGTGCACCATAATTCGATAGATATGTCACACTGTCCCCCTGCTCAGCTGGAGTCTTCGATGCATGCCTGTCCGGCAGGTTCTTGAACGACAGACGCTGCTGGTACACACCAGGCCTGATGTGTTGCCTCCTTCCTACCTCCTCCTCGGTCAGTTGGGCAGCCAGCTCTCCAACCTCACCGGTTGCCTCCTGTTCCTCTGGGGCAGGTTCCATTGCTGCAGGGTCCTCCTTGACCGCAGTGCATCCCCCAGGGCTGGGGCCGTTAGGATGAAGGCAACCATTCCTGGTTGGATTCTGATAGCTATTATCTGCAGGGGTGAAAGTCCGACTTGTTATTATGGTGCGTACCCCCGTGCCCAACCAGGTCCAAAGGGCTATGGTGGCCCTGGTTTTCGCTGCAGACCCTACCCCTGCATGCTGTCCCCCCCTCCCGTCCCCCCTTCCTTCCCCACCCCCGGCCATTCATCCTGGTACCCTGCCCTCCGCACCCCTGGCCTCGTCGGTGTCCGGCACTATGGGGGCCTCTGGCCCTGGCGCCCTTCCCGGCTACCATTGGCTGGCCCTACCCATGCCAGCAGTATGCTCCAAGGACCCTGTCCGGCATTGTCCTGTCGGGGCTTCTGTCGGTGTTCCCCTTGGGTGGGCTGCATGCTGCCCCACTGGTGGGTGGAGGCCAGTTTGGGGGGGGGGGGGTTGTAGGGGTCAAGTTGGTGGAGTGGGGGGGCGGAATGGTATGGATGGGGGCTGGAGGTGGTGGGATGGACGGTAGGGGCTGGGGTACAGGGGGATGGTGGGTTGGGGGGAGGGCACCCATACGGCTGGTGTCACTCTGCACAACCATGGGCCAAGATGTGCGATCAGTGGGGTGCGCTACAAGATGTTTCCTTTGCAGGCAACAGCAATGATGATCCATGTCTGGACCCCCCCTCCCCCGATCCCGTGGTGGGATCACACCGACCTCGTGGCCCATCCCCTGGTCACCACTCGCCTGCCCACAGTCAACCCTCTCAGTGTCCTCCAATCTCTTTCTCCCCCATCAGCCACTGCTCCTGTTTTCCGATTTTTTTTCAAACCACAAGTGAAAGTCGCCGTCGGTAATTGCAGAGAACCTGGAGAATACTGGGCCAGGTCCACTAATGATATGCAGGCGACGTTTACGTGCTGAGTAGAATGCATTGACGTTGCGGTCGAGGCATCGGAACATGGCATTCTGTCAGGCGCTTGACGGCAGTCACGATTTTTGGCCTAGCCCAATTCCAGTGTTGGCTGATGGAAAATCCAGCCCATACTCCCAAATGGACCATGCCGCCCTCTGAGTTTGTCCATGAGAGTTTGCCAGCTGTCTCTGAGAAATTAAGCATAATTTTTGTATTGTACTGCCACCAACAAAAGGTACTATCGTTGGTTGTACAGGGTAGCTGAGTGATGCAGAAGTTGAGACACTGATGCTCTGATCCTGCATCCAGTATTCCCCACCTGATGACTGCTGATCTTGGCTGTGTCTTTATCATAAAATGCACTTGCTCACAAAGCTGAATTAAAAATTCAGTGTGTCCGTCACCTTTGAGCAGTTGGTTATTGGCCTCTCATCTCTGGCAGAGATAAGAGTATGTATAGTAGAAAAAGACATCTGTGCATGAGCTATTTTATAATAGGCTGTTAGAAGAAGATAAATTAAAAATGCAATTTGGTAAATAATTTGTTCTATCACACAATTTAACTTCAAGAGTTCTACCACAACTCTGCCCCAGAACGTTAACTCTAGCTACTGATCTATGTTTTCCTGAACATTTGAGGAAAAAGAAACAATATTATGGAATATGTTTATTAAAGAATTGCACTTTATATCCTTGCACTGACTGTCCATCAGATTATTGTTTTCTTATCTGTTCAGATTTTCTTTTATTATGTTTCCTTTACACGTATTTTTCTGCAAATATATTGTAAAGCTGTCCCAAAATTTAAAACAATTAAAATAAGTTTTCTTTACAGAATCCTCATTTACCATTGTCAATTGCAGGACACCAATATTTGAAACAAAATCAGATGAGTTGTTACTGGGCGGCACGGCAACACAGTGGTTAGCACTGTTGCTTCACAGTACCAGGGTCTCAGGTTCAATTCCTGGCTTAGGCCACTGCCTGTACGGAGTCTGCACGTTCTCCCTGTGTTTGCGTGGGTTTCCTCCGGGTGCTCCGATTTCCTCCCACAAGTCCTGAAAGATGTGCTGACAGGTAATTTGGACATTCTGAATTCTCCCTCTGTACCCGAACAGGCACTGGAACGTGGCGTCTAGAGGCTTTTCGCAGTAACTTCATTGCAGTGTTAATGTAAGCCTGTTTGTGACAATAAAGATTATTATATGCAAGGTAATCTGCTTAATTTAATAACAGCTGGATTGATTATTTTTAAAAATTCCAATTAATGGGCAATTTAGCATGGCCCATCCGCCTACCTTGCACATCTTTTGGTTGTGGGGGTGAGACCAATGCAGACACAGGGAGAATGTGCAAACTCCACAGGGCCAGTGACCTGGGGCTGGGATTGAACCCGGGCCCTTGGCGCCCTGAGACAGCAGTGCTAACCACGGTGCCACCATGCCACCTTACAGCTGGATTGATTGTGACAAAAATGATACTCATAAATCATAGAAAGTTTGGTAAAGTGAGAAGGTCTTTTGGCCTTTATCACTGTTATAGACTTGAAGCTTCCTAATGAGAAGATGCCTATGGCAATATTTCCTTGTCTTCTTGGTCCTTATGCAAAGGCCATTGTAGGATGAGTCAAAGTTGCTCCCTGATCTTCAAAAGGTTTATGCAGTGAATAAAGGAACCATTTTTTTTTTTAAAAAAGGGCTGCATGTTTGATCCAAGGACATTGCTGAATTAGCTGTTTTAGACAGGATAATGGCAGGGAAACTACAATTGGCTTGGAGGAGCTGAGTACACGAAAATTAAATTCACTTTTTTCTCAGATATGCAATTTTGACTTGTGAACTCCAGACAACCACTTGTTTTTTTAAAAAATATTTTATTGAAAATTTTTGGTCAACCATCACAGAACATTGTGTATCCTTTACACAATAATATAACAGTATAAGTAACAATGACCTGTTTTATAAACCAAGAATAAATAATATATAACAAAAACTAAAACTAAATGGCAACTGCCTTGTCTCAGATAAACACTCTCCAAAAATATGATTTAACAGTCCAATATACAATTATTTATAGCAACGACCTATACATATTATACATATATATTAACAACCCTGAGAGTCCTTCTGGTTCCTCTCTTCCCCCCCCCCCCACCCCGCCCCCTGGGCTGCTGCTGCTGCCTTCTTCTTTTCCATTCCCTCTATCTTTCTGTGAGGTATTCGACGAACGGTTGCCACCGCCTGGTGAACCCTTGAGCCGATCCCCTTAGGACGAACTTAATCCGTTCCAGCTTTATAAACCCTGCCATGTCATTTATCCAAGTCTCTACCCCCGGGGGCTTGGCTTCCTTCCACATCAACAGTATCCTGCGCCGGGCTACTAGGGACGCAAAGGCCAAAACATCGACCTCTCTCGCCTCCTGCACTCCCGGCTCTTGTGCAACCCCAAATATAGCCAACCCCCAGCTTGGTTCGACCTGGACCCCCACTACTTTCGAAAGCACCTTTGTCACCCCCACCCAGAACCCCTGTAGTGCCGGACATGACCAAAACATGTGGGTGTGAATCGCTGGACTTCTCGAGCATCTCGCACACCTATCCTCTACCCCAAAAAATTTACTGAGCCGTGCTCCAGTCATATGCGCCCTGTGTAACACCTTAAATTGAATCAGGCTTAGCCTGGCACACGAGGACGATGAGTTTACCCTACTTAGGGCATCCGCCCACAGCCCCTCCTCAATCTCCTCCCCCAGCTCTTCTTCCCATTTCCCTTTCAGCTCATCTACCATAATCTCCCCCTCGTCCCTCATTTCCCTATATATATCTGACACCTTACCGTCCCCCACCCATGTCTTTGAGATCACTCTGTCCTGCACCTCATGCATCGGGAGCTGCGGCAATTCCCTCACCTGTTGCCTCGCAAAAGCCCTCAGTTGCATATACCGGAATGCATTCCCTTGGGGCAACCCATATTTCTCGGTCAGCGCTCCCAGACTTGCAAACTTCCCATCCACAAACAGATCTTTCAGTTGCGTTACTCCTGCTCTTTGCCATATTCCAAATCCCCCATCCATTCTCCCCGGGGCAAACCTATGGTTATTTCTTATCGGGGACCCCACCAAGGCTCCCGTCTTTCCCCTATGCCGTCTCCACTGTCCCCAAATTTTCAGAGTAGCCACCACCACCGGGCTTGTGTATTTCTTCGGTGAGAACGGCAATGGGGCCGTCACCATAGCTTGTAGGCTAGTCCCCCTACAGGACGCCCTCTCCAATCTCTTCCACGCCGCTCCCTCCTCTTCTCCCATCCACTTACTCACCATTGAGATATTGGCGGCCCAGTAGTACTCACTTAGGCTCGGTAGTGCCAGCCCCCCCCTATCCCTACTACGCTGTAAGAATCCCTTCCTCACTCTCGGGGTCTTCCCGGCCCACACAAAACTCATGATACTCTTTTCGATCCTTTTGAAAAAAGCCTTCGTGATCACCACCGGGAGGCACTGAAACACAAAGAGGAATCTCAGGAGGACTACCATTTTAACCGCCTGCACCCTCCCTGCCAGTGACAGGGATACCATGTCCCATCTCTTGAAGTCCTCCTCCATTTGTTCCACCAATCGCGTTAAATTTAACCAATGCAATGTACCCCAATTCTTGGCTATCTGGATCCCCAAGTAACGAAAGTCCCTCGTTACCTTCCTCAGCGGAAAGTCCTCTATTTCTCTGCTCTGCTCCCCTGGATGCACCACAAACAACTCACTTTTCCCCATGTTCAGTTTATATCCTGAGAATTCTCCAAACTCCCGAAGTGTCCGCATTATCTCTGGCATCCCCTCCGCCGGGTCCGCTACATATAACAACAAGTCATCCGCATACAGAGATACCCGGTGTTCTTCTCCTCCTCTAAGTACTCCCCTCCACTTCTTGGAACCCCGCAGTGCCAGGGGCTCAATCGCCAGTGCAAACAATAATGGGGACAGAGGGCATCCCTGCCTTGTCCCTCTATGGAGCCGAAAGTATGCAGATCCCCGTCCATTCGTGACCACACTCGCCACTGGGGCCCTATACAACAGCTGCACCCATCCAACATACTCATCTCCAAAACCAAATCTCCTCAGCTCCTCCCACAAATAATCCCACTCCACTCTATCAAATGCTTTCTCGGCATCCATCGCCACCACTATCTCCGCTTCCCCCTCTGGTGGGGGCATCATCATTACCCCTAGCAGCCTCCGTATATTCGTATTCAGCTGTCTCCCCTTCACAAACCCAGTTTGGTCCTCGTGCACCACCCCCGGGACACATTCCTCTATTCTCATTGCCATTACCTTGGCCAGAATCTTAGCATCTACATTTAGGAGGGAAATAGGCCTATAGGACCCGCATTGCAGCGGGTCCTTTTCCTTCTTTAGGAGAAGCGATATCGTTGCCTCAGACATAGTCGGGGGCAGCTGTCCCCTTTCCTTTGCCTCATTAAAGGTCCTCATCAGTATCAGGGCAAGCAAGTCCACATATTTCCTATAAAATTTGACTGGAAATCCATCCGGTCCCGGAGCCTTCCCCGCCTGCATACTCCTAATTCCTTTCACTACTTCCTCTATCTCGATCTGTGCTCCCAGTCCCACCCTCTCCTGCTCCTCCACCTTAGGAAATTCCAGCCGGTCCAGGAAGCACATCATTCTCTCCTTCCCATCCGGGGGCCGAGCTTCGTATAATCTTTTATAGAATGCCTTGAACACTCCATTCACTCTCTCCGCTCCCCGCTCTATCTCTCCTTCCTCATCCCTCACTCCCCCTATTTCCCTCGCTGCTCCCTTTTTCCTCAATTGATGGGCCAGCAACCTGCTCGCCTTCTCCCCATACTCATACTGTACACCCTGTGCCTTCCTCCACTGTGCTTCTGCAGTACCCGTTGTCAGCAAGTCAAATTCTACGTGTAACCTTTGCCTTTCCCTGTACAGTCCCTCCTCCGGTGCCTCCGCATATTGCCTGTCCACCCTCAGAAGTTCTTGCAGCAACCGCTCCCGTTCCCTACTCTCCTGCTTTCCTTTATGTGCCCTTATTGATATCAGCTCCCCTCTAACCACTGCCTTCAGCGCCTCCCAGACCACTCCCACCTGGACCTCCCCGTTATCATTGAGTTCCAAGTATTTTTGGAACCACTGCCCTCACCCTTAGACACACCCCCTCATCTGCCATTAGTCCCATGTCCACTCGCCAGGGTGGGCGCCCTTCTGTTTCCTCCCCTATCTCCAAGTCCACCCAATGTAGAGCGTGATCCGAAATGGCTATAGCCGTATACTCCGTTCCCCTCACCTTCGGGATCAACGCCCTTCCCAAAACAAAAAAGTCTATTCGCGAATAGACTTTGTGGACATAGGAGAAAAACGAAAACTCCTTACTCCTAGGTCTGCTAAATCTCCACGGGTCTACTCCTCCCATCTGCTCCATAAAATCTTTAAGCACCTTGGCTGCTGCCGGCCTCCTTCCAGTCCTGGACCTCGACCTGTCCAGCCCTGGTTCCAACACCGTATTGAAATCTCCCCCCATTACCAACTTTCCCACCTCTAGGTCCGGGATGCGTCCTAGCATACGCCTCATAAAATTGGCATCATCCCAGATACGTTTACCAAAACCACCGTCTCCCCCTGTAGTTTGCCACTCACCATCACGTATCTGCCCCCGCTATCCGCCACTATAGTCTTTGCCTCAAACATTACCCGCTTCCCCACTAATATAGCCACCCCCCTGTTTTTCGCATCTAGCCCTGAATGGAACACCTGCCCCACCCAACCTTTGCGTAGTCTCACCTGGTCTATCAGTTTCAAGTGCGTTTCCTGTAACATAACCACGTCTGCCTTAAGTTTCTTAAGGTGTGCGAGTACCCGTGCCCTCTTTATCGGCCCGTTCAGCCCTCTCACGTTCCACGTGATCAGCCGGGTTGGGAGGCTTTTTACCCCCCCCCCCCCCCCTGTCGATTAGCCATCCCCTTTTTCCAGCTCCTCACCCGGTTCCCACGCAGCTGTGTCCCCCCCCCAGACTGTGCCCCCCCGCCCATCCCACCCCATACCAGCTCCCCCCTCTCCCCAGCAGCAGCAGCCCAATAATTCCCCCCTCCCACCACCACCCCCCCCGCTAGATCCCCCACTAGCGTAGTTACACCCCCCATGTTGCTCCCAGAAGTCAGCAAACTCTGGCCGACCTCGGCTTCTCTCCGTGACCTCGGCTCGCACCGTGCGACGCCCCCTCCTTCCTGCTTCCCTATTCCCGCCATGATTATCATAGCGCGGGAACCGAGCCCGCGCTTCCCCCTTGGCCCCGCCCCCAATGCCAACGCCCCATCTCCTCCACCTCCTTTCCTCCCCCCACCACCTCCTGTGGAAGAGAGAAAAGTTACCACATCGCAGGATTAATAACATAAAACTCCTCTTTCCCCCCTTTTTACCCCCCTCTTCGCCCCCCATACTCGCCCCACCACTTTGTTTCAAACGTTCTTTTTTTAAAATTATTATTAAATAACCCGCTCATTCCAATTTTTCTTCCACGATAAAAGTCCACGCCTCATCCGCCGTCTCAAAGTAGTGGTGCCTCCCTTAATATGTGACCCACAGTCTTGCCGGTTGCAGCATTCCGAATTTTATCTTCTTTTTGTGAAGCACCGCCTTGGCCCGATTAAAGCTCGCCCACCTTCTCGCCACCATCGCACTCCAGTCTTGATATACGCGGGTCACCGCGTTCTCCCACTTACTGCTCCGAGTTTTCTTTGCCCATCTAAGGACCATCTCTCTATCCTTAAAACGGAGGAATCTCACCACTATGGCTCTCGGAATTTCTCCTGCTCTCGGTCCTCGCGCCATCACTCGGTATGCTCCCTCCACCTCCAGCGGACCCGCCGGGGCCTCCGCTCCCATTAACGAGTGCAGCATCGTGCTCACATATGCCCCGACGTCCGCTCCCTCTGCACCTTCAGGAAGACCAAGAATCCTTAGGTTGTTCCTCCTCGCGTTGTTCTCCAGCGCCTCCAGCCTTTCCACACATCGTTTATGGTGTGCCTCGTGCATCTCCGTCTTCACCACCAAGCCCTGCATGTCGTCCTCATTTTCGGCAGCCTTTCCCTTCACGACCCGAAGCTCCCGCTCCTGGGTCTTTTGCTCCTCCTTTAGCCCTTCGATCGCCTGTAATATCGGGGCCAACAGCTCCTTCTTCATTTCCTTTTTGAGTTCTTCCACGCAGCGTTTCAAGAACTCGTGTTGTTCAGGGCCCCATATTAAACTGCCACCTTCCGACGCCATCTTGGTTTTTGCTTGCCTTCCTTGCCGCTGCTCTAAAGGATCCACCGCAATCCGGCCACCTTCCTCTCCTTTTTTCATCTGTACCCAGGGGGGATTCCCTTCTGGTTCGCCGCACAGTACTTTTAGCCGTTAAAATTGCCGTTGGGGCTCTTATTAAGAGCCCAAAAGTCCGTTCCACCGGGAGCTGCCGAAACGTGCGATTCAGCTGGTCATCGCCGCACCCGGAAGTCGCAGACAACCACTTGTGCATGGACGCGGCACCTATTGCAATTTTCCATGATGTCAATAATGTAATGTAAATGATTGTAAATAAAGTAATAAGTCAGTCAGTACTTTACAGTTATTAAATTATGAATCGTGGTACGTTGTGTTGATTTTTAAAAATTTACTTTTTCTAGGAATGCATTGAAATTAATGTTTAGTTTGTGAGTCTATATCTCAGATACTCAATACTCAATATCTTACAGTGTGGAGGAGAATAACACTTTCTCTCCCAGCACATACAAGGTTTTAAATCTATTAAGTGCGGGTTCTTTCAACCCTTTCACAATGAATGCAGCAAAAAATAGTTAGATGTTAACACAGCCTGGCAATTTCACTCTCTTGGAGCTCGAAATTGGGATTGGACAGAAAATTGAGATGTTGCTTGTGCAGAAATTGAGTGGCTTTCTGAGGCTGGATTCAAAGCTTTACGTTCCACCTACTTTTATCACAATCCCTCAGTTTGGCTGCATTTGCTGACAATGGACTTCTGATGTTGAAAGTAAAAATTATTCAATTTATTATTCTCATCACTTGTGTCCCTTAGTATTTCCATTTATTAACAGTTTATCATCGGCTCAAGCAAACAGATAGTGTCCTCTATCTTTTCTGTATTTGGTCCTTGCCAATGTGTGCTTGAGAGTGCAACAGTTATTCCAGCGCAGTAATTAGTTTACTGGATTTAATATGCTGTCTTTGTGGTGGATGTAACTCTAGACCAGAATGTTCCAACTAATATAAAGCATAAAAGGTTACAAAAGCTAAAAATACATAGTAGAACTCCACTTACACAGATTACATGTAAATCACAGTAGAAATCATCTGTTCAGCCGACCAGTTGGTGTTTCTCATTCATGCTTGCTATAGACCTAATTCCATGTGCCTACTTTGGTCTCACTTTAATTCCTACTTTGTTCAGCCATCTATCTCACCTATTCTTATGATATGAGCTCTTAGAACATAGAACATAGAACAATACAGCGCAGTACAGGCCCTTCGACCCACGATGTTGCACCGAACCAAAAGCCATCTAACCTACACTATGTCATTATCATCCATATGTTTATCCAATAAACTTTTAAATGCCCTCAATGTTGGCGAGTTCACTACTGTAGCAGGTAGGGCATTCCACGGCATCACTACTCTTTGCGTAAAGAACCTACCTCTGACCTCTGTCCTATATCTATTACCCCACAGTTTAAAGCTATGTCCCCTCGTGCCAGCCATTTCCATCCGCGGGAGAAGGCTCTCGCTGTCCACCCTATCCAACCCCCTGATCATTTTGTATGCCTCTATTAAGTCTCCTCTCAACCTTCTTCTCTCGAACGAAAACAACCTCAAGTCCATCAGTCTTTCCTCATACGATTTTCCCTCCATACCAGGCAACATCCTGGTAAATCTCCTCTGCACCCGCTCCAAAGCCTCCACGTCCTTCCTATAATGCGGTGACCAGAACTGTACGCAATACTCCAAATGCGGCCGTACCAGAGTTCTGTACAGCTGCAACATGATCTCCTGACTCCTGAACTCAATCCCTCTACCAATAAAGGCCAACACTCCATAGGCTTTCTTCACAACCCTATCAACCTGGGTGGCAACTTTCAGGGATCTATGTACATGGACACCTAGATCCCTCTGCTCATCCACACTTTCAAGAACTTTACCATTAGCCAAATATTCCGCATTCCTGTTATTCCTTCCAAAGTGAATCACCTCACACTTCTCTACATTAAACTCCATTTGCCACCTCTCAGCCCAGCTCCGCAGCTTATCTATATCCCTCTGTAACCTGCTACATCCTTCCACACTGTCGACAACACCACCGACTTTAGTATCGTCTGCAAATTTACTCACCCACCCTTCTGCGCCTTCCTCTAGGTCATTGATAAAAATGACAAACAGCAACGGCCCCAGAACAGATCCTTGTGGTACTCCACTTGTGACTGTACTCCATTCTGAATATTTCCCATCAACCACCACCCTCTGTCTTCTTTCAGCTAGCCAATTTCTGATCCACATCTCTAAATCACCCTCAATCCCCAGCCTCCGTATTTTCTGCAATAGCCTACCGTGGGGAACCTTATCAAACGCTTTGCTGAAATCCATATACACCACATCAACTGCTCTACCCTCATCTACCTGTTCAGTCACCTTCTCAAAGAACTCAATAAAGTTTGTGAGGCATGACCTACCCTTCACAAAGCCATGCTGACTATCCCTGATCATATTATTCCTATCTAGATGATTATAAATCTTGTTTCTTATAATCCCCTCCAAGACTTTACCCACTACAGACGTGAGGCTCACCGGTCTGTAGTTGCCGGGGTTGTCTCTGCTCCCCTTTTTGAACAAAGGGACCACATTTGCTGTCCTCCAGTCCTCTGGCACTATTCCTGTAGCCAATGATGACATAAAAATCAAAGCCAAAGGTCCAGCAATCTCTTCCCTGGCCTCCCAGAGAATCCTAGGATAAATCCCATCAGGTCCCGGGGACATATCTATTTTCAGCCTGTCCAGAATTGCCAACACCTCTTCCCTACGTACCTCAATGCCATCTATTCTATTAGCCTGGGGCTCAGCATTCTCCTCCACAACATTATCTTTTTCCTGAGTGAATACTGACGAAAAATATTCATTTAGTATCCCGCCTATCTCTTCAGACTCCACGCACAATTTCCCATCCCTGTCCTTGACTGGTCCTACTCTTTCCCTAGTCATTCGCTTATTCCTGACATACCTATAGAAAGCTTTTGGGTTTTCCTTGATCCTTCCTGCCAAATACTTCTCATGTCCCCTCCTTGCTCGTCTTAGCTCTCTCTTTAGATCTTTCCTCGCTACCTTGTAGCTATCCATCGCCCCAACTGAAACTTCACACCTCATCTTCACATAGGCCTCCTTCTTCCTCTTAACAAGAGATTCCACTTCCTTGGTAAACCACGGTTCCCTCGCTCGACGCCTTCCTCCCTGCCTGACCGGTACATACATATCAAGAACACGCAGTAGCTGATCCTTGAACAAGCCCCACTTATCCAGTGTGCCCAACACTTGCAGCCTACTTCTCCACCTTATCCCCCCCAAGTCACGTCTAATGGCATCATAATTGCCCTTCCCCCAGCTATAACTCTTGCCCTGCGGTGTATACTTATCCCTTTCCATCATTAACGTAAACGTCACCGAATTGTGGTCACTGTCCCCAAAGTGCTCGCCTACCTCCAAATCCAACACCTGGCCAGGTTCATTACCGAAAACCAAATCCAACGTGGCCGCGCCTCTTGTTGGCCTGTCAACATATTGTTTCAGGAAACCCTCCTGCACACACTGTACAAAAAACGACCCATCTATTGTACTCGAACTATATCTTTTCCAGTCAATATTTGGAAAGTTAAAGTCTCCCATAATAACTACCCTGTTACTTTCGCTCTTATCCAGAATCATCTTCGCCATCCTTTCCTCTACATCCCTAGAACTATTAGGAGGCCTATAAAAAACTCCCAACAGGGTGACCTCTCCTTTGCTGTTTCTAACTTCAACCCATACTACCTCGGAAGAAGAGTCCCCATCTAGCATCCTCTCCGCCACCGTAATACTGCTCTTGACTAGCAGCGCCACACCTCCCCCTCTTTTGCCTCCTTCTCTGAGCTTACTAAAACACCTAAACCCCGGAACCTGCAACATCCATTCCTGTCCCTGCTCTATCCATGTCTCCGAAATGGCCACAACATCGAAGTCCCAGGTACCAACCCATGCTGCCAGTTCCCCTACCTTGTTTCGTATACTCCTGGCATTGAAGTAGACACACTTCAAACCACCTACCTGAACACTGGCCCCCTCCTGCGACGTCAAATCTGTGCTCCTGACCTCTATACTCTCATTCTCCCTTACCTCATTGCTCCTGACCTCTATACTCTCATTCTCCCTTACCCTAAAACTACAATCCAGGTTCCCATGCCCCTGCTGCATTAGTTTAAACCCCCCCAAAGAGCACTAACAAATCTCCCCCCCAGGATATTTGTGCCCCTCAGGTTCAGATGTAGACCATCCTGTCTGTAGAGGTCCCACCTTCCCCAGAAAGAGCCCCAGTTATCCAGAAATCTGAATCCCTCCCGCCTGCACCATCCCTGTAGCCACGTGTTTAATTGCTCTCTCTCCCTATTCCTCATCTCACTATCACGTGGCACGGGCAACAACCCAGAGATAACAACTCTGTTTGTTCTAGTTCTGAGCTTCCATCCTAGCTCCCTGAAAGCCTGCCTGACATCCTTGTCCCCTTTCCTACCTATGTCGTTAGTGCCAATGTGGACCACGACTTGGGGCTGCTCCCCCTCCCCCCTAAGGACCCGGAAAACACGATCCGAGACATCACGTACCCTTGCACCTGGGAGGCAACATACCAAACGTGAGTCTCTCACGCTCCCACAAAATCTCCTATCTGTGCCCCTGACTATAGAGTCCCTAATTACTAATGCTCTGCTCCTCTCCCCCCTTCCCTTCTGAGCAACAGGGACAGACTCCGTGCCAGAGGCCCGTACCCCATGGCTTACCCCTGGTAAGTCCCCCCCCCCACAAGTATCCAAAGCGGTATACTTGTTTCTCAGGGGAACGACAACAGGGGATCCCTGCACTGACTGCTTTTTCCCAGTCCCTCTTATAGTTACCCACCTATCTCCAATCTTTGGTGTAACTAATTCCCTGAAGCTGCTATCTATGACCCCTTCTGCCTCCCGAATGATCCGAAGTTCTTCCAACTCCAGCTCCAGTTCCCTAACTCGGTCTTGGAGGAGCTGGAGATGGCAGCACTTCCTGCAGGTAAAATCAGCAGGGACACTAACGGCATCCCTCACCTCAAACATCCTGCAGGAGGAACATTGCACTCCCTTCCCTGCCATTCCTCTAACTTTCTACCAAGATCTGGCTAACAACTAAATTAAATTTTTTATAAAAAAATAATAATAATATAATAAAATATGGTACTTACCTCAGACCAATGGGTTTTATTATTAGTACGAAGTCTTACAACACCAGGTTGAAGTCCAACAGGTTTGTTTTGCTGTCACTAGCTTTCGGAGCGCTGCTCCTTCCTCAGGTGAATGAAGAGGTCTGTTCCAGAAACGCATATATAGACAAATTCAAAGATGCCAAACAATGCTAGGAATGCGAGCATTAGAAGGTGATTAAATCTTTACAGATCCAGAGATGGGGTAACTCCAGGTTAAAGAGGTGTGAATTGTATCAAGCCAGGACAGTTGGTAGGATTTCGCAGGCCAGATGGTGGGGGATGAATGTAATGCGACATGAATCCCAGGTCCCGGTTGAGGCCGCACTCATGTGCATTTTATTATTAGGTTAGAGGAGGAGGGCGGGTGGGAGACACTACACGTGTAGTGTCTTGGGTTTCCTCTCCACCAGAATTTTTTGGTGAGGGTCTTCCCAGACGTCCACGGGTCGACTTCCTGTTCCCGCCTAAAACACTAATTTAAAAAAAATAAAATTCTCAGCTCCTGCTGAAATTGACTAACCAGCCAGCTCCACTCCCGCCGAAATCGACTGGCCTGCCCCTGCAAAGACAAGTGCTTTTAAAGGACAGACTTACCTCCCAGCAGCCACTTCCGCACTGCTCCCGCTGAAACTGACTCACCAGCTGTTCTCCCGCCGAAATCGACTGGCCTGCCCCTGCAAAGACAAGTGCTTTTAAAGGACAGACTTACCTCCCAGCAGCCACTTCCGCACTGCTCCCGCTGAAACTGACTCACCAGCTGTTCTCCCGCCAAAATAGCTCTTCTTCAATAAATATCTCAATTCAACTCAACTCTCATTCATCCCTACCCCCACCTGACAGAAACCAAGCAGCAGGGCATTTAGAATGGAGTGGGTGTTTTTAAAATTAAGTCTGTAGGCCTCAAATAAACGAAGGGCTTTATTAAAAGGTGTTAACAGTCCAGGCTGCTGTTCACTGCCCATTTGCCTGCGCAAGCGGCCGATGACATCACGGGATCGATCTCTTAAAGTGCCCATGTTCCACTGCAAGACTGCTAGTGAGGAGACTAGAAGTACCATGAATACACATTTCCGCCCTGCCCACCCCTTAAATCAAAGGTCCCAGACACAATAATCAGTATAACATGAACAATCAACCAACAACAACAGTCAATATGCAGATGCTTCGTGTCGTGTTATTCACCCTGGGGTAACACGGACTGCAACAGGATGCAGATGAACGGTAAAGCATACACCATAAGTAGGCGTTGGTTCAATACGATTTATTGAACTTCTGTAACAATGCACACAGCTGGCTGTGGGTTGACACTCTACTACTCTAAGTGTACTAACTCTAACTTGCTAGACCAGGCTAGCTCTGATCCACGTGTAGAAGGTGCTGACTGATATATACATCCTGACTGTCACTACAATTGTCACCAGTAGAAAGAGGCGAAGTGCTGATGCCTCGTGTGTTTCATAGTCGGAAGCCCCCCTCTGGTGTTCTGTCTGGTGATTGGTTGCGTTCCTTCCTGTATGTTGATTGGCTAACCTGGGTGTCTGTCTCTGCCTGTTTTTACCTCATGATGTGCATGGGTGCATATTATGACACTTCGGAGATCATTGTTCTCTGTGTGGCTGTTGGTGAACCTCAGGTATCTGCCTTTCAATGCTTGCTGCAACCTCTGGTGTCTTTAGCTTGGTTTGGATGTCGTCTGTGGTCATCTTAGCCGGAGTTGAAGTAGTGTCCTGAGGTTGACTTGGTGTTTGGTTATCAACTGAGGTACTGCTTTTCCCAATTGCTTTGATTAGTGTCAGATTCTTGGGAAGGTCCAGGTCATTCTTGGCACAGCTTGATTTGGACTCTGTCGGTTCTGCCTCTGGCAGATTGATTCTTTTTTTAAAAAAAATATTTTATTGAAAATTTTTGGCCAACCATCACAGTACATTGTGTATCCTTTACACAGTAATATAACAATATAAATAACAATGGCCAGTTTTATAAACAAGAAATAAATAATATATAAACAAAAACAAAAACAAAACTAAATGGCAACTGCCTTGTCCCAGATAAATATTCTCCAAAAATATGTTTTAACAGTCCAATATACAATTATCTATAACAACAACCTATACATATTATACACTTATATATTAACATCCCTGAGAATCCCTCTGGTTCCTCCCCCCCCCCCCCCCCCGCCTGGGCTGCTGCTGCTGTCTTCTTCTTTTCCATTCCCTCTATCTTTCTGTGAGGTATTCGACGAACGGTTGCCACCGCCTGGTGAACCCTTGAGCCGATCCCCTTAGGACGAACTTAATCCGTTCCAGCTTTATAAACCCTGCCATGTCATTTATCCAGGTCTCCACCCCCGGGGGCTTGGCTTCCTTCCACATCAACAGTATCCTGCGCCGGGCTACAAGGGACGCAAAGGCCAAAACATCAGCCTCTCTCGCCTCCTGCACTCCCGGCTCTTCTGCAACCCCAAATATAGCCAACCCCCAGCTTGGTTCGACCTGGACCCCCACTACCTTCGAAAGCACCTTTGTCACCCCCACCCAAAACCCCTGTAGTGCCGGACATGACCAGAACATGTGGGTGTGATTCGCTGGGCTTTTCGAGCATCTCGCACACCTATCCTCTACTCCAAAAAATTTGCTAAGCCGTGTTCCAGTCATATGCGCCTTGTGTAACACCTTAAATTGTATCAGGCTTAGCCTGGCACACGAGGACCATGAGTTTACCCTACTTAGGGCATCAACCCACAGCCCCTCCTCAATCTCCTCCCCCAGCTCTTCTTCCCATTTCCCTTTCAGCTCGTCTACCATAATCTCCCCCTCGTCTCTCATCCCCCTATACATGTCTGACACCTTACCGTCCCCCACCCATGTCTTTGAGATCACTCTGTCCTGCACCTCCTGCGTCGGGAGCTGCGGGAATTCCCTCACCTGTTGCCTCGTAAAAGCCCTCAGTTGCATATACCGGAATGCATTCCCTTGGGGCAACCCATATTTTTCCCAGACTTGCAAACGTCCCATCCACAAACAGATCTCTCAATTGTGTTACTCCTGCTCTTTGCCATGTTCCAAATCCCCCATCCATTCTCCCCGGAGCAAACCTATGATTATTTCTTATCGGGGACCACACCGAGGCTCCCGTCTTTCCCCTATGCCGTCTCCATTGCCCCCAAATTTTCAGAGTAGCCACCACCACCGGGCTTGTGGTGTATTTCTTCGGTGAGAGCGGCGCCGTCACCATGGCTTGTAGGCAAGTCCCCCTACAGGACGCCTTCTCCAATCTCTTCCACGCCGCTCCCTCCTCTTCTCCCATCCACTTACATACCATTGAGATGTTGGCGGCCCAGTAGTACTCACTCAGGCTCGGTAGCGCCAGCCCCCCCCTATCCCTACTACGCTGCAAAAATCCCTTCCTCACTCTCGGGGTCTTCCCGCCCACACAAAACTCATGATACTCTTCTCAATCCTTTTGAAAAAAGCCTTCGTGATCACCACTGGGAGTCACTGAAACACAAAGAGGAATCTCGGGAGGACCACCATTTTAACCGCTTGTACCCTCCCTGCCAGTGACAGGGATACCATGTCCCATCTCTTGAAGTCCTCCTCCATCTGTTCCACCAACCGCGTCATGTTTAACCTATGCAATGTACCCCAATTCTTGGCTATCTGGATCCCCAAGTAGCGAAAGTCCCTTGTTACCTTCCTCAGCGGTAAGTCCTCTATTTCTCTGCTCTGCTCCCCTGGATGCACCACAAACAGCTCACTTTTCCCCATGTTCAGCTGAAATCCTGAAAATTCTCGAAACTCCCCAAGTATCCGCATTATCTCTGGCATCCCCTCCGCCGGGTCCGCCACATACACCAATAAATCGTCCGCGTAAAGAGATACCCGGTGTTCCTCTCCTCCCCTGAGTACTCCCCTCCACTTCCTGGAACCCCTCAATGCTATTGCCAGGGGCTCAATCGCCAGTGCAAACAATAATGGGGACAGAGGACATCCCTGCCTCGTCCCTCTATGGAGCCGAAAATACGCAGACCCCCGTCCATTCGTGACCACGCTCGCCATCGGGGCCCTATACAGCAGCTGTACCCATCTAATATACTCATCTCCAAAGCCAAATCTCCTCAACACCTCCCACAAATAATCCCACTCCATTCTATCAAATGCTTTCTCGGCATCCATCGCCACCACTATCTCCGCTTCCCCCTCTGGTGGGGGCATCATCATTACCCCTAGCAGCCTCCGTATATTCGTATCCAGCTGTCTCCCCTTCACAAACCCAGTTTGGTCCTCATGGACTACCCCCGGGACACAATCCTCTATCCTCATTGCCATTACCTTGGCCAGAATCTTAGCGTCTACATTTAGGAGGGAAATAGGTCTATAGGACCCGCATTGCAGCGGGTCTTTTTCCTTCTTTAGGAGAAGCGATATCGTTGCCTCCGACATAGTCAGGGGCAGCTGTCCCCTTTCCTTTGCCTCATTAAAGGTCCTCATCAGTATCAGGGCAAGCAAGTCCACATATTTCCTATAAAATTTGACTGGAAATCCATCCGGTCCCGGAGCCTTCCCCGCCTGCATACTCCTAATTCCTTTCACTACTTCCTCTATCTCGATCTGTGCTCCCAGTCCCACCCTCTCCTGCTCCTCCACCTTAGGAAATTCCAGCCGGTCCAGGAAGCACATCATTCTCTCCTTCCCATCCGGGGGCCGAGCTTCATATAATCTTTTATAGAATGCCTTGAACACTCCATTCACTCTCTCCGCTCCCCGCTCTATCTCTCCTTCCTCATCCCTCACTCCCCCTATTTCCCTCGCTGCTCCCTTTTTCCTCAATTGATGGGCCAGCAACCTGCTCGCCTTCTCCCCATACTCATACTGTACACCCTGTGCCTTCCTCCACTGTGCTTCTGCAGTACCCGTTGTCAGCAAGTCAAATTCTACGTGTAACCTTTGCCTTTCCCTGTACAGTCCCTCCTCCGGTGCCTCCGCATATTGCCTGTCCACCCTCAGAAGTTCTTGCAGCAACCGCTCCCGTTCCCTACTCTCCTGCTTTCCTTTATGTGCCCTTATTGATATCAGCTCCCCTCTAACCACTGCCTTCAGCGCCTCCCAGACCACTCCCACCTGGACCTCCCCGTTATCATTGAGTTCCAAGTATTTTTGGAACCACTGCCCTCACCCTTAGACACACCCCTTCATCTGCCATTAGTCCCATGTCCATTCTCCAGGGTGGACGCCCTTCTGTTTCCTCCCCTATCTCCAAGTCTGCCCAATGTGGAGCGTGATCTGAAATGGCTATAGCCGTATACTCCGTCCCCCTCACCTTCGGGATCAACGCCCTTCCCAAAACAAAAAAGTCTATTCGCGAATAAACTTTGTGGACATAGGAGAAAAACGAAAACTCCTTACTCCTAGGTCTGCTAAATCTCCACTGGTCTACTCCTCCCATCTGCTCCATAAAATCTTTAAGCACCTTGGCTGCAGCCGGCCTCCTTCCAGTCCTGGATCTCGACCTGTCCAGCCCTGGCTCCAGCACCGTATTAAAATCTCCCCCCATTACCAACTTTCCCACCTCTAGGTCCGGGATGCGCCTAGCATACGCCTCATAAAATTGGCATCATCCCAGTTCGGGGCATATACGTTTACCAAGACCACCGCCTCCCCCTGTAATTTGCCACTCAACATCACGTATCTGCCCCCGCTATCCGCCACTATGGTCTTTGCCTCAAACATAACCCGCTTCCCCACTAGTATAGCCACCCCCCTGTTTTTCGCATCTAGCCCCGAATGAAACACCTGCCCCACCCATCCTTTGCATAGTCTAACCTGGTCTATAAGTTTCAAGTGCGTCTCTTGTAACATAACCACGTCTGCCTTAAGTTTCTTAAGGTGTACGAGTACTCGTGCGCTCTTTATCGGCCCGTTCAGCCCTCTCACATTCCACGTGATCAACCGGGTTGGGGGGCTTTTTACCCCCCCCCTTGTCGATTAGCCATCCCCTTTTTCCAGCTCCTCACCTGGTTCCCACGCAGCTGTGTCCCCCCCAGGCGGTGCCCCCCCGCCCACCCCACCCCATTCCGGCTACCCCCTCTCCCCAGCAGCAGCAACCCAGTAACTCCCCCCTCCCCGCTAGATCCCCCACTAGCGTAGTTACACCCCCCATGTTGCTCCCAGAAGTCAGCAAACTCTGGCCGACCTCGGCTTCCCCCCGTGACCTCGGCTCGCACCGTGCGACGCCCCCTCCTTCCTGCTTCCCTATTCCCGCCATGATTATCATAGCGCGGGAACAAAGCCCGCGCTTCCCTTTTGGCCCCGCCCCCCCATGGCCAACGCCCCATCTCCTCCACCTCCCTTCCTCCCTCCACCACCACCTGTGGAAGAGAGAAAAGTTACCGCATCGCAGGATTAATAACATAAAATTCATCTTTCCCCCCCTTTTTCCCCCCCTCTTCGCCCCCCACACTCGCCCCACCACTTTGTTTCAAACGTTCTTTTTTAATAACCCGCTTATTCCAGTTTTTCTTCCACAATAAAAGTCCACGCCTCATCCGCCGTCTCAAAGTAGTGGTGCCTCCCTTGATATGTGACCCACAGTCTTGCCGGTTGCAGCATTCCAAATTTTATCTTCTTTTTGTGAAGCACCGCCTTGGCCCGATTAAAGCTCGCCCTCCTTCTCGCCACCTCCGCACTCCAGTCTTGATATACGCGGATCACCACGTTCTCCCACCTACTGCTCCGAGTTTTCCTTGCCCATCTAAGGACCATCTCTCTGTCCTTAAAACGGAGGAATCTCACCACTATGGCTCTGGGAATTTCTCCAGCTCTCGGTCCTCGCGCCATCACTCGGTATGCTCCCTCCACCTCCAGCGGACCCGCCGGGGCCTCCGCTCCCATTAACGAGTGCAGCATCGTGCTCACATATGCCCCGACGTCTGCTCCTTCTGCACCTTCAGGAAGACCAAGAATCCTTAAATTATTCCTCCTCGCGTTATTCTCCAGCACCTCCAGTCTTTCCACACATCGTTTATAGTGTGCCTCGTGCATCTCCGTCTTCACCACCAGGCCCTGTATATCGTCCTCGTTCTCGGCAGCCTTTGCCTTCACGACCCGAAGCTCCCGCTCCTGGGTCTTTTGCTCATCCTTTAGCCCTTCGATCGCCTGTAATATCGGGGCCAACAGCTCCTTCTTCATTTCCTTGTTAAGTTCTTCCACGCAACATTTCAAAAACTCTTGTTGTTCAGGGCCCCATGTTAAACTGCCACCTTCCGTCGCCATCTTGGTTCTTGCTTGCCTTCCTTGCCGCTGCTCCAAAGGATCCACTGCAATCTGGCCACTTCCCTCTCCTTTTTCTATCCGTTTCCAGGGGGGATTCCCTTCTGGTTTACCGCACAGTGCTTCTAGCCGTTAAAATTGCCGTTGGGGCTCTTATTAAGAGCCCAAAAGTCCGTTCCACCGGGAGCTGCCGAAACGTGCGACTTAGCTGGTCATCGCCGCACCCGGAAGTCCGGCAGATTGATTCTTGTCGCCAAATGGTGATCCGCATGTCTCATCCATATTATATCATCTGGTTTGTACGGTGTAGGAGGTCGATCCTGTCTGTGCTGAAAATGGTGCAGGCGCCCACTTTTCACTTACGACTTGGTTCCTTGCCAGAACATCTTGATCCTGGTGAAAAACACAATGTTTTGCCTTGTTCTCCTGCTGTCTGACCTGATCCTGCTTCTTTTTCCTGTCAATTATTATTTTTTGGTTGTTTTATCGAATGCTGTGCATAGTTGATGTCTAACCATCAGCAATGCCGGAGAAACATGGGTTGTTGAGTGAGCAGTATTCCTGTACGTGAGCAGGAATTGACTCAAGTGTTTGGACAATGAACCTTATTCTCTAGTTAACCAACAACTGTACAAAACGTTCTGCCAGCCATTTGTGAAAGGAACATAAGGACCAGACTGATGTGTTGAATTCTGTTCTTCAAGTGGTGTACAAAGTCTTGTAAAATGAACTGTGGCCCATTATCACTCATGGGTTTTTCAGGGTAACCGATTCTGCTGAAGATTTCACCCAATCTCTCAATTGTTTTCTCCGATGACGATGTCTTCATGATGGCAACTTCAGTCCATTTTGAGTGAGCATCACTTTGATGCTTTGACAAAGAGTTATTGGACTCGAAACGTTAGCTCTTTTCCCTCCTTACAGATGCTGCCAGACCTGCTGAGATTTTCCAGCATTTTCTCTTTCGAGTGAGCATCAACTGAAGTGAGAAAACTCAGGGTTTTCTCCTGAAGAGTTTCCTCGAAGCGCCATGCCCATGGCCTCTGACAGTACTGGATCATTGCCGGTATGCTTAACTTGTCCTGCAGTTACAGGAGTGTTATCTACTTGCTTGAAGTCAAAAATATTTCCACACAAACTGCTTATCGATGAACTATTTGTTAAAGATAGTCGGGAGAGTTCATCTGTATTCCCATGAAGGCTTGACTGACAATACTTGGTCATGTTTATGTATGCTGACAAGAGCAATGCAGACTTTTGCATCCTGTTCGCTGCCGTTAATGGAATTTTGGTATGAAGTTCAAGACTCAATGTTAGTGGATGATGGTCTGTCAAAATGAATTTCCTCCCGTGCAGGAATTGGTGGGTGGAACTGTTTTTATGCCAAAAATGATTCCTCAAGCTTCTTTATACTGTAATTGCTTTTGGCCTTATTCAAGGTCCTGGTTGTGAAGGCTATCGGTTCTTCTTCACCTGTGGGCATTATGTGGCAAACTACTACCCCAACTCCGTTAGTTACAGGGGTAAATTTGGATTAAAATGTTAGGACTTCTAACTTGAGTAACACCCCTTTAGCTTGCATAAATGCTCTCACATTGACCCATGCATGTCCACTTTTTATTTTACACAGTAGATTGTGTAAGGGTTTTAGAATGGTAGCCAGGTTAAGGACAAACCTGTAATAATCTAGTACGCCTAAGAAAGACCGAAGTTGGTTGTGTAAAGGCCTTTCCTGTTGATTCCTTTATTTCCCATTTCTTTTACTTTGTGGTTATCATTTTGATCTATGGATATTTCATGGACATGCATCTTTTAAAAAAAATAAATTTAGAGTACCCAATTATAATTTTTTCCAATTAAAGGGCAATTTAGCGTGGCCAATCCACCTAACCGGCACATCTTTGGGTTGTGGGGGTGAAACCCACACAGACATGGGGAGAATGTGCAAATTCCACATGGACAGTGACCCAGGGTCCTCAGTGCCGCAGTCCCACTGCTAACCACTGCACCACATGCCGCCCATGGACATACATCTTTAAGTCGAGCTGAGGGAGTTGGAGAATGATACACTGTGCCATGGAGGTTTAGCTTCTGGGTCGATTGGTTGGCTGGTGGCCAATGAATTTGCCAAAGGCTGAGATCTGCCCAGCAACAGGCGGTGATTTGGTTCAACCCGAGTGGGATGGTTTTCAGAGTATGCAGGAAGTGACAGTCGTATCCTGGATACAGAGAGGAGCAGCTCTTGAGTGTCTGTCTGTGTCTCTCTCTCTCTCTCTCCAGAAATGCTGCCTAACTGCTATTTTTCTGAACCTGCAGAGAGGTCCTGAGATCTGGATGAATCTACAGTGAAAACCATTACAGACTGAAAACCAGAATCGCCAACTGAAGGCCTAGATTGAAGAAATGTGTACTGGAAGATATCCATCTGAAACAAAGACTCTTATCCTTTTACTTACATCATTATTTCCACCCCTCTTTCCCCTCTGTGATTGTCTGACTGGTGTGTATGTGTGGAGGGGGTTAGAGTGGAATTAAATGGTAGTTAACCAGTTGTATTTGCTGCATATTTATAAAAAACAAAAAAAAATTTATTAGGGTCTTTGCAAGTTTTTATAATAATAACAAAACAGCGACACAAACATGGCACAATAAACATTTCCACCCCCATCACAATCTTCACTCACCCCAACCATAAAACACTTTGGAATTCTGCTTCTGCTGACATTTTACTTTTCCCGAGAAAGTCGACGAACGGCTGCCACCTCCGAGAGAACCCTAACACTGATCCTCTTAAGGCAAACTTTATTTTCTCAAGACTGAGAAACCCAGCCATGTCACTAACCCAGGTCTCTCCATTCGGGGGTTTCGAGTCCCTCCACATTAATAATATCTGTCTCCAGGCTACCAGGGAGGCAAAGGCCAAGACGTCGGCCTCTTTCGCCCCCTGAACTCCCGGCTCTTCCAACACTCCAAAGATCGCCACCTCTGGACTCGGCACCACCCGTGTTTTGAGTACCTGCAGATACCTAAACCCATTCCCTGCAGGCAATTCAAATTTATCCTCCAAGGCTTTCAAGCTGGGAAAGCTCCCGTCAAAAATAGATCCCCCATCCTCCTAATTCCTGCCCTTTGTCATCTCCGGAACATCCAGCCTACCCGGTACAAACCAATGATTATTATAAATCGGGGTCCAAACCGATGCTCCTCCACTCTCTTATATCTCCTCCACTGGCCCCAGATTCTCAGAGCCGCAACCACCACCGGACTGTGGAGTATCGGGCTGGTGAGAACGGAAGAGGTGCCGTTATCAATGCTCCCAAACTTGTGTCTTTACATGACGCCGTCGCCATCCGCCCCCACACCGACCCCTCCCCCACTACCCACTTCCGAATCATGGCCATATTAGCCTCCCAGTAGTGATTGCAGAAGTTTGGCAGCGCCAACCCACCCTCGCCCTGACTGTGCTCCAGCAACACCTTCTTAACTCGCAGGGTTTTACCCGCCCACACAAAGCCCGTAATAACCTTATTCACCCGCTTGAGAAAGGCCCTCGGGATGAAGACAGGGAGGCACTGAAAGACAAACAGAAATCTGGGGAGGACCGTCAATATCAGTCTGTGACAGCGGGAGCTTGTCCCATGTCTTAAAGTCCTCTTTCATTCGTTCTACAAGCCGGGATAAGTTTAACCTGTGCAGCGCCTCCCATTCCCGGGCCACATGAATTCCCAGATATCGAAAGCTCCTTCCTACCATTCTAAACGGCAGCTCTCCCAGTCTCTACTCCTGCCCTCTTTCCTGGAACGCGAACATCTCACTTTTCCCCATGTTCAATTCATATCATACCCAGTCAATGAAGCCCTGACCAAAACCCAAATCTTCCCAGCGCCTCCCACAGGTAATCCCAGTCCACCCGATCAAAAGCCTTCTCTGCATCCATTGCTACCACCACCTCCGTCTCCCCTCCTTCTGAGGGTGTCATAATAATATTTAAAAACCTTTGAATATTGGCCTTGAGTTGCCTGCCCTTTACAAATCCCGTCTGGTCTACCCCTATCACCCCCAGGACACAATCCTCTATCCTTGTGGCCAATATCTTAGCCAGCAGTTTGGCATCCACATTCAGTCAATAAATTGGCCTGTATGGCCCCCATTGCTCCGGGTCCTTCTCCTGTTTCAGGATCAATGAAATCGGGGCTTGTGACATTGTTGGGGGGAGGACCTTGCTTTATTAAATGTTCTTACCAGCAGTGGGCTCAATATCTCTGAAAACTACTCATAGAATTCCACCGGGTAGCATTCCGGCCCCGGGGCCTTGCCCGACTGCATGCCCTCCAGCCCCTCAATTATTTCCTCAATTTCAATTGGGGCTCCCAGCCCTTCCACCAGATCCTCATCCACCCTCGGAAACCTCAACTGGCCCAAAAACTGCCTCATCCCTTCCCCCCTGCCGGGGGTTCCAACTCATATAATTTGCTGTAAAAGTCCTTAAACACCTCATTCACCCCCACTGGGTCCAGGACTGTAATCCCACCTCAACTCTATTCTCCCTATCACCCTGGCCACCTCCCTTTTTCTGAGCTGGTGCGCTAACATTCTGCTAGCCTTTTCACCATACTCATAAATCGCCCCACTTGCCTTCCTCAGCTGTTCCACCACTTTCCCTGTAGTCAACAGGCCAAACTCCGCCTGTAACCTCCACCGCTCCCTCAGCAGCCCCGCGTCCAGGGCCTCCGAGTATCTCCTGTCCACCTGGAATATCTCCTCAACTAGCCTATCCCTCTCAACCCGTTCCGCCTTTTCTCTGTGGGCCCGTATCGAGATTAATTCCCCTCTGACCACTGCCTTCAAAGCTTCCCAAACCGTTGCTGCGGAGACCTCCCCCGTATCATTTGTTTCCAGGTAGTTCTGGATGGACTTGTTCACCTGCCCACAGATCGCTTCGTCCGCTAACAACCCCACATCCAGCCTCCATAGTGGGCATTGTCCTCTCTCCAAACTAACCCGTAGATCCGCCCAATGTGGGACACTGCAATTGCCAAATACTCAGTATCCCCCATCCCCGGTATTAGAGCCCTGCTCAGAACAAAAAAGTCAATGCGAGAGTATACCTTGTGGACATGGGAGAAAGAAGAAAACTCCTTCGTCCTTGGCTGTGCAAACCTCCATGGGTCTACTCCCCCCATCTGTTCCATAAACCCCTTCAAATCCTTTGCGCGGCTGGCACCCTCCCTGTCCTGGATTTTGACCGGTCCAATTCCGGATCAATGAGTGTGTTAAAATCTCCCCCCATGATCAAGTTATGTGACTCTAAGTCTGGGTTCTTACCTAAAACCCGCCTCATAAATTCCACATCGTCCGAATTCGGAGCATACACGCTCACGAGTACCACCCGCACCCCGTCCAGCTTCCCGCTCACCATTATGTACCTACCCCCTGTGTCTGACACGATTCTCCCTGCCTCGAATGCCACTCGTTTATTGATCAAGATCGCTACCCCCCTGGTCTTCGAGTCCAGCCCTGAGTGGGATACTTGGCCATTCTACCCCTTTCTCAATCTTGTCTGGTCTATAGCCTTTCGGTGTGTCTCGTCTAACATTACCATGTCCCCCTTCATGCCCCTAAAATGCGCAAAAACGTGAGCCCTCTTTTTTTTAAATATGTTTTTATTAAGAATTTTTCAACAATATTTTCCACCTTACAAACAACACCCCCCCCCCCCCCCCCCACCCGTAACAAAGAAAAGAAAGAGAACTTGCGTGGCAAGACATGAACATGGCAAGTCAATAAGATACCGAACTTTGTACATTGGATTCTTCCCGTACATGTCAGTTTCCGGATCATTCATGTGTTTTCTTGCTCAAATGCCCCCCAAAAGGAACCCCCCTTCCTCCCCCCCCCTCTCCCCACGAACGATGGTGTGTCCACCCCCCCCCCCCCTGGGTTGCGGTTGCTGCTGTCCGACCTTCATCTAACGCTCCGCGAGATGGTCTAGGAACGGCTGCCACTGCCTGTAGAACCCCTGCGCAGACCCTCTCAAGGCAAACTTTATCCTTTCCAACTTAATAAACCCAGCCATATCATTTATCCAGGCCTCCATGCTGGGGGGCTTCGCCTCCTTCCACATTAGCAAGATCCTTCGCCGGGCTATTAGGGACGCAAAGGCCAGAATGCCGCCCTCTTTCGCCTCCTGCACTCCCGGCTCGTCCGCTACTCCAAATAGTGCTAGCGCCCAGCTTGGCTTGACCCGGACTTTCACCACCTTAGATACTGTTCCCGCAACTCCCCTCCAGAACCCCTCCAATGCGGGCATGACCAAAACATATGGACATGGTTCGCCGGACTTCCTGAGCACCTCCCACATCTGTCCTCCACCCCAAATAACCTACTCAGCCTCGCCCCCGTCATATGTGCTCTATGAACCACCTTAAATTGTATCAGGCTAAGCCTGGCACACGAGGAAGAGGAATTAACCCTACTTTTGGCATCAGCCCATAGCCCCTCCTCAATCTCCTCCCCCAACTCCTCCTCCCATTTACCCTTCAGCTCCTCTACCAAAGCCTCCCCCTCTTCTTTCATCTCCTGGTATATCGCCGACACCTTGCCCTCTCCGACCCTACGCCTGAAATCACCCTATCTTGAATCCCCTGTGCCGGGAGTAGCGGAAATTCCCTCAACTGCCGCCTCACAAACGCCCTCACTTGCATATACCTGAAAGCGTTTCCTGGGGGGTAGCCCAAACTTCTCCTCTAGCGCCCCTAAGCTCGCAAACGTACCATCAATGAACAGATCCCCCATTCTTCTAATCCCTGCTCGATGCCAGTTCTGAAACCCCCCGTCCATCCTTCCTGGGACAAACCGATGGTTGTCTCTGATCGGGGACCACACCGAGGCTCCCGTCGCACCCCTGTGTCGTCTCCACTGCCCCCAGATCTTTAGCGTTGCCGCCACCACCGGGCTTGTGGTGTACTTTGTTGGCGAGATCGGCATCGGTGCCGTCACCAGTGCCCCCAGGCTCGTTCCTTTGCAGGACGCCATCTCCAACCTCTTCCACGCCGTCCCCTCTCCCTCCATCACCCACTTACGGATCATTGCCACGTTGGCTGCCCAATAGTAACCACCTAAATTCGGCAGTGCCAACCCTCCTCTATCTCTGCTACGCTCCAGGAACCCCCTCCTTACCCTCGGGGTCTTGCTCGCCCACACAAATCCCATAATGCTCCTGCTTACCCTATTAAAGAAGGCCTTAGTAATCACAATTGGGAGGCATTGGAATACAAAAAGAAACCTCGGGAGGACCACCATTTTAACCGACTGTACCCTACCCGCCAGCGAGAGTGGCAACATGTCCCACCTTTTAAAATCCTCCATCTGTTCCACCAACCGCATCAAATTAAGTTTGTGCAGTGCCCCCCAGCTCCTAGCTACCTGGATCCCCAAGTATCGAAAGCACCTTTCCGCCCTCCTCAACGGTAGGTCGTCTATCCCTCTTCCCTGGTCCCCCGGATGGATCACAAAGAGCTCATTCTTTCCCACATTGAGCTTATAGCCCGAAAAGTCTCCAAACTGCCGTAGGATCAGCATTACCTCAACCATCCCCTCCACTGGATCCGTCACATACAGCAACAGGTCGTCTGTGTACAGCGACACTTGATGTTCCTCTCCCCCTCGAACCACCCCCTTCCATTTCCCCGACTCCCATAATGCCATGGCCAAAGGTTCAATTGCTAATGCGAACAGCAGAGGGGACAGGGGGCACCCCTGCCTCGTCCCTCGATACAGCCGGAAATACTCCGACCTCCGCCGGTTCGTGACCACACTCGCCACCGGGGCTCTATACAGGAGCTTAACCCAGCTAATAAACCCTCCCCCGAACCCAAACCTCCTCAACACTTCCCAGAGATACTCCCACTCTACCCGATCAAAGGCCTTCTCCGCGTCCATGGCTGTCACTATCTCCGCTTCTCCCTCCACCGATGGCATCATTATCACATTTAGGAGCCTTCGCACATTAGTGTTTAACTGCCTACCCTTTACGAATCCCGTCTGGTCCTCATGAATCAGCCCCGGGTCACAGTCCTGAATCCTCATGGCCAACATTTTTGCAAGCAACTTAGCATCTACGTTAAGGAGCGAGATCGGTCGATACGACCCACATTGCAGTGGGTCCTTATCCCGCTTCAAGATCAAAGAGATCGTCGCCTCCGATTTTGTCGGGGGCAGGGTCCCCCCCTCCCTTGCTTCATTGAAGGTCCTTACCAGCAACGGGGCTAACAGGTCTACATACTTCCTATAAAACCCCACCGGGAACCCATCCGGCCCTGGGGTCTTCCCTGCCTGCATGCTCCCCAGTCCTTGAACCAGCTCCTCCACCCCAATTGGCGCCCCCAAACCAGCCACCTCCTGCTCCTCCACCCTCGGGAACCTCAATTGGTCCAAGAATCGCCGCATCCCCTCTTTTCCCCCTGGGGGCTGGGACCTATACAGCTCCTCGTAAAAGGCCTTAAAAGCCTCATTCACTTTCCCCGCACTCCGCACCGTAGTTCCCCTGCCATCTTTGATTCCGCCTATTTCCCTCGCTGCCATCCTCTTACGGAGCTGATGTGCCAGCATCCGACTTGCCTTCTCCCCATATTCATATATCGCCCCCTGTGCCTTCCTCCACTGTGCCTCTGCCTTCCCTGTGGTCAACAGGTCGAACTCCGTCTGGAGACTTCGTCTCTCCCTGAGTAGTCCCTCATCTGGAGCCTCTGCATAGCACCTGTCCACCCTTAAAATCTCCCCCACTAACCTCTCCCTTTCCCTGCCCTCTCTCTTCACCCTATGAGCCCTGATGGAGATTAACTCTCCCCTGACCACCGCCTTCAGTGCCTCCCATACTACTCCCACCTGCACCTCCCCGTTGTCGTTGGCCTCCAGATACCTTTCGATACACCCCCGCACCCTCCCGCACACTTCCTCGTCTGCCAGCTGTCCCACATCCAACCTCCACATCGGGCGTTGGTCCCTCTCGTCCCCCAGCGCTAGTTCCATCCAATGCGGGGCATGGTCTGAAATGCTATGAATCCAGCATCGTCCCAGTTCGGGGCATATACATTCACCAGTACCACCTCCGTCCCCTGCAACCTACCACTCACCATCACGTTTCGGCCTCCCTTGTCCGCTATGTTCTTGGCCTCAAACGACACCCGCTTTCCCACCAGTATTGCCACCCCTCTATTCTTCGCATCCAGCCCCGAGTGGAACACCTGCCCTACCCATCCCTTCCTTAACCTGACCTGATCTGCCACCTTCAGATGTGTCTCCTGAAGCATGACCACGTCTGCCTTCAGTCCCTTTAGGTGCGCGAACACTCAGGCCCTCTTAACCTGCCCATTTAGGCCTCTCACATTCCACGTGATCAGCCGGATTGGGGGGTTACCCACCCCCCGCCGACTAGCCATCTCCTATCCTAGGCCAGTCCCGTGCTCGCGCCTCCTGCACCCTCCAGTCCCCCAGGCGGGGAACCCCTGTCCCGACCACCTCTTCCATTTTCAGTTCCCCCTCGGACAGTGCAGCAGCAACCCTAAAAAAAAAACCTCCTCCGCCCCCCCCCCCCCCCAAACCCCCCGCGAGATCTACATCTCGCTCTTTTGCTACCCCCATATTACTTCCGTGAGTCAGCTGACTTCTGCTGACCCCGGCGTCCCCCGCCTACCCGTTGATCTCCCCGTGTGGGAGTCTCTCCTCCTCCTTACCTTCCTCCATCCCCCCCCCCTTTTGGCACGGGAAAAAGCCCGCGCTTTCCCGAACCAGCCCCGCCCCCTGTGGCGCAGCTCCTGTTGCGGCCCTTATCCCAATTCCCTCATCCCCGAATCTCGCTTCCCTCCAGCACCGACGCCCACATTCCCCATCATCGCCATCTCATCTACCGAAAAGAAAAAAGGAATTTTAGGAATTTTAACCAGAACTCTGCCCACATCCCCATCCATCATACCACCCATGAAGTATTCTTTACCCATATTTACAACCCCATATACAACCGACATCTCCCCCCGCAACCACATCCCCTCAGTTCGAGTCCAGTTTTTCCATCTGAATAAAGGTCCAAGCCTCTTCTGGCGTTTCAAAATAATGGTGTCGGTCCTGATAAGTGAGCCACAGTCGCGCAGGCTGCAGCATGCCGAACCTGACTCTTTTTTTATGCAGCACCGCCTTGGCCCGGTTGAAGCCAGCTCTCCTCCTTGCCACCTCCGCGCTCCAATCCTGGTAGACTCGGATCACCGCGTTCTCCCATCTACTGCTCCGCACCTTTTTGGCCCATCTCAGCACACTTTCTTTGTCCGCGAAGCGATGGAACCTTGCCACTATCGCCCTTGGCGGCTCATCGGCCTTGGGTCTCGTCGCCAGGACCCGGTGGGCCCCTTCCAGCTCCAGGGGGCTCGGAGAGGCCTCCGCACCCATCAGCGAATGGAGCATCACACTCACGTACACCCCGGCATCAGCTCCCTCCACTCCTTCGGGAAGACCCAGAATCCGGAGGTTCTTCCTCCTCGACCTGTTCTCCAGGACCTCAATTCTCTCGGCCCACCTCCTGTGCACAGCCTCGTGCGCCTCCATTTTTACCGCCAGGCCCAGGATCTCGTCCTCGTTGGTATTCACTTTATCATTCACCTCACGAAGCTCCACCACCTGGGTCTTCTGGGTCTCCTTCAGCCCCTCGATCGCCAACGGCATTGGCGCCAGCACCTCCTTTTTCAGCTCCTCCACACATCGCTTGAACTCTTGCTGGTCTGGCCCCCACGCTGCTCGCTCTCCGCCCTCCGCCATCTTGCTTTCTTCCCCTCGTTTTGGTCTCTGCTCCAGGGCCTCTTTCCTCGTCGTTCCACCGCTAATTTCTGCCATATATTGTAAGGGGGGACCTTACTGCATCTTCCCACACGGGATTGATTCAAAAAAAGCTCTGTTGGGGCTCCTCTGGAGAACCCAAAAGTCCGTTGGCGCGGGAGCTGCCGAAAAGTGCGGCTTAGCTCCGCATCGCCGCAACCGGAAGTCAACGTGAGCCCTCTTGACCGGCCCATTCAACCCTCTATCACTTCATGTAGTCAGTCTGGTCAGGAGGTTTCCCCACTGCCCCCCTCCCCTCCCCCCTTCCCGCCGACTAGCCATCATCCTTTTTAGGCCAGCCTCCAGCTCACGCCCCCGGCCTCCTCGAACCCCCCCTCGGGCATTCGCCGTCTCCGACCTCCCATTTGTCCCCTAGTAACAGTTCCTTTGCTGTCAGCAAAGCAGCTACCCCCCCCCCCCCCGCCCCGGATAACAGCACTAGAAACCCAACCCCCCATATCAAGCTCCAGCTTAACACCTGCTCGCCCCCCGCTGTGCTTCTGTGAGTCAGCTGACCAAGCTGACTTGATAGCTCCCACCCATGGCACCAAACAGTCTGTCTCCCCATTGTTCTCTCCTCACTCCCCTCACTTGTACAAACATATTCAAAGCATCACGTTCCCCAGTAAACAAACATCAGAAAAATCAGTGGAAAAACAACCACTGCAAAAACAGCTCCCCTCCAACCAGCTCCCAGTAAGACAAAGTTGACTTTGGCCATCGAAACAGCCCCTGATTGCACATAACACTACTTATTCAACCAGCACAAAAGTGATTGTCAACAAATCGCCAGTACAATACTCTCCAAGGATTCAGTGTCTTTAATTCACCTCCAGTCTTTTTTCCTTGGTGAAAGTCAATACCTCGTCCGGTGTTTTGAAGTAAAAATCCCATTCCTCATATGTGACCCATAGATGGGCTGGGTACAACATCAATTGGGTACTTCACCCATTCTTAAAGAGAGCCGTTTTTGCCCGATTAAACCCAGCTCGCCTCTTGGCCAAATCCGTGCCCAGGTCTTGATAAATGCGGAGCTCACAATTCTCCCACCTGCTGCTCCGTTCTTACTTGGCCCACTGCAGAATGTGTTCCTTGTGCAGGAATCGGTGAAAGCGTACCATCATCGCCCTCGGCGGCTTGGTCGCTTAAGGCTTCTTCGCGAGGGCTCTGTGCGCTCTATCCACTTCCAGGGGTCGAGGGAACGCCTCAGCCCCCATCAACTTCTCCAGCATGTTCATCACATAGGCCCTCGCATCCGATCCCTTACTGCCTTCAGGGATGTCGACAATTCTCAGGTTCTGCCTCCTGGACCTATTCCCCAGGTCCTCCAGCTTCTCCTACATTCTTTTCTGTCGGTCATTCATCATCTTCACCTTGGTCTCCAGCACGGTTAGGTATTGCTCGTATTTTTTCTCCAGCTCCTGGATCGCACGTCCATGGGCTTCTTGATTCTGCACCACCTGATCAATCGAAGCTTTGATCGGGTCCAGCGTGTCTTTCTTAAGCTTGGCGAAGCAATCTTCAAAAAACTTCACCAGCTGCTCCGTCGACCACTGTGCCGTCTCCCTGCTTCTCCACCATGCTTTCCTGCGTTGCCAGTTCTGCTTGTGTGTTCCTTGTAGAACTTTATCTTCTCACATGGCCATTCCTGGTCCAATTCTCCATACACCGGAGGAGGATTTCTCCTCACTGTCTCACTCTTCACCGATTTATCCAATAAAATCCGGGAGAAAATGGGGAGGAAAAGCTCCAAACGTCCATCACAGGCGGGAGCTATCAAATGTGCAACCTACTCCTCAATGGCCGCCACAGGAATGTATTTGCTGCATATTTAATTGTAGCTTTGTTATTAATAAAAATTAATTGTGTTTAAATTTACAATCCTGTCGTGCATAATACCTTACCAGTTACTTTATTTGATTTTTTATTTCTTCCTTTTTATTACTTTCTTTTTTATGATATGTTTGTGTGTGCCCTTCTCTTATATATCATATCCTGTGTACAGAACGGCAAATATACTTTGTTCAAAAACCCAATAAAAATATTTATTAAAAAACAAAATTTACAATCCTGGTGACTGTCATAATATCCACTCATGTATATAATTAGCTGCAGACAGGCAGTGATTGACACACAGGATGACCAGTAAGCACACAACACAGTGCAGCCAATCACTAGACAGGACACTACCACTGTAAAGCCAGAGGGCACTAGGTTTCCCGCTCTCTCGGGACCCAGCCACTGAGACAGTCAGAGTCCACGAGCTAGCACAGTGCAAACACCATGCGGTAGCTAGTGAGTCTGGTCAGACTACTACAAGGTCTCCAGTCAGTTCAGTATCGTGTCGACCCACAGTTAAATATGTATATCAGTTCTATCGTTGAATAAAACTATGTTGGATCTTCTCCAGTATTATGCATCTGTTTCTAGCTTCCCTGCATAGAGTGCAGTCCACATTGAACCTACCTGCCTCACACATCACGGTACCAGAGTGATACTGATCTTGACGGACCTACCTCGAGTGAATCAGCATTGACCAGCAAGCAGCCACCCGGTGAAATGGAAAACATCCAGCCTCCTCCGCAACTCCGCATCTCCAGCAACCTTGGCGCCAATTGGAAAATCTTCAAGCTAAAGTTCCTCTTGTACATCGAGGCCTCCGACCTCGAAGCAGCATCGGATGCCAGGAAGATCGCGCTATTTCTCTCCACCGCGGGAGACCACGCCATCCACATCTACAACTCCCTTATGTTCGCTGACGGCGAAGGCAAAACAAAATTCAAAACAGTCCTGCTGAAGTTTGACAGCCACTGCGACAATGAGGTGAATGAGAGCTTTGAACGGTACGTTTTCCAGCAGAGGCTTCAGGGTAGGGATGAACCTTTACAGTCCTTCGTGACCCATCTCTGCGTCCTAGCGCAGTCATTTAACTATGACTCGACGGCTGAATCCATGATCCGGAATCAGATCGTTTTTGGGGTCCACTCTGACTCCCTTCGGCAGCAGCTCCTGAAAGTCAAACAGTTGACCCTCTCTATCGCTATCGAGACGTGCGTTGTCCATGAGCATGCTAAGAATCGTTACTCCCACATCAGGGCGGCAGAAACTGCAAAGCTGGCCTCCCACAAGGCGGAACGGGTGCAGGCCATTGCACAATGCAGGGCCTGAGCATCGAGCAGAGTGGACGTTTTGCGTGCTTTTCCTGGGTCCCTGCACATGCGCGCCACGACCGAGAGGACGACGAGCCCGATAACCCGACTGCACATGTGCGTACGTCGACCGACCGCACTGTGCATGAACGATGGTTCACGGAAGGCGCTGGCGTCGGCGTCATGACGTGTCCGAATTGTGGCTCCGCCCATTTAAAGCGGCGATGTCTGGCAAAAGGACGCCGGTGTCTACAGTGTGGCAAGCTTGGCCACTATGCAGCCCTTTGCAGATCTGCTCCACCGCTCAGCAGCCAGCGATCCCAGCTGCGGCGCAGAAGTGTCCGCTCAATACAACAAGGCATGCCAGATTCCGATCCCGACAGCCCAACAGACCCTGATGCTGAGTGCCTCAAGACCCCATACCGGGTGGGCATCATAACCACACATGCGCTGCCTTCCACCACAATGGCGAAACGCCTCGCGATCCTCGCTGTGGATCCCGACGACGAGTGGTGTGCTGTCCTCACAATTTTTCAAAAAATATATATTTATTCAAATTTTCCAACAAATTTTCAACAAAACCCCCCCCCCCAACAAGAAGAAAGAAACAAGAACACAACAAGCAGAAATTATACATTGGATTTCCCCTATATACAATAACCCCCCATATAACAGTAAAAAACACAAATAGGGAAACCCCCCCACTTTAACCCAAACGCCATCCCAAAAGAAACCCCCTCTCCCCCCCCCCCCCTTGCTCATGGGCTGCTGCCGCTGCTGCCCTCCTCCTAACGCTCCGCGAGATAGTCTAGGAACAGTTGCCACCGCCTGAGGAACCCTTGCACAGACCCTCGCAAGGCAAACTTTATCCTCTAGCTTGATGAACCCTGCCATGTCATTGATCCAAATTCCACACTGTGGTAGTATGTATTAGGGGTCATGTGGGACTGGAAGCCCTAATGTCATTGGCTGACAGATCCCGGGTCCTGGTTGGCCGTTGACCTCTAGCTCCGCCCTGAAGGCGGAGTATAAGAAGCCGGAGTCCTCCCCCGCAGGCCATTCTACTATCGAGCTGCGGGGGAACAGACACGCTTAATAAAGCCTCATCGACTTCACTCTATTCGTCTCACGGAGTCTTTGTGCGCTACAATTTATTAAGCGTGCCTAAAAAGGACTATGGAGCTCAGGATCATCCCGGAATGCCTGAGGATCAGCCCCCATGCAGTGAACGCGGCAGCAGCCTTCAAGCACTGGCAGACTTGTTTCGAGGCTACCTCAGAACGGCCACCGGCCGGGTCACAGAAGACCAAAAACTACAGGTCCTGCACTCGAGGTTAAGCACGGAGATTTTCTCCCTCATCGAAGACGCGGAGGATTTCCAGACGGCGTTCGCAGCACTGAAAAGTCTCTATGTCCGCCCAGTTAACCAAATCTACGCTCGCTACCAGCTCGCAACAAGACGACAAAGTCCCGGAGAATCGATGGACGAATTCTATGCCGCGCTGCTGATTTTGGGACGAGCCTGCAGCAGCCCTTCGGTGAACGCAAATGAACACACGGACATGTTAATGCGCGATGCTTTTGTGGCAGGTATGAATTCCTCCCAAATCCGCCAAAGACTTCTAGAAAAAGAGTCGCTAGGACTCTCAGAGGCCCGGGCCCTAGCAGCCTCCCTAGACGTGGCCGCGCGTAATATCCGCGCCTACGGCCCCGACCGCGCCGCAGCCCATTGGGCTCCGTACGTACCCGCCGCGACAAACCCACCCCCCCCCCGGACACCCCACAGGCTTGCGCGACCAAACGCCAAGTCGCACCGGGGGCGCCCGCTGCTATTTCTGCGGCCAGGCGAAACACCCCCAGCAGCGCTGCCCGGCCCGCGCAGCAATCTGCAAGAGCTGCGGGAAAAAGGGCCATTTCGCGGTTGTGTGCCGGTCCCGCGAGGTCGCCGCTGTCCCAGAAGAACAGGGAGCCCTGCACGCCGCTTACGCTCCCCAACCCCCCAGCGCCCCATGTACGACTCGCAGGCGCAGCCACTCTGGGTTCCGACCACCGCGGTCCCGGGAGAACAGGGAGCCCTGCACGCCGCTTACGCTCCCCAAACCCCCCGCTGCCATCTTGTGACCCCCCAGCCATGTGCGATGTATGGGGGCAGCCATTATGTTCATCCCCGACGCCATCTTGGACGGCAACAACGGACCCCAGTGTCGACGGCTCCACGGGGTTCGAGGAAGACGCTCCACTACTACAACCACGTCTCGCTTCAATAACGCTCGATCAAGCTCGGCCCCGGACACTCCAGACGACGACGACAACAGTGCTAATAAACGGGCACGAGACACCATGCCTAGTCGACTCCGGGAGCACGGAGAGCTTTATCCACCCCGACACGGTAAGACGCTGTTCCTTGACCACCTTTCCCAGCGCACAAAAGATTTCCCTAGCTGCAGGATCCCACTCCGTAGAGATCAAAGGTTTCTGCATAGTTACCCTAACGGTGCAGGGGAGGGAGTTCAAAAACTACAAACTACACGTCCTTCCCCAACTCTGCGCCCCCACCTTACTGGGATTAGATTTCCAGTGCAATCTACAGAGCCTTACGTTCAAATTCGGCGGCCCAATACCCCCACTCACTATCTGCGGCCTCGCAACCCTCAAGGTGCAACCCCCGCCCTTGTTTGCGAACCTCACCCCGGATTGCAAACCCGTCGCCACTAGGAGCAGATGGTACAGCGCCCAGGACCGGACCTTCATTCGGTCCGAAGTCCAGCGGCTACTAAAGGAAGGTATAATCCAGGCCAGCAATAGTCCCTGGAGAGCACAGGTGGTAGTAGTGAAGACAGGGGAGAAACAAAGGATGGTCATAGACTATAGCCAGACCATCAACAGGTACACACAACTAGACGCGTACCCTCTCCCCCGCATATCCGACATGGTCAATCGGATTGCCCAATATAAAGTCTTCTCCACCGTGGACCTCAAGTCCGCCTACCATCAGCTCCCCATCCGCCCAAGTTACCGCAAGTACACAGCCTTCGAGGCAAACGGGCGATTATACCATTTCCTAAGGGTCCCATTTGGCGTCACAAACGGGGTCTCGGTCTTCCAACGGGAGATGGACCGAATGGTTGATCAACATGGGTTGCGGGCCACATTCCCGTATCTCGACAATGTAACCATCTGCGGCCACGACCAGCAGGACCACGACGCCAACCTCCAAAAATTCCTCCAGACCGCCAAAGCCTTGAACCTCACGTACAACGAGGACAAGTGCGTTTTTAGCACCAACCGGCTAGCCATTCTGGGCTACGTAGTGCGCAATGGGATAATAGGCCCCGACCCCGAACGTATGCGCATCCTCATGGAATTTCCCCTCCCGCACTGCTCAAAAGCCCTGAAACGCTGCCTGGGGTTTTTTTCATACTACGCCCAGTGGGTCCCCCAGTACGCAGACAAGGCCCGCCCCCTAATACAGACCACGACCTTCCCTCTGTCGACAGAGGCTTGCCAGGCCTACAGCCGCATCAAAGCGGATATCGCAAAGGCCACGATGCGCGCCATCGACGAGTCCCTCCCCTTCCAGGTCGAGAGCGACGCCTCCGACTTAGCTCTAGCGGCCACCCTTAACCAAGCGGGCAGACCCGTGGCCTTTTTCTCCCGAACCCTCCACGCTTCAGAAATCCGCCACTCCTCAGTGGAAAAGGAAGCCCAAGCCATAGTGGAAGCTGTGCGACATTGGAGGTATTACCTGGCCGGCAGGAGATTCACTCTCCTCACGGAACAACGGTCGGTAGCCTTCATGTTCGATAATGCACTGCGGGGCAAAATCAAAAACGACAAGATCTTAAGGTGGAGGATCGAGCTCTCCACCTTCAACTACGAGATCTTGTATCGTCCCGGAAAGCTGAACGAGCCGTCCGATGCCCTATCCCGCGGCACATGTGCCAACGCACAAATTAACCGCCTCCAAACCCTCCACGAGAACCTCTGCCACCCAGGGGTCACTCGGTTTTTCCACTTTATTAAGTCCCGCAACCTCCCATACTCTTTAGAGGATGTCCGTACAGTCACAAGGGACTGCCACATCTGCGCAGAATGCAAACCGCCTTTTTTCAGGCCGGATGGTGCGCACCTGATTAAGGCTTCCCGCCCCTTTGAACGCCTTAGTCTGGATTTCAAAGAACCCCTCCCCTCCACCGACCGCAACACATACTTCCTTAATGTGGTGGACGAGTACTCCCGCTTCCCATTCGCCATCCCCTGCTCTGACATGACCGTGGCCACAGTCATTAAAGCCCTGAACACCATCTTCACACTGTTCGGTTGCCCCGCATACGTCCACAGCGACAGGGGGTCCTCTTTCATGAGTGACGAGTTGCGCCAGTTCCTGCTCAGCAAGGGCATAGCCTCAAGCAGGACGACCAGCTACAACCCCCGGGGGAACGGGCAAGTAGAGAGGGAGAACGGCACGGTCTGGAAGACCGTCCTACTGGCCCTACGGTCCAGGGACCTCCCAGTTTCACGGTGGCAGGAGGTCCTCCCGGACGCTCTCCACTCCATCCGGTCGCTATTGTGTACGAGCACTAATCAAACGCCTCATGAGCGTCTCCTTGTCTTCCCTAGGAAGTCCTCCTCTGGAACGTCGCTGCCGACCTGGCTGGCGGCCCCAGGACCCATCTTGCTCCGAAAGCATGTGCGGGCACACAAGGCGGACCCGTTGGTCGAAAGGGTTCACCTCCTCCACGCGAACCCGCAGTACGCTTACGTGGAGTACCCCGACGGCCGACAGGACACGGTCTCCCTGCGGGATCTGGCGCCCGCCGGCAACACACACACACCCCCGACACCATTCACCCAACCCCCCCCTTCCTGCCACCGCCGCACCCCGCGACCGCCCCCTTCCCAGGAGGATCGGTTCCCCTCCCCTCAGGCCCGACCAAGAATAAAGCCCGAGCTGAAACCGTAAGGCCCCCGGAGACGACAACACCGGAACAAGCACCACCACCACCACCGGGGCCGAGGCGATCGACACGGACGACCAGGCCGCCCGACCGACTCGTGGCGTCGATCTAAATCAATATATGGACTTTTCACAAGAACATTTTGCTTTTCACCCGATACCTTCTGTAAATAGTTGAAACAGGACAAAATTGTACATACTGTATTGCCATATGAATGTTTTCCTCCCAGGACCAGCCCTGGAAACCCTTACCACCATACGAAGCATCACCCCGCCGGGTTCATTTTTGACAAGGGGTGAATGTGGTAGTATGTATTAGGGGTCATGTGGGACTGGAAGCCCTAATGTCATTGGCTGACAGATCCCGGGTCCTGGTTGGCCGTTGACCTCTAGCTCCGCCCTGAAGGCGGAGTATAAGAAGCCGGAGTCCTCCCCCGCAGGCCATTCTACTATCGAGCTGCGGGGGAACAGACACGCTTAATAAAGCCTCATCGACTTCACTCTATTCGTCTCACGGAGTCTTTGTGCGCTACACACACTAGGGGGCTTTGCATCTTTCCATAGTAGCAAATTCCTCCGCCGGGCTACCAGGGATACAAAGGCCAGAATACCGGCGTCTTTCGTCTCCTGCACTCTCGGCTCGTCCGATACCCCAAATATTGTTAATCCCCAGCTCGGCTTGACCCGGGCATTCACCACCTTGGACATAGTCCTCGCAAAACCCATCCAGCGCCGGGCACAACCAGAACATATGGACGTGATTTGCCGGGCTCCCCGAGCACCTCCCACATCTGTCCTCCACAAGAACCTACTCAACCTTGCCCCTGTCATTTGCGCTCTGTGAGTGACTTTGAACTGTATTAGGCTGAGCCTGGCGCAAGAGGAGGAAGAATTAACCCTACTCAGGGCATCAGCCCACAGACCCTCATCTATCTCCTCCCCAAGCTCCTCCTCCCACTTGCCCTTTAACTCCTCCACCGAAGCCTCCTCCTCTTCCTGCAGCTCCTGGTAAATCGCCGAAACCTTGCCTTCTCCAACCCATACACCCGAAATCACCCTGTCCTGAATCCCACGTGCCGGAAGCAGCAGGAATTCCCTCACCTGCCGCCTTACAAACGCCCTCACTTGCATGTACCGGAAAGCGTTTCACGGGGGTAGCCCAAACTTCTCCTCCAGAGCCCCTGGGCTCGCAAACGTCCTATCGATGAACAGGTCCCCCATTCTTCTAATCCTTGCCCGATGCCAGCTCCAAAAACCCCCATCCATCCTTCCCGGGACGAACCGATGGTTCTCCCGAATCGGGGACCAAACCGAGGATCCAACCTCGCCCCTGTGTCGCCTCCACTGCCCCCAGATCTTCAAACCGTGTCCTCACAGTTAACAAGGCTCGCATCCGATTTAAGCTGGACTCCGGCGCATCAGCGAACCTCATCTCAAAATCCGACCTCGACACCATCCGCGACAGACCAAGCATTCTTCCACCGGCCTGCCAGCTCCTTGACTACAATGGCAATGCCATAGCTGCCAGTGGCTCCTGTCAACTAGGGTTATCCAACAAGGCGATCAGGGCAACACTGCGGTTTGAAATCGTCGGGCCTGACAGAGCGTCCCTGCCGATGCAAGAGCCTGCAAGCTCCTGAACCTGGTTCAGCGAGTCCACACCATGTCATCATCACCGGCGACGGCCTCGCCTAATGGAAACTTGCAAGCCGGCATAGATGACATTATCACGCAGTACCACAGCGTATTCGATGGAATGGGCACGCTCCCGTACCGATATAAAATCCTGCTCAAGCCGAACACCACCCCTGTAATTCATGCACCACGCTGGGTGCCGGCGCCCCTCAAGGATCGTCTGAAGAAGCAATTACAGGACCTCCAAGATCAGGGCATCATATCGAAGGTCACAGAGCCAACAGACTGGGTCAGCTCCATGGTCTTCATAAAGAAGCCGTCAGGACTTTGCATTTGCATTGACCCTAAGGATCTAAACCGCAACATCATGCGGGAGCATTACCCGATACCAAAATGTGAAGAGTTGACCAGTGAGATGGCTCATGCCAAATTTTTTACTCAGCTGGACACCTCCAAGGGTTTTTGTCAAATACAGGTGGACGCGTCCAGTCGCAAGCTGTGCACGTTCAACACCCCGTTTGGTCGCTGCTGCTACAAGCGGATGCCTTTTGGGATCATATCTACCTCCGAAGTATTTCACCGCATCATGGAGCAGATGATGGATGGCATCGAGGGGGTGCGAGTATACGTTGACGACATAATTATCTGGTCCACAACGCCCCAGGAACACATCGCTCACCTCAAGAAGGTATTCCAGAGAATTCATGAAAATGGTCTCCAGCTCAACAGGGCCAAGTGCTCATTTGGTCAATCGGATATTAAGTTCCTGGGTGACCACATCTCGCAGCAGGGCGTGCGGCCAGATGCCGACAAGGTCTTGGCGATCAACGCCATGAAGACCCCGGAGGACAAGAAGGCAGTCCTCCGCCTCCTCGGGATGGTCAACGTCCTTGGGAAATTCATTCCCAATATGGCATCCCACACCACGGCCCTCCGCCGTCTCGTCAAGAAGTCGATGGAATTCCTGTGGCTGCCCACGCATGAAGAGGAATGGCGTGAGCTGAAAGCAAAGCTCACCACAGCCCCGGTTCTAGCGTTCTTCGACCCAACCAAGGAAACCAAGATATCGACTGATGCAAGCCAGGACGGCATTGGGGAGGTGCTCCTTCAGCGAGATGACTCCTCGTCCTGGGCTCCAGTGGCGTATGCCTCCAGGGCCATGACGCCCACTGAGCAACGGTACGCTCAGACTGAGAAGGAGTGTCTGGGCCTCCTGACAGGGATAGTCAAGTTTCACGACTACGTTTACAGCCTGCCAAAATTCACGGTAGAAACGGACCACAGGCCTCTAGTCCATATCATCCCGAAGGATGTAACTGACATGACACCTCGGTTTCAGCGAATCCTTCTTAAGGTACGCCGCTACGACTTCAAACTTGTCTACACGCCAGGCAAAGAGCTGATCGTTGCAGATGCTCTATCCAGGTCCATTACCACACCGTGTGAACAAAGTGACTTCATCTGCCACATAGAAGCGCAAGTGCAGTTGTGTGCCACCAACCTTCCGGCCTCTGACGAACGGGTGGTCCAAATTCGTGAGGAGACGGCCAAGGATCCTCTGCTGCAGCGTGTGATGCAGCACCTTACCCATGGCTGGCAGAAGGGACAATATCCACAGTTCTATCATGTAAAAACGACCTGACGGTGGTGGAGGGAATCCTTCTGAAACTCGACAGAACCGTAATTCCTCAGAGCATGCGGGCTATGGTGCTGGGCCAACTCCATGAGGGTCACCTTGGGGTCGAGAAATGCCGATGCAGAGCTCAGGAGGCGGTCTATTGGCCAGGCATCAGCCAGGACATTGCCGACACAGTCCTCATCTGCCCTGCCTGTCAGAAGTTTCAACCAGCTCAACCCAAGGAAACGCTGCAACAGCACGAGATCGTGACCTCTCCGTGGTCCAAAGTAGGTGTAGACATTTTCCACGCCACGGGGCGTGACTACGTACTCCTGGTCGACTACTTCTCCAGTTACCCAGAAGTGGTGAAACTGTCCGACCTCACGTCGAAGGCGGTAATCAAAGTCTGCAAAGAAACGTTCGCCAAGCATGAGATTCCGCTCACGGTATTGAGCGACAACGGTCCTTGCTTTTACAGCCAGGAATGGTCTGATTTTCCTTCTACGAACACGGAGACAAGGCTGGCCGCCTATTGGCTCACCAGCTGAGAAAGCAGGCAGCCACAAGGGAAATAGCGCAGGTAAAGGAAAGCAAAGGCAGACTGGTAACAGAGCCAAAGGAGGTCAATTGGGCTTTTGAGACCTTCTACCGGGGAGTGTACACCTCCGAGCCCCCCAACGGGGACGCGGGGATGAAACTGTTCCTAGACGGACTGGAACTACCAGTTTTGGGGGAAGACAGACGGGCGGAGCTGGAAGCACCAATAGACCTGGGGGAAATCATGGAGAGCATCAGCTCCATGCAGATTGGGAAGGCACCGGGACCCGATGGGTTCCCGGCGGACTTCTACAAAAAACTGGCACCAGTCCTGGCCCCACACCTAAGGGACATGTTCGCGGACTCACTGGCAAGGGGCACCCTGCCCCCAACGCTAGTACAGGCCACAATTTCACTGATATACAAAAAAGATAAAGATCTGACGGAATGCAGATCATACAGACCCATTTCACTGCTGAACGTGGATGCGAATATACTCTCAAATGTCCTGGCCAAAAGGCTGGTGGGCTGTGTACCAAAGGTGGTCGTAGAGGACCAAACCGGCTTTGTCAAGGGTAGGCAGCTCACAGCGAGCATCAGGCGGCTGCTGAACGTAATAACCCCCTCTGGGGAGAGAACACCAGAGGTGATCGTCTCCCTGGACGCAGAAAAGGCCTTCGACAGAGTCGAATGGAAATACCTCCTCGAGGTACTGGAATGGTTTGGACTAGGAGCGGGGTTCACCACCTGGGTGAGACTCCTGTACAACGCCGCCAAAGCGAGCGTCCGAACTAACACCACCAGCTCTAAATACTTCCAGCTGCAGAGAGGAACAAGACAGGGCTGCCCCCTGTCCTCACTCTTGTTCGCGCTAGCCATCGAACCCCTGGCGATAGCCCTGCGGGACGCGAAAAGCTGGAAGGGAATCCGGAGAGGAGACAGAGAGCACAGAGTCTCACTCTATGCAGATGACCTGCTCCTCTATGTCTTGAAGCCACAGGAGGGACTGAAGGCAATACTGCAAATGCTGAAAGAGTTTGGAACCTTCTCGGGCTACAAACTTAACCTGGGCAATAGTGAGACATTCCCAGTGAACCCAAACGGGGGAGGGAGAGAGCTGGAGGGGCTCCCGTTCAAAACAGCCCAGAACAGATTCCGCTACCTGGGGATCCAGATAGCCAGAGACTGGACACAGATCCACAAGTGGGCTTGGCCTTACCAAACCTACAATACTACCACTGGGCAGCAACGGCAGAAATAGTGAGGGGATGGGTACAAGAACCTGACATAGATTGGGTACAAATGGAGGAGGCATCCTGTAAAGGAACGACCCTCCGGGCCCTGGCTACAGCAGCACTCCCATCCCCCTCAACAAGATACACAACAAGCCCAGTGGTAGCGGCCACACTGAGAACATGGACCCAGCTCAGCCAACACTTCGGAATAACCAAAATGTCCCCCATGGCCCCCATCTGCGGCAATCACAGACTCCCTCCAGCCATGCTAGATACCACCTTCAAAGGTGGAGGCGGGACGGGGGCACATTGACGGTCGGGGACTTCTACGTAGGGCACAGACTGGCGACACTGGACGAACTGACGAGGAAGTGGATGATAACAAAAGTACAGGAAATGAGACACCTCCAAATAAAACACTTCCTCCGCAAAGAGACAGTGGGGTACCCTGGGGCCCCAGAAAGCACACTACTAGAGGACCTGATAGGCACAAGCAACGAGAAGGGGGGGCTATGTGGGAAAATATATGGACAGCTACTGGACAGAGCACGGACTCCACTGGACGAGACCAGACAAAAATGGGAGGACGAACTGGGGACAGAGGTAGGATGGGGACTCTGGAACGAAGCACTGAGCAGGGTGACCTCCACCTCCTCCTGCACAAGGCTAAGCCTAATGCAGCTCAAAGTGGTGCACAGAGTGCACCTAACCAGAACCCGAATGAGCAGGTTCTTCCCGGAGGTGGAGGACAAATGTGAGCGGTGCCAGAGGGGCCCGGCCAACCACACCCACATGTTTTGGGCTTGCCCCAAGCTTGCTGGGTCCTGAACAGCCTTCTCCGAGGCAATGTCCAAGGTTGTGGGGGTGAGGGTGAAGCCATGCCCAATTGTGGCAATCTTCGGGGTATCGGAGCAGCCAGAGCTACACATGGGGAAGGGGGCCAACGCCCTTGCTTTCGCTTCCCTAACCGCACGCCGGAGAATCCTGCTCGCTGGCGATCGGCAGCACCACCCACAGCTGCAGACTGGCTCGCTGACCTCTCGGAATTTCTCCACCTGGAGAAGATTAATACGCCACCCGAGGGCTTCCTGCATACTTGGGGGCAGTTTGTCGGTCTGTCCCAAAACCTGTTCGAGGCCAGCAACGAGGAGTAACCTAATAAGAATTTTAAAATTTATTTTATTACTAAAACACCAAGATAGATGAGTTACCAAAAGACTGCGCAACCCGGGCGGGTGGGGGTGGGGGGAGCGGGGGGGGGATTGCGGAAGGAAGGCAGGGAAACCACGAGAGATGATTCCACTCTGTCCGGAAAATAAATTAAAAGTACAGCCGAAGCCAGGGGGGGGGGCCATAGACCGATCCAGAGGGCAATAAAAGGCACGTAGGGTCAGTTAAACGAAGGACAAACTAAACCTCTGTATAATAAAGGAAATTAGCGCAGGCGAGAAAAATGTGATGTGTATATACAACTGTTCATAAATATGAGAAATGCCAATAAAAAGATTTTTTTAAAAAGGAATGGTCTGATTTTGCACAGTCCTGCAACTTCCGTCACGTAGCCTCCAGTCCCCACTGCCCGCAGTTAAACGGGAAGCCGAGAAAGGGGTCCATATTGTAAAGCGGTTGCTGTGCAAAGCTGCAGACTCAGGCTCCGACTTCAACCTGGCGATGCTGGCATACAGGGCAACCCCACTGTCCACTGGGTTGTCTCCAGCGCAGATGCTCATGAATCGCATTCTGAGGACCATAGTTCCAGCCATCCGTGTTCCAGACCTTAACCACCTCATGGTCTTACAGAAAATGCGGCAGTCACGGGCCCAACAGAAGGCCACATATGATGCTCATACCATGGATCTACCCAAGCTGGCCCCAACTGATCATGTTCGTGTCCAGTTGCCTGAGGGCGGCTGGTCAGCCACAGCTGTTGTGATGAAACAAGTGGCCCCAAGATCGTTCCTTGTCCGCATGGCTGATGGCTCCCTGCTACGGCGCAACAGACGGGCACTGCAAAGAGTTCCACGCCCGCTACCTGACCGAAGTGCCTCGCCGCCTACGATGCTTCCTCCGGAAGTAACCCTGCCACGAGGCCACCGATCTACCAGCAATCCTGCCGGCCCATGCGACCACCGCGATGGCCGCCTATCCACGTGCAGGCGGCTCCTGATTCACCTCTGCCGCAATCGACAAGAATTCGTCGCCCACAACAAAGACTGAATATGTAGACTGAACTTTTGTACATTTTGTGACTTCATCGATTTGACCTCTGTAAATATTGTTTCGTTTGCCATGTATCTGCACTATCGACACCTTCCTCTGTATATACGTTCATTTAGACACCTTTTGTATATAGTCAAGCACGCACACCTTAGTATTTATTTATCTAAAAAAAAAAGGGGGGCGATGTCATAATATCCACTCATGTATATAATGAGATGCAGACAGGCAGTGATTGACACACAGGATGACCAGTCAACATACAGCACAGTGCAGCCAATCACCAGACAGGACACTACCACTATAAAGCCAGGAGGCACTAGGTTTCCCGATTTCTCTCGGGACCCAGCCACTGAGACAGTCAGAGACCACGAGCTAGCAAGTACAAACACCATGCGGTAGCTAGTGAGTCTGGTCAGACTACTACAAGGTCTCCAGTCAGTTCAGTATAGTGTCGACCCACAGCTGAATATGTATATCAGTTCATCATTGAATAAAACAGTGTTGGGTCTTCTCCAGTGTTAGACGTCTGTTTCTAGCTTCCCTGCATCGAGTGCAGTCCACATCGAACCTACCTGCCTAACACATCAGTGACTGTAGTTATTGGGCAGCCAAAGCCCAGGGATCTCCGGCATTTTCCAAGAATTATTTGTTAATTTTAATTTTGTTGCGACTCCAGGTCAAGTGGGGCTGGAATTACCCACTCCCTAGCCCAGGATGTCGTAACAGTTGATTCTGAGGTATAGGTGCCTCAGTAATGGCTTTGACTTTCGAAGGCGGCCTATACAGTCCCTTGGCATCAATGACATGTACCAGATATTCGATTGGATGTTTGAAAAATTCACATTTGTCTTTTTGGAGTTTTAATCTTCTAACCTCTGGAGTGTGGCATCTATGTTACGGAAATTTTCTTCCTCATTCGTTCCAGTAACCAAGATGTAATCTCAATAACACTGGACTCCATCGAATCCGCTTAAAATTTGGTTCATAGCTCATTGAAATGGTCGTCTTTTGTATTGAAATAACTCTTTGTGTATCACAGTCGTCAAGAACTGTTGTGAATCTGGATCCAGCGTGGCATGGTGTCGCAGTGGTTAGCACTGCTGCCTCTTTGTGCCGAGGACCCGGGTTAGATCCTGGCTCCGGGTCCAATCTCGGCCCCGGGTCACTGCCCATGAGGACATCGAAAAAAACATAGAAAAATACAGCACAGAACAGGCCCTTCGGCCCACGATGTTGTGCCGAACCTTTGTCCTAGATTAATCACAGATTATCACAGAATTTACAGTGCAGAAGGAGGCCATTCGGCCCATCGAGTCTGCACCGGCTCTTGGAAAGAGCACCATATCCAAGGTCAACACCTCCACCCTATCCCCATAACCCAATAACCCCACCCAACACTAAGGACAATTTTGGACACTGAGGGCAATTTATCATAGCCAATCCACTTAACCTGCACATCGTTGGACTGTGGGAGAAAACTGGAGCACCCGGAGGAAACCTACGCACACACGGGGAGGATGGGCAGACTCCGCACCGACAGTGATCCAAGCCAGAATTGAACCTGGGACCCTGGAGCTGTGAAGCAATTGTGCTATCCACAATGCTACCATGCTGCCCTTAAGAACAAATTAGCTACACTATATCATTCTGCCGTAATCCATGTACCTATCCAATAGCTGCTTGAAGGTCCCTAATGTTTCCGACTCAACTACTTCCACAGGCAGTGCATTGCATGCCCCCACTACTCTCTGGGTAAAGAACCTACCTCTGATATCCCTCCTATATCTCTCACCATTCACCTTAAATTTATGTCCCCTTGTAATGGTTTGTTCCACCAGGGGAAAAAGTCTCTGACTGTCTACTCTATCTATTCCCCTGGTCATCTTATAAACCTCTATCAAGTCACCCCTCATCCTTCTCTGTTCGAATGAAAAAAGGCCCAGCACCCTCAACCTTTCCTCGTAAGACCTACTCTCCATTCCAGGCAACATCCTGGTAAATCTCCTTTGCACCTTTTCCAAAGCTTCCACATCCAAAAATGAGGCGACCAGAACTGTACACAGTACTCCAAATGTGGCCTTACCAAGGTTTTGTACAGCTGCATCATCACCTCACGGCTCTTAAATTCAACCCCTCTGTTAATGAACGCTAGCACACCATAGGCCTTCTTCACAGCTCTATCCACTGAGTGGCAACTTTCAAAGATGTATGAACATAGACCCCAAGATCTCTCTGCTCCTCCACATTGCTAAGAACCCTACCGTTAACCCTGTATTCTGCATTCATATTTGTCCTTCCAAAATGGACAACTTCACACTTTTCAGGGTTATACTCCACCTACCACTTCTCAGCCCAGCTCTGCATCCTATCTATGTCTCTTTGCAGCCGACAACAGCCCTCCTCACTATCCATAACTCCACCAATCTTCGTATCGTCTGCAAATTTACTGACTCACCCTTCAACTCCCTCATCCAAGTCATTAATGAAAATCACAAACAGCAGAGGACCCAGAACTGATCCCTGCGGTACGCCACTGGGTAACTGGGATCCAGGCTGAATATTTGCCATCCACCACCACTCTCTGACTTCTATCGGTTAGCCAGTTCGTTATCCAACTGGCCAAATTTCCCACTATCCCATGCCTCCTTACTTTCTGCATAAGCCTACCATGGGGGACCTTATCAAATGCCTTACTAAAATCCATGTACACTACATCCACTGCTTTACCTTCATCCACATGCTTGGTGTGATGAACGGTTACTGCCTTATCATCATGTAAGGTGATGTCCCCTTTAAGACCGGGCTTGGAACTCTGGGGACTCCGCCTCTGGCTCCGCCCATCTGGGAGCGATACATAAAGGCCTGCCTCATGGTCTGTGTAACAGTCAGCTCTCGTCTCTAGCTGTAGTATAGTTATTAGTCTAATAAAGCCTTCTTTACAGTTTAATCTCTAAGCATCATTATTGAGGGTACCTCAATTTATTAGACTAAACTAGATTCAGGATGGACGCAGGCCTAAAACCAGAGAAGCTCAATCTGGAAGCACGAACGCCGGAGGCAAAGGAAATTTTAAAATACTGGCTGCGGTGCTTCGAGGCCTACCTGGACTCCGCAGAGACTCCCATCCTGGGGCCACGCAAGCTGCGTCTACTCCACGCCCGGGTGAGTCACAGAATCTCCGCCACGCTCGAAAAGGCGACGACTTATGAGGAAGCGATAGAGTTGCTCCGCAAGCGGTTTGTCAAACCCGTCAATGAGGTGCACGCCCGGCATCTGCTCTCTACCTGCCGGCAGCGCTTGGGGGAATCGCTCGACGAGTTTGTTGAAAAACTCACCGCGCTTTCCAGGGACTGTGACCATCAGGATGTGACAGGGGAAGTCCATATGAACCTGCATATCAGAGATGCGTTCGTGTCCGGCATCCTCTCGTCTTACATCCGGCAGCTCGAAAACGGGGCTAAAGACCTCCAGGAGATGCTAATGCTCGCCTCCTCACTGGAGGTGGCCCGACATAACTTGGGTACGTACCCCGCAGACTCTGCCAGCCCCCCCGGAATTCCTCAGACTCAACCGTATTACAGGCCTGCGCCACGCGGTGACCCGCTCACCATGGGGGCACACCATACTACTTCTGTGGGCAGGGCCAGCACCCACGCCCATGCTGCCCAGCCCGCTCCGCGATCTGCAGCGACTGCGAGAAGAAAGGGCACTTTGCGAGGGTCTGCCTGGCCAGACCCAGGGGCCAGAAAAACAAAGAACAGCCGGCCCGAAAATCAGGCTCTCAGGCCCGCAGGCCTCACAATGCTGCTGCACACCGACCCGACACGCCCTCTTCTGACGCGTCATCAACCTCGTGCGAATCATGGGAGCGGCCATCTGGTCGGCGACCATCTTCTCGACCCGACAAGTGCGACCGACGGCAGCGGCCATTTTACGAGTCCGACTCGACTGACGATTCCGTCTACCCGCGACTGGGTGCGATCACCCTCGATCAAACTCGGCCAAAACACCTGCAGAACTCCATGATGCAGGTCCAGGTCAACGGCACGACACTGCATGCCTCTTCGACTCCGGGAGCACGGAGAGCTTTATCCACCCTGAAACGGTAAGGCGCTGCTCCCTACGCACCCATCCCGCATCCCAAACCATAGCCCTCGCATCTGGGTCCCACTCGGTACAAATCACGGGGTACTGTATTGCGGATCTCTCGATCCAGGGTGCCAAATACACCCGTTTCAAATTTTATATCCTCCCTCACCTCTGTGCCCCCCTGCTGCTCGGACTGGATTTCCAGTGCAGCCACCGAAGCCTGACACTGAAGTTCGGTGAACCCTTGCCCCCCCTCACGGTGTGCTGCCTTGCGACACTGAAAGTCGCACCCCCCTCGCTATTCGCTAACCTCACTCCTGACTGTAAGCCCGTCGCCACCAGGAGCCGGCGCTACAGTGCCCAAGATATGGCTTTTATCAAGTCAGAAGTCCAGCGTTTACTGGGAGAGGGGGTCATCGAGGCTAGCAACAGCCCTTGGAGAGCGCACGTGGTGGTAGTCTGGTCCGGGGAGAAGAAACGGATGGTCGTGGATTATAGCCAGACCATAAACCGATTCACGCAGCTTAATGCGTACCCCCTTCCTCGCATCGCGGAAATGGTAAATCGGATCGCCCAATAACGAGTCTTTTCCACGGTCGACCTCAAATCTGCCTACCACCAGCTCCCCATCCGACCAAAAGACCGCCCCGAGACTGCCTTCGAAGCAGCCGGCCGGCTCTTCCACTTCCTCAGGGTCCCCTTTGGTGTCACAAATGGGGTCTCCGTCTTTCAAAGGGTGATGGACCAAATGGTGGACCAGTACGGTTTGCGGGCTACATACCCGTACTTGGACAATGTCACCATCTGCGGCCATGATCAGGACCATGACGCGAAACTCAAAAAGTTCCTCCAGACCGCCCGAGCCCTTAACCTGACCTATAACGAGGGCAAATGCGTTTTCCACACCACCCGGCTGGCCATCCTCGGCTATGTCGTGGAAGACGGGGTCCTAGGTCCCGACCCCGACCGCATGCGCCCCCTTAAGGAACTCCCTCTCCCCCGCAGCCTCAAGGCCCTCAAACGGTGCTTGGGGCTTTTCTCCTATTACGCCCAGTGGGTCCCCAAGTATGCGGACAAAGCCCGCCCACTCCTAAAGACCACCACTTTTTCCCTCTCGGCTGAGGCTCAATTGGCCTTCAACCGCATCAAGGCTGACATCATCAAGGCCGCCATGCACGCGGTGGACGAAACCATCCCTTTCCAGGTAGAGAGCGATGCATCAGACATCGCCCTGGCTGCTACCCTCAATCAAGGAGGCAGACCAGTAGCGTTCTTCTCCCGAACCCTCACCGCCTCCGAGATTCGACACTCTGCAGTCGAAAAGGAGGCACAAGCCATTGTGGAGGCTGTGCGGCGCTGGAGACACTACCTCGCCGGTAGGAGGTTTACCCTCGTCACCGACCAACGGTCGGTCGCCTATCTGTTCGATAACACGCAACGGGGCAAAATAAAAAACGATAAAATTTTGAGGTGGAGGATCGAACTCTCCACCTACTCGTACGATATCAAGTATCGTCCAGGGGAGCTCAACGTGCCCCCAGATGCCCTGACCCGCGGCACATGCGCCAACGCACAGGAGGACCGCTTGCAAGCCATCCACAATGACCTCTGCCACCCGGGGGTTACCCGGCTCGTTCATTTCATCAAGTCCTGCACCTACCTTACTCAACCAAGGAGGTCAAGGCCATGGTCAGGACCTGCCAAGTCTGTGCGGAGTGCAAACCGCACTTCTATCGGCCAGACAAGGTTCGGCTCGTGAAGGCCTCGGGCCCCTTTGAGCGACTGAGCGTGGACTTCAAGGGGCCCCTCCCATCCACCAACCGTTATGCCTATTTCCTCACCGTGATCAATGAGTTCTCCCGTTTCCCATTCGCCATTCCCTGCACCGACATGACCTCAGTCACGGTGATTAAGGCACTGCACAGCATCTTCACCCTGTTCGGTTTCCCTGCTTATATCCACAGCGACCGGGGTACATTGTTCATGAGCGATGAACTGCGTCAGTATCTGCTCAGCAAAGACATCGCCTCGAGCAAAACGACCAGTTATAACCCACGGGGAAACGGGCAGGTGGAGAGGGAGAACGCGACCGTGTGGAAGGCTGTCCTTCTGGCCCTGCGGTCGAGAAATCTCCCAACCACCCGCTGGCAGGAGGTCCTACCCGATGCCCTACACTCCATTAGGTCACTCCTCTGCACGGCCACGAATTAGACCCCTCACGACCGATTGTTTCTCTTCCCCAGGAAGTCTACCTCCGGGGTCTCGCTTCCACCTTGGCTGATGGCTCCGGGACCTGTTCTCCTCTGGAGGCACGCGAGGAGCCATAAAACGGACCCCCTAGTTGAAAAGGTCCGACTGCTCCACGCCAACCCCAGTTACGCCTAAGTGGAGTACTCTGACGGCAGGCAAGATACGGTTTCCCTCCGGGATCTGGCACCCGCTGGATCCTCCACCACAGACGCCCCTTCCCGCGCCGCGCCCCTGCAGGACCCGTCGCCCCCTACAACACACCCCCTTCCGGCCCTACCACCCATTGGTGAGCTCCTACCATGCGCCCCCCCTTTACACACCCTGCCGGCGCCGGCTCCGCTACCCCCGGCCCTGCCTAGTTCCTCTGTCCCAACCCGGACCGAAGCTCCGACCACTGTGCTCCCGGATGTGCCCTCAACCGGGACGTCCGTGCCCGCCGCACCACCGCCCGAATTGAGGAGGTCGAGGAGGACGATCCGGCCACCGAGACGGATGGACCTATGATGGCACTTCACCCCCGCCGGACTCCTTTTTAAACAGGGGGTGAATGTGATGAACGGTTACTGCCTTATCATCATGTAAGGTAATGTCCCCTTTAAGACCGGGCTTGGAACTCTGGGGACTCCGCCTCTGGCTCCGCCCATCTGGGAGCCATACACAAAGGCCTGCCTCATGGTCTGTGTAACAGTCAGTTCTCGTCTCTAGCTGTAGTATAGTTATTAGTCTAATAAAGCCTTCTTTACAGTTTAATCTCTAAGCATCATTATTGAGGGTACCTCACTTGGTCACCTCCTCAAAGAATTCAATAAGACTTGTCAGGCAAGACCTACCCCTCACAAATCCGTGCTGACTATCCCTAATCAAGCAGTGTCTTTCCAGATGCTCAGAAATCCTATCCCTCAGTACCCTTTCCATTACTTTTCCTACCACCGAAGTAAGACTAACTGGCCTGTAATTCCCAGGGTTATCCCTATTCCCTTTTTTGAACAGGGGCACCACATTCGCCACTCTCCAATCCCCTGGTACCACCCTTGTTGATAGTGAGGACGAAAAGATCATTGCCAACGGCTCTGCAATTTCATCTCTTGCTTCCCATAGAATCCTTGGATATATCCCGTCAGGCCGGGGTACTTGTCTATCCTTAAGTTTTTCAAAATACCCAACACATCTTCCTTCCTAACAATTATTTCCTCGAGCTTACCAGTCTGTTTCACACTGTCCTCTCCAACAATATGGCCCCACTCATTTGTAAATACTGAAGAAAAGTACTGATTCAAGACCTCTCCTATCTCTTCAGATTCAATGCACAATCTCCCGCTACTGTCCTTCATCGGACCTACCCTCGCTCTAGTCATTCTCATATTTCTCACATATGTGTAAAAGGCTTTGGGGTTTTCCTTAATCCTACCCGCCAAAGATTGTTCATGCCCTCTCTTAGCTCTCCTAATCCCATTCTTCAGTTCCCTCCTGGCTATCTTGTATCCCTCCAGCGCCCTGTCTGAACCTTGTTTCCTCAGCCTTACATAAGTCTCCCTCTTCCTCTTAACAAGACATTCAACCTCTCTTGTCAACCATGGTTCTCTCACTCGACCATCTCTTCACTGCCTGACAGGAACATACATATCAAGGACACGTAGTACCTGTTCCTTGAACAAGTTCCACATTTCACTTGTGTCCTTCCCTGACAGCCTATGTTCCCAACTTATGCACTTCAATTCTTGTCTGACAACATCGTATTTACCCTTCCCGCAATTGTAAACCTTGCCCTGTTGCACTCACCTATCCCTCTCCATTACTAAAGCGAAAGTCACAGAATTGTGGTCACTATCTCCAAAATGCTCCCCCACTAACAAATCTATCACTTGCCTGGTTCATTACCAAGTACCAAATCCAATATGGCCTCCCCTCTGGTCGGATAATCTACATACTGTGTTAGAAAAGCTTCCTGGACACACTGCACAAACACCACCCCATCCAAACTGTTTGATCTAAAGAGGTTCCACTCAATGTTTGAGAAGTTGAAGTCACCCATGACTACTACCCTGTGACTTCTGCACCTTTCCAAAATTTGTTTCCCAATCTGTTCCTCCACATCTCTGCTACTATTGGGGGGCCTAGAGAAAACTCCCAACAAGGTGACTGCTCCTTTCCTATTTCTGATTTCAACCCATACTACCTCAGTAGCCAGATACTCCTCGAACTGCCTTTCTGCAGCTGTTGTACTATCTCTAATTAACAATGCCACCCCCCGACCTCTTTTACCACCCTCCCTAATCTTTTTGAAACATCTATAACCAGGGACCTCCAACAACCATTTCTGCCGCATTTCTATCCAAGTTTCCGTGATGGCCACCACATCATAGTCCCAAGTACCGATCCATGCCTTAAGTTCACCCACCTTATTCCTGATGCTTCTTCCGTTGAAGTATATACACTTCAACCCATCTCCGTGTCTGCAAGTACTCTCCTTTGTCAATGTTCCCTTCCCCACGGCCTCACACCATGCTTTGGCGTCCTGAATATTGGCTACCTTAGTTGCTGGACTACATATCTGGTTCCCATTCCCCTGCCAAATTAGATTAAACCCTCCCGAAGGGTACTAGAAAACCTCCCTCCCAGAATATTGGTGCCCCTCTGGTTCAGATGCAACCCGTCCTGCTTGTACAGGTCCCACCATTCCTGCAGCCACGTGTTGAACTGCACTCTCTCCCTATTCCTAGCCTCGCTATCACGTGGCACCGGCAACAAACCAGAGATGACAACTCTGTCTGCCCTGGCTTTTAACTTCCAGCCTAACTCCCTAAACTAGTTTATTACCTCCACACCCCTTTTCCTACCTACGTCGTTGGTACCAATGTCCACCACGACGTCTGGCTGCTCCCCCTCCCCCTTAAGGATCCTGAAGACACGGTCTGAGACATCCCTGGCCCTGGCACCCGGAAGGCAACATACCTTCCGGGAGTCTCGCTCGTGACCACAGAATCTCCTATCTATTCCCCTAACCATTGAATCTCCTATTACTATTGCTTTTCTATTCTCCCCCCTTCCCTTCTGAGCCCCAGAGCCAGACTTAGTGCCAGAGACCTGGCCGCTAGGGCCTTCCCCCGGTAGGTCACCCCCCCAACAGCATCCAAAATGGTATACTTGTTTTGAAGGGGAACGGCCATGAGGGATCCCTGCACTGTCTGCCTGTTTGTTTTCTTTCCCCTGACTGTAACCCAGCTACTCTTGTCCTGTACCTTGGGTATGGTTACCTCCTTGTAACTCTTCTCTATAACCCCCTCTGCCTCCCGGATGATCCGAAGTTCATCCAGCTCCAGCTCCAGTTCCCTAACACAGTCTCTGAGGAGCTGGAGTTGGGTGCACTTCCCACAGGTATAGTCAGCGGGGACACCGGTGGAATCCCTCACCACCCACATCCTACAGGAGGAGCATGTAACTGGCCTAGCCTCCATCCCCTCTTACCTTGCAGAATATAGCTGCCCTGTGGACCAACAGGACCACCGCCCTCCGACTCTGCTCTCAGTCAGCTGCTCTCTCTGTAAACTCGTGGCTCCCTTCTCGCTCTTTGCGGAAATGTAGGAAACGAAATGAAAGGAGCACCTTACTCCCTCCTCATCTAACTCCCTCAGTCACCAAACTCTCACTATCGCACTCAAATGCACCAAATTCAGCTCTCAGTGCAAACAAAGTCTGCACTGTAGGTGGATCACTTCTATACTTTGAATCTAGCCTCTGAAAACTGGCCGAATCCAATTAACTAATTAACAAGCTCCAGTTGCAAGTACCTACAAGTAGAACCTTTGGTTAAAGCTGATTGAAAATTCACCTTCTTCTAAAACAAACAGCAACTTTTAAGTTAATTAATTAAATAAAAGAAAGACTGGACTTTAGATAAAAATGAACCCTTATACTCCCTCTGTCCTCAGACTCTCACTATAGCACTCAAATGCACCAAATTCAGCACTCAGTGCAAACCCACGGAGTTTGTACATTTTCCCCATGTCTGCGTGGTTCTCACGCCCACAACCTAAAGATGTGCCTGGTAGGTGAATAGGCCATACTAAATTGCCCCATAATTGGGAAAAAAAGAATTGGGTATTCCAAATTTATTTCTACAAAGTGAACCTGGATCCACGTTGATATGAAATTCTGCTTGACTGAGGCACTTTTGCTGAAATGTTGGCCTCCAACCATCCTAGCAAATAAGTAATCAATCAAGGGAAGAGGGTACTGTTCTACACCAATAGAGGATTAATAGTGACGTTCAAATCAACACAAAGGCATACAGATCCATTTTTTTCATCACATGTATGATCGGCATGGCCCAATCACTCACGTTCACGGGTTCATGGACTCCCGTTTTGATCAGCCATCTGCGTCTACCTTGGGCTTAATTGTGTATGGCACCTAGACAAACATCTCGCCTGACTTTCTTCCTTAATCTTTAACCTTACTGTTGTGGGTCAGGGTTTTGAGAAACCCAAAGTGTATCATGGAGTTCACCTGACCCACAACTTTTAATAGATAGTGGTATGGGGAGCACACGGCCCACTCTACAAGTGAGGTACAGCAGAAATGGAAAAGTTCTTTTTAAAGCAAAACAATGTTTATTCTATGAACTCAAGTTAACCTTTTTAAAACAAACAGTGAAGACTTAATAAACCTTTAAACAGAAGCACATCAGAGTTTACATTCACGACTGAAAACATTTATAATTCTTCTGAATTTACCAAATGATCAAGAGATAGTCCTTGAAAAACGAAACCAAAAAGACAGACACACCCAAGCTTTTCTCAAAGTGAAACTAAAAAGCAGAGCCAGAGCTCAGCTCCACCCACAGTCTGACATCACTGCAGTAACATGAGCAGCCAAACATTTTTTAAAGTGACATTCTCATGACATTTCTGAGATAACCTTCGTGCTACCCAGTTCACCGTTGAAGACAATTACATGTTTCTTCAAGATTTTGGGTAGACCTGTTACAGAATCTGTCATGAGGTTTACCTCGGCCTAATTTAATTTGATCTATTCCAGCCAAGTTCTTTCTGTTAGTGCTAGATAATTTCCTTTGACTGGAAAGACAAATCTTCCGTCTGCTCATTTAATTAACGGTTACATCAATTTTGGCCCCTCAACGAAACCACTTCTCCAGCATAGGTTTTTAATACTATCTTCTAGGGTTGCAGAGCAATATGTTGGACCATTTCTTGAGGAGCAGTGTTGGGCACCAGCAAGGTGGCTGCCCTAGTGTCCACCTCCATCTTCACTGGCTGACCGTCCCATAATGGAGTAACCCAGGAACGGTTTGTTTTTCTGACATTTTTTCCTTTATTTCATTTTGACTTTATCGGCTCTGGCTTTTTGCAACTTTTGCCTGGAGCTTGTTTCTTTTTCTAACAAGCAGTTCAATGTGACCCTTTCTCCCACAATTTCTGCACAGGGCTGGATTTTCCAATCCTGCGGCTATGTCCTCAGGATCCATCTGAAAGCTGGCACCGCGCCCCCCCCCCCCCCCCCCCCCCCCCCCCCACTGATCCTTCGCTTGGTGGGATCGCCACGTAAAGCCCTGGCTTTACCTGCGGATATGGCTTGAGAATTGCCGGGTCTGTGTCTGCGCGTGTGCATGGCGGCGGCCTGCAGCGGCTGAACCGTGCAACATGGCGCCGGCTGCGCGTGGACCCGGCCTGCTAAAAACTGCTCCCTTGTAACCAGCCTCGCCACCCCCGGACCATCCCCAACCAGTTCCCCCAGCCCCTGCCGAACCCCCCTGCCAGCGTAACGGCTCTCCCCCCCCCCCCCCCCCCCCCCAGACAGTGGTGACACTGGACACAGTCCACAGCCGCCATGCGAGGTCCTCGAACATTGTGAGGACAGCGCCCCAGGCCGTCGGGGACTTGGCTCATCGGGGGCAGAACATCGGGGAGGGCCTCAGGTGACGTCCTGAGGCCGTCCATACGGCGTGCGGCGTACTCCCCAAGTATGCCGTTTTTGAGGGGTCGGAGCTTCGCAAAAACGGCACCGCCCCTGATTCCAGCGTAAACGTGGATTCTCCGGCCGATCGCCAAACGCGATTTCGGCAATCGGAGAACCCCGCCCGATGTCTTTGCACCAACCATCTGCTGCTGAGTGCCCGGTGCTTCACATCTGTGTGGCAAGTGTGAGTTTGTGTATGTGTTCGAGTTTCGGCTGACATTTTGTGAATTCTTGTGCTCCAATTCAGCTGTTGAGCTTCTTTGGCTGCTAATTCCATGGATACAGCAACTTCCAAAACTTTCTTTAAGATCAGTTTGCTTTTTGGTTAATAACCGCTTTTGAATAGTTTCACTCCTTAAACCACAGACTAATCTATCTCTGATGTTAGCGTTTAACACATCCCTGAATTCGTAGTGTTCAGCCAGTCTTTTCAGGGTAGCTACAAATTGTGCAATCAATTTAACTCCTTGGTTACACTTATGAAATTTAGATCTTTCTGCGGTGACCCTGCAATATTTTTTACACTACTTTAGTTTTTCGTGCCTGGCTTTTTCAGCTACACCAGACTCCTTGGTGGGTGGTGGTGGTGGTGGTGGTGGGAGGGGGGGGGGGACCTTAAATGTCCCCCCCCCCTATATGTTCGGGAAAGTTGGGACTTTTGTAACTGCTGTTAGCTTGTTCGCTTGAACAAAATAGTCGAATCTCTATGTATATGAGCCCCATCGCTCTGTATTCTCTTTTGTTTTATAAATTTAGAGTACCCAATTCATTTTTCCAATTAAGGGGCAATTTCGCGTGGCCAATCCACCTACCCGACACATCTTTGGGTTGTGGGGGCGAAACCCATGCAAACACGGGGAGAATGTGCAAACCCCACAACGGACAAAAGGTGAAGTCACACGGGATCAGGGGTGAGCTGGCAAGGTGGATACAGAACTGGCTAGGTCATAGAAGGCAGAGAGTAGCAATGGAAGGATGCTTTTCTAATTGGAGGGCTGTGACCAGTGGTGTTCCACAGGGATCAGTGCTGGGACCTTTGCTGTTTGTAGTATATATAAATGATTTGGAGGAAAATGTAACTGGTCTGATTAGTAAGTTGCGGATAGCGATGAGGACTGTCAGAGGATACAGCAGGATTTAGATTGTTTGGCGACTTGGGCGGAGAGATGGCAGATGGAGTTTAATCCGGACAAATGTGAGGTAATGCATTTTGGAAGGTCTAATGCAGGTAGGGAATATACAGTGAATGGTAGAACCCTCAAGAGTATTGAAAGCCAAAGAGATCTAGGAGTACAGGTCCACAGGTCACTGAAAGGGGCAACACAGGTGGAGAAGGTAGTCAAGAAGGCATACGGCATGCTTGCCTTCATTGGCCGGGGCATTGAGTATAAGAATTGGCAAGTCATGTTGCAGCTGTATAGAACCTTAGTTAGGCCACATTTGGAGTATAGTGTTCAATTCTGGTCGCCACACTACCAGAAGGATGTGGAGGCTTTAGAGAGGGTGCAGAAGAGATTTACCAGAATGTTGCCTGGTATGGAGGGCATTAGTTATGAGGAGCGGTTGAATAAACTCGGTTTGTTCTCACTGGAATGAAGGAGGTTGAGGGGCGACCTGATAGAGGTCTACAAAATTATGAGGGGCATAGACAGAGTGGATAGTCAGAGACTTTTCCCCGGGGTAGAGGGGTCAATTACTAGGGGGCATAGGTTTAAGGTGAGAGGGGCAAGGTTTAGAGTAGATGTACGAGGTAAGTTTTTTACGCAGTGGGTAGTGGGTGCCTGGAACTCGCTACCGGAGGAGGTGGTGGAAGCAGGGACAATAGTGACATTTAAGGGGCATCTTGACAAATACATGAATAGGATGGGAATAGAGGGATACGGACCCAGGAAGTGTTGAAGATTGTAGTTTAGTCGGGCAGCATGGTCGGCACGGGCTTGGAGGGCCGAAGGGCCTGTTCCTGCGCTGTACTTTTCTTTGTTCTTTGTTCTTTGTTCTTTGACAGTGACCCAGAGCCGGGACCTCGGCGCCGTGAGGCAACAGTGCTAACCACTGCGCCACCGTGCTGCCCACAGTATTCTCAACATACAGTCCCATGGTACCAAAAACTCTACCCATTTTTCACTATGGAAGGACCTGCATGTGCACGATGCGCAGCAAACTTGTAGCATGACCGTGCTTGCTTTCTCCCCAAAACAAGGCAAACACGAGCTCAGCCTGTTTTCCTTTTGTGTTTTACAAGAACCTTTTGTTTGTCCCCCCCCCCCCCCACCCCACCCGTCGCCAGCTTTCATGTGCTGCTGATTTTAATTATTTATTTTTCTTTTCGGGTGTCTACAAACGATGTTCACCCACCTCATCGCCAGTTTTTTATGTGGTGGTTTTAAAATGAAGTCTGCAGGCCTCAGAGGTTCAAAGAAACTGAGAACTTTATTAGAAGATGTTAACACTCCAGGCTGCTGTGTTACACTGCCCGTTTGCCCGCACACATGGCTGATGCCATCACCTGATCAGTCTCTTAAAGTGCCCCATTCCACTGCAAGGCTGCTAGTGAAGAAACACTAGAAGAGCCATGAATACATAACAAATCGCTCTTTTGCTAGCCTCATCTGAGCAGCTATTGTTAAATTGCAATGATGAGGATCCTACCCCTAGGCAGCAGATTCCTCTTTAACGTGCATCCAACTATGTAATTGGGCTCCAGGTCTTTAAACCTCTGATGGAGCAGGGAAGCAATGGTGTCATCCTGGTCAAGCAAAACCTGCTCGTAATAGGAATATGGTCAGAAGAGACCAAGAAAGATAAGATTGTTGTTTCTTTTTAAAAGTAGTTTCCTTGTGGGTAAGAAAGAGCAAGAATGCTTCTATGGGGTCCCATTTGAATGTTTTTGGCTTCCTCTGAGATTCACATGCAGGGACCTTCCTTCTGCAGATAAAAGGAACATGTCCAGAAACTCGGCTTTTTAAAGTTAACCAAAAGCAGGGAGTTCAATTGTCCCCTGGTGTATTTTCCATGGCAATGCCTCGACCAATCAGAGTTGACTTGCCAGCCAATCAGCACCTTTTTCTCATGTAGTATAAATTGTTGCTCCCTTTAAAATGTGGCATTCCTGCATCTCTGCTGATGAGTATAAAACAAAAACAAAAAACTTAGACAACATGGGCGCGATTTTATGGAAAAGTTTCGAAGTGTCGTTTCAGGTATGTTGGGCTGGGAGTTTCTCCCTGGTTCTCTTGGCGAGTGCCCCACAACTATCTAACCACAGTTAGTCATTTGTTTTGGCCTCTGGGGATTTTCTGTCTGGGCTAGCCCATACTGTAAAGTTCTTTTCATCACTGGGGAGCTGAAATTGCTGGCTCGACCGGCGTCTCGGCGACCGGGCCACTATTTTGAAAGGGTGCCCCGATCTCTAAGTGAGCTTGAGGGTCCTCCACACACCCTGCCCACAGACAGTGTCACCCCCCCACACATATGGGTACTACACCAGAACCCTTCCCCCCCCCCCCCACCACCCCAGTGAGGACACCCCATTATAGGATCACTGAGGGCCCCCCTTTTCAGGCCCTCCCACGTCTCCTTTCAGGGTCCCTCCTTTCAGGACCCACTCTTCACCCCCCATAAACTTTCAGAAGGCCCCTTCATATTTCCCATCACCCACCCCCACCCTTCATACCCCCTCTCATCCCTCCTTTCATGGGCATGGCCCCCCTTAGGTCTTGACCCTTGACAGTGCCACCCTGGCACCTGGGCACTTCTGCCCTTGCACACTTGCAGTGCTCCTGCAGGCCTGGCAGTGCCAAGGTACCCAGTACCACAGAGAGAGCCAGGATGCCACCCTGCCCTGTCCCTGACCACCCAGGGGTCTCCAATGGCCTGAGAGACCCACCAGATGCCATTCCGCCTGATCCACGTTTGTGTGCACCAGTACTAATTGGCACCAGACTGGGCTCTCCGGGAGCTGGTTAGATCCGGTGTCAGCACTGTTCTTAAACCCACTTAGCCTTGCGAGACTATGGGTGGGATCCAGATCGCGACGTCTCGCAAGATCCGGTTCGATCTCCCAAGGCGTTGCGGCTCTCAGGGATCCCGGGGGAGGCCTCGCTGGCATTTACCAACTGCGTTCTGTAGCGGCCAGTAGATTGCGCCCCATGCGTCTTTTTTCATCAGTACTCAAGTTCTGTACCACCGACAACACATACTGCTGAGGTGATTGCTGTAGCTCTCAAATCTTTTATATTTCAGATAAAAAAAGGAACTTTGAGTAGTAGTCTTTAACTATAAGGTACCATTCTCGATTGTGGGTGAATAAATTAGCTCCTACGTGATGCTCGATCAATAACTCCAGAAGCGAGATTGGAGAAAATTGAAGGCTTTATTACACTAGATGTTTCCCCCAGCAGCGCAGGTACAGAAGGCAGCTGCTGGGGCAACATGGGCTCTTATACTCCGCCTTACTGGGCGGAACCAGCAGGCAGGCTTAACCAATGAAAACAGTACCTTCCACACCAATGGTCTTACAGCATTACTGTACCGTAATACCTCTAATACCGACTACCACATTCACCCCCTGTTAAAAAAAAGAGTCCGACGGGGGTGGTGGCCTCGCATTACACAGTGGTAGAGGTTAAGGTAATGGAGGTACCTGGTATACATCAGTACAGTGGTTTTGCCTCGTTACATCGCAAATATTTACAAAATTTATTTACAGTTCAGAATGAAGCAATTAGTCGATCGGGGGCCCTGGTCGTCCTCTGCGATCGTCGTAGCTTCGGTGGTGATGCAGGCAGCGGCTCGGGCATCTGTGGCTCCGGGAGCGTGGCTTCGGCTTCTTCGGCAGTTTCATCACCCCTAGACGGGACCGGTGGGAGGACCGATCCACCTGGGAAGGGAGCGGCTGTGGGGTGCGCCAGTGGAGGGAGGGTGGGATTGGTGGTGGAGGTGTGTGTGGGGATCCAGCGGGCGCCAGGTCCCGTAGGGAGACAATATCCTGTCGGCCGTCGGGGTACGCTACGTATGCGTACTGAGGGTTAGCGTGGAGGAGATGGACCCTCTCGACCAATGGGTCCGACTTGTGCGCCCGCACGTGTTTGCGGAGCAGGATGGGTCCAGGAGCTGCCAGCCAGGTCGGGAGCGAGGTCCCAGAGGAGGACTTCCTAGGGAAGATAAGGAGACGTTTGTGAGGTGTTTGGTTGGTCGTGGAACACAGCAGTGACCGGATGGAGTGGAGGGCATCCGGGAGGAGCTCCTGCCAGAGGGAGACTGGGAGATTCCTGGACCGTAGGGCCAGTAGGACTGTCTTCCAGACCGTTCCGTTCTCCCTCTCTACCTGTCCGTTTCCCCGGGGGTTGTAACTGGTCGTCCTGCTCGAGGCAATGCCCTTGCTCAGCAGGAATTGACGCAGTTCGTCCCTCATAAAGGAGGACCCCCTATCGCAGTGTATGTAGGCGGGGAAACCAAACAGCGTAAAGATACTGTGGAGGGCTTTTATGACGGTGGCTGCGGTCATGTCAGGGCAGGGAATGGCGAATGGGAACCGGGAGTACTCGTCAATCACGTTCAGGAAGTAAGCGTTGCGGTCGCTGGAGGGGAGGGGCCCTTTCAAGTCCATTCAAAGGGACGGGAAGCCTTTATCAGGTGCGCTTTCTCTGGCCTGTAGAAGTGCGGCTTGCACTCCACGCAGATTTGGCAGTTCCTGGTGGCTGGCCTGACATCCTCAATGGAGTAGGGCAGTTTGCGGGTCTGAATGAAATGGAAGAATCGAGTGACCCCCGGGTGGCAAAGGTCCTCGTGGAGGGCTCGGAGGCGGTCCACTTGTGCGTTGGCACATGTGCCGCGGGATAGGACATCAGGAGGCTCGTTTAGCTTCCCGGGATGATACAAGATCTCATAGTTGTAGGTGGAGAGTTCGATCCTCCACCGTAAGATCTTGTCGTTCTTTATCTTGTCCCGTTGTGCATTATCGAACATGAAGGCCACCGACCGTTGGTCAGCGAGGAGAGTGAATCTCCTGCCGGCCAGGTAATGCCTCCAGTGCCGCACAGCTTCTACTATGGCCTGGGCCTCCTTTTCGACTGAGGAGTGGCGGATTTCAGAAGCGTGGAGGGTGCGTGAGAAGTACGCCATGGGTCTGCCCGCTTGGTTGAGGGTGGCCGCCAGAGCTACGTTGGACGCATCGCTCTCGACTTGGAAGGGGAGGGACTCATCGATGGCGCGCATCGTGGCCTTTGCGATGTCCGCTTTGATGCAGCTGAAGGCCTGGCGGGCCTCTGTCGACAGGGGAAAAACCGTGTATTGGATCAGCGGGCGGGCCTTGTCCGCATAGTTGGGGACCCACTGGGCATAATAAGAGAAAAATCCCAGGCAGCGTTTCAGGGCCTTGGAGCAGTGAGGGAGGGGGAACTCCATGAGGGGGCGCATGCGTTCAGGGTCTGAGCCTATAACTCCATCATGCACTACGTAGCCGAGGATGGCTAGACGGTCGGTGCTAAACACGCATTTATCCTTGTTATATGTGAGATTAAGGATTTTTGTGGTGTGGAGGAATTTTCGGAGGTTGGTGTCGTGGTCCTGCTGGTCGTGGCCGCAGATGGTGACATTATCAAGGTACGGAAACGTGGCCCGCAAACCGTACCGGTCAGCCATTCGGTCCATCTCTCATTGGAAGACTGAGACTCCATTAGTGACACCGAAGGGAACCCTTAGGAGGTGGTAGAGCCGCCCATCTGCTTCGAAAGCAGTGTATTTGTGGTCGCTAGGGCAGATGGGGAGCTGGTGGTAGGCAGACTTTAGATCCACCGTGGAAAAGACCTTATATTGTGCGATCCTGTTGACCAGATCGGATATGCGGGGGAGAGGGTACCCGTCAAGCTGTGTATACCTGTTGATGATCTGGCTATAACCGATGACCATCCTCTGCTTCTCCCGGTCTTTACAAGCACTACTTGGACTCTCCAGGGACTGTTGCTACCCTCAATGGCACCTTCCCTCAGTAATCGCTGGACCTCCGACCTAATAAAGGTCCGGTCCTGGGCACTGTACCGTCTGCTCCTTGGGGTGACGGGTTAGCAATCCGGGGTGAGGTTCGCAAACAGGGAAGGCGGATCGACCTTGAGGGTCGCGAGGCTGCAGACAGTGAGGGGGGGTATAGGGCCATCGAATTTAAAGGTTAAGCTTTGGAGGTTGCATTGACAATCTAACCCTAGGAGTGTGGCAGCGCCGAGGTGGTGAAGGACGTAGAGCTGGTTATTTTAAAACTCTCTTCCCTGGACCGTGAGGTTCGCTATGCAGAAGTCCTTGATCGCCACTGAATGAGACCCGGAGGCCAGGGAGATTTTTTGGTTAACTGGGTGAACGGGGAGAGAACAGCGCCTTGCCGTGTTGGGGTGTATGATGCTTTCCATGCTCCCAGAGTGGATCAGACAGGATGTTTCATGCCCATTGATGAGCACGGTCGTCGTTGCAGTGTTCGGGGCCGAGACTGGTCCAGGGTCACCGAGGCTAGTCGTGGCAGAAGTTGGATGTTCTCCTCGGGCGGTGTGTGGTCATCCGAATCAGGGTCCTGTGAGTCCAGCCAAGATGGCGGCGCCCACTGGTCACACATGGCTGGGGGTGCACAAGGTGGCGGCGCCCATCCATCACACCTGGTGTCCGAGAGACAAGATGGTGGAGCCCGGAGGCCACACGTGGCCCTGAAGGAGGGAGATGGCGGCGCCCGCTGGCCGCACGTGGCCCGTGGAGAGGGTTGTGGTGGCGGTCCCGATTCGCCTCCGGAGACCACAGCGACCGCCCGGGCCTGGCATACCACCATGAAGTGGCCCTTTTTGCCGCATCCTTTGCAGAGGGATGAGCGGGCCGGACAGCGGGGCCCCCCAGGTTTGCCTGGCAGTCTCGCAGCACAGGCTTGTGGGGGGATGGGGGATGCATCGGAGTCGGTCGCGGGGGGGTTCCACGCTGCCCAAGGGGCTACCGCACAGTCGGGGACGTAAGCGCGGGCGTTTCGGGAGGCTACATCCAGGAGCTAGCAAGGGCCCGTGCCTCCTTGAGGCCTAGTGTCTCTTTCTCCCGCAATCGCTGGCGGATTTGGGAGGACAGCATACCTGCAACAAATGCGTCCCGGATCAAAAGTTCTGTGTGGTCGCTAGCCGAAACTTGCGGGCAGTTACAGTTTCTCGCCAACACCAGGAGCGTACGGTATAACTCCTCCAGCGATTCCCCAGGTATTTGTCACCTCTTCACTCGTAGATGTCGGGCGTTGACCTGGTTTACAGGGTAAATATAGTGTCCTTTCAGCAGATTCATTGCGGCCTCAAAATTGTCCGTGTCCTTGATGAGAGTGTAGATCTCGTTCCGGGTGCGGCTATGCAGAGCTAGGTCGCATATTCGGTAGCTCCCGCTTGGAACGGACTTTTGGGCTCTTTTACAGGGCCCCCACGGCATTTGTTTGACATTTCCCGGTGTGGGAGGAAGACTGCAACATTCCCCTGACAGTGTCCTCCAGGAATGGTATGTCTTTTGGTTACCAGACCCGGCAGAAACAGTAAAAGATTTGGCTGTAACTGCAGGGGAGAGAGGGGCCTCTTCCAGCATGCAGGCGGGGGAAGGGCAAGCTTAAAGCTGCAAGCTGACTTGAGGGCCTCTATTAAAGGTGAATTCTAGCAGCAGAGGGAACAACTGTTAAAAGATCTACTAAGGCCACTGAAGAAGCGGGGACGAGGCTTCCGGTGGCGGCCATGGAGGAGTAGGTCGCACATTCGGCAGCTCCCATCTGGAACGGACTCTCAGACCTTTTTCAGGAGTTTCCACAGACGTTTTGGGGCAGATTGGTGAAGCGAACACTGCCAAAAGGATTCCCTCTTGAGACTTCCGGTTGCGGCTATGCGGAGCTAAGTCGCACATTCGGCGGCTCCCACAAAAACGGACTTTTGGGCTCTTTTCAGGGCCCCCAAGCGCACTTTTCCGATGTTTCCCGGTGTCGGAAGGAGTTAATAATAGCTCCCCGTCAATAAATGGCTTTAACTAGGAGCGGGGCGACAAAAAAGGTGGTGGTGGACCAGAAGAAGGGAGGGAAGAAGGACAAAATGGCGGCAGGCGGAGACCAGGCAGCGTGGAGGGTATCCAGCGCTGCCTCACAGAGATTAAAACGGACCTGCTAGAGCCGATGAAGGCTTCTATTGATAAGCTGCTGGAGACACAGACGGCCCAGGGGGTGGCGATCCGAGAGGCTCAACAAAAGATCTCTGACAATGAGGACGAGATCTTAGGCCTGGCGGTAAAGGTGGAGGTGCACGAGGCGCTCCACAAGAAATGGCAGGAGCGGTTCGAGGAGATGGAGAATCGGTCGAGGCGGAAGAATCTGTGGATTCTGGGCCTCCCGGAGGGGCTGGAGGGGCCGGACGTGGGGGCCTATGTGGTCACCATGTTAAACTCGCTGATGGGAGCGGGGTCCTTCCAGGGGCCCCTGGAGCTGGAAGGGGCCCATAGAGTGTTGGCGAGGAAGCCCAAGGCTAACGAGCCTCCGCGGGCGGTGCTGGTGCGGTTCCATCGGTTCGTCGATCGGGAGTGTGTGCTCAGGTGGGCCAAGAAGGAGAGGAGCAGCAGGTAGGAGAACGCGGAGGTTCTGATATATCAGGACTGGAGTGCGGAGGTGGCGAAGAGGAGGGCCGGGTACAATCGAGCGAAGGCGGTGCTGCACAGGAAGAGGGTGAGTGTTTGACATGTTGCAGCCAGCGCGACTGTGGGTTACCTACAAGGACCGGCACCATTATTTTGAGTCTCCGGAGGAGGCGTGGGCCTTTGTTCAGGCCGAGAAGCTGGACACAGACTGAGGGTCGGGAAGGGCGATTGGGGACTGCGGTGGATATGTTATGCCTATTTTTGGTTCGGGGGGTGGGCTTTGCATTGTTTTGGGTTTCTTTGTCTCTGAGTTTTTCTCTTTCGGGTTGGGGAGGGTGGATGGGGCGGGTTGGGCACTGTTTTGGTTAGTGGCGGAGCCTGGTGGGTGGAGAGCGCGGGCTTTTTTCCCGTGCCGAAGACTGGGGGGGGCGGGGCCGGGGCGGGGAAGCGAGGATTGTTTCCTGCGCTTAGAACGGACGGGGGAGGGGGAGAGCCTGTGGATGGGGAGCGGGAGAGGAGGGTGTGCCACACAATGGGAGGAGTCGAAGGGGAGGCGGGAGTGGCCGGGGTCAGCAGGAGTCAGCTGACTTGCGGAAGTGCAATGGGGGGAGTAAACCAGCTAGGATGGGTCCTAGCCGGGGGGGTGGGGGAGCTGGGGGGTGGAGGGGTGGGTGGGGGGGAATCGAGTTGCTGCTGCTAAGGTCAAGGAGGAGCTGGAGCAAGTGGGGGGGGGGTTCGAGACGGGGTTATGCCGCTGTGGGGAACGGGCCGGGTGTGGGATGTGGGCGCGTGGCTAGTCGAGGAGGGGTCCTGGCTAGTCGGCGGGGGAGGGGGGCGGGTAGCCCCCTGATCTGGCTGATAACCTGGAATGTAAGGGGACTGAATGGGCCGGTTAAGCGGGCCCGCGTGTTCGCGCACCTGAAGGGGCTCAAGGCGGATGTGGTTATGATCCAGGAGACACACCTGAAGGTGGTAGACCAGGTAAGACTGAGGAAAGGGTGGGTAGGTCAGGTGTTTCACTCAGGACTAGATGCCAAAAATCGAGGCGTGGCGATCTTGGTGGGAAAGAAGGTGCCATTCGAGGTGTCGAGCATTGTGGCAGATAATGGCGGTAGGTACATAATGGTAAGTGGTAAGTTGCAGGGAGAGAGGGTGGTACTGGTCAATGTGTATGCTCCGAACTGGGACGATGCAGGTTTTATGCGGCGTACATTGGGTCGGGTCCCAGACTTGGAAGTGGGGGGCCTGATAATGGGGGGAGACTTTAACACGGTGTTGGATCCGGCACTGGATCGCTCCAGGTCTAGGACGGCTGGGAAGCCGGCGGCGGCCAGAGTGTTGAGGGGGTTTATGGACCAAATGGGAGGGGTGGATCCTTGGAGATTTGCACGGCCAGGGGCTAGGGAATTTTCATTCCTCTCACATGTCCATAAGGCTTATTCTCGAATCTTTTTCATTTTGAGTAGGGTGCTGATAGCGAGAGTAGAGGATACCGAGTATTCGGCAATAGCCATTTCGGACCACGCCCGACTTGGAGATGGGGGAGGAGAGGGACCAGCGCCCGCTGTGGCGCTTAGAGGTGGGGCTGTTGGCGGACAAGGAGGTGAGCGAGCGGGTCCGAGGAAGTATACAGAGATACTTGGAGACCAATGACAACGGGGAGGTCCGAGTGGGGATGGTATGGGAGGCACTGAAGGTAGTGGTGAGGGGAGAGCTGATCTCCATTAGGGCCCAAAGGAGCGGAGGGAGCGGGGGGAGAGGGAGAGGCTGGTGGTGGAGATGGTGAGGGTAGACAGGAGGTATGCGGAAGAGCCTGAGGAAGGATTGTTGAGGAAGAGGCGCAGCCTCCAGGCCGAATTCGACCTAGTGACCACCAGGAAGGTGGAGGTGCAGTGGAGGAAGGCCCAGGGGGCGGTCTACGAGTATAGGAAAAGGCAAGCCGGATGCTGGCGCATCAGCTTCGGAAGCGGGACGCAGCTAGGGAGATCGGGGGAGTTAAGGACAGGGGAGGGAGCGTGGTGCGGAGTGGGGTTGGCATCAATGGGGTCTTCAGGGACTTCTACGAGGAATTGTACCGATCCGAGCCCCCACGGGAGGAGGGAGGGATGGGCCGTTTCCTGGACCAATTGAGGTTTCCAAAGGTGGAAGAGGGACTGGTGGCAGGACTGGGGGTCCCGATTGGGCTGGAGGAGCTGATCAAAGGGATAGGAAGCATGCAGGCGGGGAAGGCACCGGGGCCGGACGGTTTCCCGGTCGAATTCTATAAAAAATATCTGGACCTGTTGGGCCCGCTGTTAGTTAGGACCTTTAATGAGGCAGGAGAGGGGGGGGCTTTACCCCCGACGATGTCCCGGGCACTGATCTCCTTGATCCTGAAGCGGGACAAGGATCCCCTGTAATGTGGGTCTTACAGACCGATTTCCTTGCAAAATATAGATGCCAAGGTGCTGGCGAAGGTCTTAGCCACGAGGATTGAGGATTGTGTGTCGCAGATCTTCCATGAAGATGAGAAGGGGTTTGTGAAGGGGAGACAGTTGAACGTGAATGTGCGGAGGCTTTTGAACGTTATCATGATGCCGGCGAGGGAGGGGGAGGCGGAGATAGTGGTGGCGATGGACGCTGAGAAAGCCTTCGATAGGGTAGAGTGGGGGTACCTGTGGGATGTGCTGAAGAGGTTCGGGTTTGGGGAGGGGTTTGTCAGGTGGGTTAGGCTGTTGTATGGGGTCCTGATGGCGAGTGTGGCCACAAATAGGAGGAGGTCCGAGTACTTTCGGTTGCACCGAGGGAAGAGACGGGGGTGCCCCCTATCCCCCCTGCTCTTCGCACTGGCGATTGAACCCCTGGCTATGGCACTGAGAGAGTCGAGGAACTGGAGGGGGTTGGTGCGGGGTGGGGAGGAGCATAGGGTGTCGCTCTATGCGGACGACCTGCTGCTGTATGTGGCGGACCCGGTGGGAGGAATGCCAGAGGTAATGAGGATCCTTCGGGAATTCGGGGACTTTTCGGGGTACAAGCTCAATATGGGGAAGAGCGAGCTGTTCGTAGTTCAGCTAGGAGACCAGGAGAGGGGGATTGGCGAGCTCCCACTAAAAAGGGCGGAGAGGAGCTTCAGATATTTGGGGGTCCAGGTGGCCAGGAGCTGGGGGGCCCTGCATAGGCTTAACTTTACAAGGCTGGTGGAGCAAATGGAGGAGGAGTCCAAGAGGTGGGATGCATTGCCGCTGTCCTTGGCGGGTAGGGTGCAGTCAATCAAAATGACGGTGCTCCCAAGGTTTTTGTTCCTGTTCCAGTGCCTCCCCGTATTTATCCCGAAGGCTTTTTTCAGGCGGGTTAACAGGAATATAATGGGGTTTGTGTGGGCGCGAGGCACTCCGAGGGTGAGAAGGGAGCGGAGTAGAGATAGGGGGGGGCTGGCGCTGCCCAACCTCTGTGGGTACTACTGGGCCGCCAATGCGACGATGGTGCGCAAGTGGGTGATGGAGGGGGAGGGGGCTGCATGGAAGAGGTTGGAGACGGCGTCCTGTGTGGGTACGAATCTGGGGGCGCTGGCAACGGCGCCGCTGCCGCTCCCTCCAAGGAGGTATACCACGAGCCCGGTGGTGGTGGCGGCCCTCAAAATTTGGGGGCAGTGGAGGCGGAATAGGGGGGAAGTTGGGGCCTCGGCGTGGACCCCATTACGGGGGAACCACCAGTTCGCCCCAGGAAGAACAGGTGGAGGGTTTTCGGGGTGGCACAGGGCAGGGATACGAAAGTTGGGGGACCTGTTTGTGGACGGGAAGTTCGCGAGCTTGGGCGAGCTGGAGGAGAAGTAAGGGCTCCCCACGGGGAACACCTTCAGGTACTTACAGGTAAGGGCGTTAGCCAGACGGCAGGTGGTGAAATTCCCGCGGCTACTGCCACACACAGTACAGGACAGGGTGCTCGCGGGGGGGTGGGTGGGAGTGGGGAAGATCTCGGAAACCTACCAGGTGATGCAGGAGGAGGGGGAGGCCTCGGTGGTGGAGTTGAAAGGTAAGTGGGAGGAGGAGTTGGGAGAGGAGATCGAAGAGGGGACGTGGGCAGATGCCTTAGGGAGGGTGAATTCTTCCTCTTCGTGCGCGAGGCTCAGCCTCATACAGTTTAAGGTGCTGCACAGGGCACACATGCCTGGGACAAGGATGAGCCGGTTCTTTGGGGGTGAGGACAGGTGTGTTAGGTGCTCAGGGAGCCCAGCAAATCACACCCATATGTTCTGGGCATGCCCAGCGCTGGAGGAATTTTGGAAGGGCGTAGCGAGAACGATGTTGAGGGTGGTAGGATCCAGGGTCAGACCGGGCTGGGGGCTCGCAATATTTGGGGTGGCAGAGGAGCCGGGAGTGCAGGAGGCGAAAGAGACCGGAATTCTGGCCTTTGCGTCCCTGATAGCCCGGCGAAGGATTCTCCTTCAGTGGAAAGATGCGAGGCCCCCAAGCGTGGAATCCTGGATCAGTGATATGGCAGGGTTCATTAAATTGGAGAGGGTGAAAGATGCCTTGAGAGGGTCGGTGCAAGGGTTCTTTAGGCGGTGGCAACCGTTCTTAGACTTTCTGGCAGAATGATAGACATTGGTCAATGGCAGCAGCAGCTCGGCGGGGGGGGAGGGGGGGGGGTTTACTTTATTTTTGTTTATGTTATTTACACTGGAGGGTCTGAGGGGCTGTATCCACCTGTTGTGTTAAGTCGGGGTGTTAATGTTAATTTCTGGGTTGCTTTATTAGATTGTGTTTTGTACTTAACCCTGTTGGGTTCTTTTTTCTTTCTCATTGTTATTGCTATTTTATGAAAACCTTTAATAAAAATTATTTTAAAAAAAAATAAAGAGAGTGTAATCACCCTCGAGTACAGAACTTGTATTTTCTGGTCCTCTGTGGGTGTAATTGCGGCCGTCCTGAGATATCCATTGAAACACGCCAGCCAGTGCTTGAAGGTTGCCGCTGAGTTTGCCGCGTGGGGGTTGAGTTGCAGACACTCCGGCTTGATTCGGAGCTCCATTCTTTAAAATCTAGTGTAATAAATTGATGCTCGATCAATAACTCCCGAAGCGAGATTGAAGACAATTGAAGGCTTTATTACACTAGATGTTTCCCCCAGCAGCGCAGGTACAGAAGGCAGCTGCTGGGGCGACACGGGCTCTTATACTCCGCCTTACCGGGCGGAACCAGCAGGCAGGCTTCACCAATGAAAACAGTAACTTCTACACCAATGGTCTTACAGCATTACAGTGCACCGTAATACCGCTAATACCGACTACCACACCACGGTATGGCATGGTCTACGTAGGACGTCTGGAGTTATCATTTCTTTCTGTTGTGTATTTTTGTACTTCTGGTATGCATTGCATGGAGACAACATTCTTTTTTTTAAACGCATTTTATTCAAACTTGTATCAAAGTAGGTTACAGCAAATAAACACCCCGTGATACATTCTTCCCAACAATCAACTATACAGTTTGTACAGATTTTGCACCTTTTTAACCCCCTCTTCCCATCACCCACCCCTCTACCCCCCTGCGATGAACAGCTCCTCAAACACGGTCACAAATATCCCCCACCTTTTCTCAAACTCCCCTGTTGAGCCCCTTAACTCATACTTTATCTTCTCTCACCGCAGGAAGTCACACATGTCACCCAACCATGCTGCTAATCCCGGTGGCGATGCCGACCGCCACTCCAACAAAATTCGTCGCCGTGCAATCAGAGAGGCGAAGGCCAAGACATCGGCCTTCCTCCTCTCCATGAGCTCCGGCTTCTCTGAAACCCCAAATATCGCCACCAAAGGGGTCCAGATCCACCTCCTCCTCCACTATCCTGGCTAAGACCGCGAACACACCCGCCCAGAATCTTCCCAATTTTTCACAACCCCAAAACATGTGCGTGTGATTCGCTGGCCCCCGCCCACACCTTTCACACTCACCTGCCACCCCCTGAAAGAACCCACTCATTCTCGCCCGAGTCATATGCACCCTGTCCACCACCTTAAACTGTATCAGCCTCATCCTTGTACAAGAGGAGGTCCCGTTTACCCTTCGCAGTGCCTCACTCCATACTCTCCAATTGATCTCCATTCCCAATTCCGCTTCGCATTTCTCCTTGATCTTCGCCACCCGCTTGTCTCCCTACTCCCCAGCCACTTATATATATATATCCCCAATTCTTCCCTCCCCTTCCACATCCGGAAGCAGCAGTCGCTCTAGCAGGGTGTATCCCGGCAATCTAGGGAACCCCTTCCAGACCTTTTGTGCAAAGTCCCTAACCTGTAGATACCTGAACTCACTACCCTCTCCCTTAGCTCCTCCAGACTGCAGACATGATGGGTTGAATAGTCTCCTTTTGCTGTAACAATTATTCTGAAATTCTGTGCTTTCCATGTGGCACTCATGTATTTTCCAGAAAGTTCTTCCTATATCGTTTTGGGTAAGATTATTCTGGATCTAGCTAGCAGAAAACCATTTTTTTAGTAAAATGTCACCTCTGATAGAGCAGTAATGCCGTATCGTTGGTTGAATCATAGAAACCCTGCAGTGCAGAAGGAGGCCACTCAACCCATCAAGTCTGCATTCACCCTCTAAAAGTGCACCCGTCCTCGGCTCACGCCCCCACCCTATCCCCGTAACCCAGTAACCCCGCGTAACCTTTTTAGACAATAAGGGGTAACCGAGCATGGCTAATCCACCTAACCTGCACATCTTTGGACTGTGGGAGGAAACTAGAGCACCTGGAGGAAACTCACGAAGGTGGGGAGAGAGTGTGCAAACTCCACACAGTCACCCAAGGCTGGAATTGAACCCGGGTCCCTGGCATTGTGTTTGCTCTATCTTATCAGACCATCCCTGGATCACATATTCAGAAAGTTTCAGTGGTGGTGCCAGGTGATGGATCTTTTATGTACATATTTTATCTCTGGGTTTAGTGAAGTAAGTTGTAACTCTCCCCAACTGCTCAACCCCAGGATAGCAGCACCACCTGTTTCAGTGACATAGAACAGACAGTTAACACCTTTTCCTTTGTGTGTCCCTCTAATTTGGGTTGTCGAATTTCTGTTTCCCCTAATCCCATTCGTACGATGTCACTCAGTTTTAGATTACCCTTCTTTGGGTAATCATTTTCTTTCAAATTTTCAGGAAAGATCTCCTGGTTTAGGCTGAGCAGGATGGTGTTGGTTTGTGTGCTCTGGTATTAAGCTCTGTCTCTGATAACTCATTTATCATCTTCTTTCTTTGTTCTGTACATCATTTCTCAATGATTTGCCCTTCCACAAGCTCTTTTGATCCATATGTGGGACATTGCCTTCATGAGTTCATCTACAGATCTTGCACATATTTCTCTTTGTGCATTCTTTTGTTGCTGTTTCACTGCATCAACCCTGCTGCCTTTCTCTTGTCATAACTGTTTGGGTAGTCAGAGTATTCATTTGAATACTCATGGCTTCACATAGTTTGGATGTGTCCACAGCTTGCATTATTGTGAGCCTGTCCTCTCCACTCGATTCAATTTGTGCTTCAGGGTATGCAGTGCCCCGAATAAACCAGCCTTGCCTTTCATTTGTGTCCTTAAATTCACATTTCCTGGTTGCATTTTTCAATCTTATCATGAAATTGTCAGCAAGCTCACCTGATTCCTACCTCAGACCTTGAAATTCATATTGATAAATCTGATGATTTGACTTTGGCTGGAGAAATGTTCAGATTTTTCAAATATTTTGCCTGGGTTTTTGCTGTCAGCTTCACTCAGCACCCAGCTATTAATGGACACAAAACATGTTGCCTGTTCGACTCCGGGAGCACGGAGAGCTTTATTCACCCAGACATGGTAAGACGCTGCTCGCTCCCAATCTTCCCGGCACACCAAACCATTTCCCTCGCTTTTGGGTCGCACTCGGTGCAGATCCGGGGGTGCACTACCGCAACCCTAGCAATGCAGGGCGCCGAGTTCGCCGATTTTAAGCTATATGTACTCCTTGATCTCTGCGCTCCTCTCCTGTTGGGATTGGATTTCCAGTGTAACCTCAAGAGCCTGACCCTGAAATTCGGCCTGCCCCGACCCCCACTCACCGTATGGAACCTCGCAACACTAAAGGTCGACCCTTCCCCGCTCAACGCAAACCTCACCGCCGACTGTAAGCCAGTCGCAACCAGAAGCAGGCAGTATAGCATTCAGGACCGGACTTTTATCCGGTCCGAGGTCCAACGACTCTTGCGGGAGGGGATCATCGAGGCCAGCAATAGCCCCTAGAGAGCTCAGGTGGTGGTTGTCAGGACCGGGGAAAAGAACCGGATGGTTGTAGATTACAGCTAAACCATAAACCGGTACACCCTTGATGTGTAACCCCTTCCCCGGATCGTAGACATGGTTAAGCAGATCACGCACTACCGGGTGTTCTCCACGGTGGATCTGAAGTCTGCGTACCACCAGCTCCCAATCCGCCCGGGGGACTGCCACTACACGGCCTTTGAGGCAGATGGCCACCTTTTCCACTTCCTCCGGGTCCCCTTCGGCGTTACAAACGGGGTCTCGGTCTTTCAAAGAACCATGGACCGAATGGTGGACCAGTACGGGCTGCGGGCCACGTTTTAGTACTTGGACAACGTCACCACCTGCGGCCATGATCAGCAGGACCACGATGCCAACCTCCAGGGATTTCTCCAGACTGTCCAAACCCTTAACCTCACTTACAACAAGGAAAAATGCGTTTTCCGCACAACCAGGCTAGCCATCCTCGGCTACGTCGTGGAAAACGGGGTTCTAGGACCCGACCCTGACCGCATGCGCCCCCTCCTGCAACTCCCCCTTCCCCACTGCCCCAAGGCCCTGAAAAGGTGCCTCGAGTTCTTTTCCTATTACGCCCAGTGGGTCCCCAACTATGCGGACAAAGCCCACCCACTAATCAAGGCCACCATCTTCCCACTGGCGGCTGAGGCCCGCCAGGCCTTCAGCTGCATCAAGGCGGATATCGCCAAAGCAGCAATGCGCGCGGTGGACGAGTCCGTCCCCTTCCAGGTGGAGAGCGACGCGTCAGAGGTCGCCCTCGCCGTTACCCTCAATCAGGCAGGCAGGCAGGTAGCATTATTTTCACGTACCCTCACCGCCTCTGAAATTCGACACTCCTCGGTCGAAAAAGAAGCCCAAGCCATCGTAGAAGCCATACGGCACTGGAGGCACTACCTCGCTGGTAGGAGGTTTACCCTTCATGTTCGATAATACGCAGCGGGGCAAAATCAATAACGATAAGATCTTGAGGTGGAGGAGCGAACTCTCCACCTATAATTACGATATAGTATATCGCCCTGGGAAGCTCAATGAGCCCCCATCAGCCCTGTCCCGCGGCACATGCGCCAGCGCGCAAGAGGACCGACTCCGGGCTATCCACGCTGACCTCTGCCACCCAGGGGTCAACCGGCTTCTCCACTACATCAAGGCCCACAACCTGCCCTACTCCACTGAGGAGGTCAGAGCCATGCCCAGGGACTGCCCGATCTGCGGGAAGTGGAAGCTGCACTTCTATCGTCCGGATAAGGCCCACCTGGTAAAGGCATCCTGGCCCTTTGAGCACCTCAGTATCGATTTCAAAGGGCCCCTCCCCTCCACCAACCGCAACACATATTTCCTCAACGTCATTGACGAATTCTCCCGCTTCCCCTTTGCAATCCCCTGCCCTGACATGACCGCGGCCACTGTCATTAAAGCCCCACATAGTGTCTTCACCCTGTTTGGTTTCCCCATGTATGTTCAGAGTGACCGGGGCTCGTTGTTCATGAGCGACGGACTGCGCCAGTACCTGCTCAGTAAGGGCATCGCCTCGAGCAGGACAACCAGTTATAACCCCCGGGGAAATGGGCAGGTGGAGAGGGAGAATGTGACGGTCTCGAAGACCATCCTCCTGGCCCTACGATCTAGGAATCTCCCAGTTTCCCACTGGCAGGAGGTCCTCCCCGACGCCCTCCACTCCTTTAGGTCCCTCCTTTGCACGGCCACAAATGAGACCCCTCATGACCGCCTGTTTGTTTTCCCCAGGAAATCCACCTCCGGGGCCTCGCTTCTGTCCTGGCTGAAGTCACCGGGGCCCGTCCTACTCCGCAAACACGTCAGGAGCCATAAGTCCGACCCCCTGGTTGAGAGGGTCCAGCTCTTACACACCAACCCCCAGTACGCATACATAGAACACCCTGACGGGCGACAGGATACGGTTTCCCTCCGGGACCTAGCGCCCGCAGGCTGCACTACCACTGCCACCCCAACTTACCCCACCCAAACTACGCTGACCAGTGCCCCCGCCCCTACATGGCACCCGCACCCCGTTCCGCCCCCCATTCCCTCTTCACCGACCCACAGGAACGAAGCTCCGGAAGACACGCTCCCGGAGCCCACTTCGGTACCCGCACCGGCAACGTCATTACCCACGCCCGCACAGATGAGTTCGACACCCGGGCCAGCTGCGATTCCAGAGCTCCGGCGATCACAGCGCCACGATCCGGGCGCCGGACAGGCTGAACTTATGAACCTTTCTCCTCCGCCGGACTTCATTTTTTAACAGGGGGTGAATGTGGTGAATGTATTGCATTAAGCATTCACCATGTATGTAACTGTACCACGCAGTTGCCCATGAGGGCTCCACCTATGGACCATTGAAAGGTATTACCTATGATGTATCATGTTGGTGCCTTTGTGGGCTCTGCCCCAGGCTCCTCCCCTTGAGGGGAGGTATAAGGAGCAGTAGCCCTGTATGCGGCTCCCAGTAGCAGAGCAGTCGCAGACAGGCACTGTCATAGTTGATTAAAGCCACAGTTTACTTCTACTCCTTGTTTTGTGTGAATTGACGGTCGCATCACACAGGCCCATGGATAGATCACCTGATCTAAGCCCACACCTCGACTCTATCCCCGTAATCGAGTAACCCCATCTAACCCTTTTGGACACGCGGGGCAATTTAGCATGGTCAATCCACCTAACCTGCACATCTTTGGACTGTGGGAGGAAACCGGAGCACCCGGAGGAAACCCACGCAGGCACGGGGAGAATGTGCAGACTCTGCACAGACAGAGACGCAAGCTGGGAATCGAACCTGGGACCCTGGAGCTGTGAAGCAACTGTGCTAACCACGTGCTACCCAAGTTGACATAGCTGACCGTTTGATCTTTACTCACACTTTTTAAAGAGTCACTGAATGTCAGTCTGCACATTGGTTTAAACTTCTTAAATGCCTCTACAACATTATCAGCCTCTTAATTCATCATGAGTAGCGCTGTGTGTTTATTGCTGTAGCAGCAGCCATTTTATTTTTGCATGATTCACTCAGTTTTTCTCTCTCGCTGGCACTAAACCAGGTTGATTTTTCAACTTAATTGAGCATTAAATGTGTTTAAAATGCTTGGGTTTTTACTCACAGACATCCTGCTACTACCATGCTATATCATCTTGCTCCCATAAGTTAGAAATGATCACACTTTAAATTCCAAATGCTGGAGTTTCATTCAAGTATGTTTCTTACATTTTTCCATGTGGTTTGTGGATTGATACATTGATACTTGGCATATTACTGCAGTGTGACAGTGAAGTGGCACCCTGAGATATGTATTCAAACAACAATTAAGATCCTAGCCGTTTATGAATAATATAACAATATAACACTTTTAATAGTGCATTCCATAGTTTCACAATGTTCTATGTTTCAAACGACTTTAACATCTTACATTTATTATTATAGCCCCATGTTCTGGACTACGCAACCAGTGGAAGCAATCTGTTTCCAGCGACACTGTCCTAATGCTACATCATTCTAAACTGATTTATCAAATCATCCCAAAACCTTTGCATTTCTGCCCCCAAAGGTTTTGTCTTATGATCTGTATTTTTTCATAATGGGCTGTACTCCAGAGAATGCCCTGTGTCACAGCACCCTGGGCTAGTGCGTGGTCAATTCCAGCCCCACTTGACCCAGAGTAAGAACACAAGTGAAATTAGATGTTATTTTAAAATACCTGAGGTTTTGACTGGGCCCGATAAACTGCAGTCACTAGCTTTGTAACTTTTAACACAAGTTAGCTTTCATTATATACAGTATTATAATTAAACTGACAAAAGAATATAACAGAATATCTAATACCCCTTTCCCAACATCCTCCCCACCTTCCTAACTACCCCCACTCACTACACACACACATACAAACAACACAGAGGGGAAAGGGTGATTGGGAGATAAATACATTATTGATAAAAATAAAAGGATAACGGATCTTTGATGCACTGGGATTACTTCTAGTTAATGTCTTTCTGAGGTTCAACTTTCATTTGGTACTTCATCCTTCTAGGCTTGAGATGGTTTTCTTTGGCAAGGTTGTCTACTTTCTCTGTAGATTCAAAATCATTTCAAGTTTACAGCAAAGGTGTGCCAGGCACTCACTTATTTTCAAACAATAAATCAGTTCTTTACTTCAGCAGTGAGAGAGAGGGAGAGACTGTCCCTTCTCCTTCCAAGGTCTAATCATTTCTGCCAAGCTCTCCCAGAAAGCAGCATGCAGGAACCAATCACTGACTGTTCTCAGGCAGAACACTGTCTCTGACCAACCCATCAATTGCCACCCAACCAATCGGACCAACTTCCTCCAAGGCTGGTTCCTAAGATCCACTTGGCACCGAAGCATCTGGTTTCTCCTCTCCAAAATACAAAACCTGCAACACAATGTCCTGACAAGCAGGTTGCTTCAGCATGTGTCCTCTGCTTAAAGGCTCATTCCCAATTATGGGTCCATGGACCAAAAATAATAAAATAAAGTGGGAACAAAGGAAATAAACAGGAAGGCTCTTGCACCTGTACTCTCTCTATTGCCATCCTGCAGTACAGAAACCCAAACTGTAGACACTACTCCAACTGTAGTTTTACTGAAGTTTAATTTGAACTCATAATTGCACCTCGACTGCAGTCTTTGAAATTGTCACGTTCCCAGTTGATATAACTGGATGGCACGGTCCTTGAATGGAACCCTGGCTCAAAAGACCGTGACTTTTACTTTTTTTCAGAAAACGTGGCAAAATTAATAACCCAAACCTCAAGTAATCTCTTTATGCTGCTTCGTTCCTGGATTTACAGCTTCTTCTTCATAGGTTGTTCACTAGAGGCCCTGGGGTACACCCCAGCACTGCTGGCAGGTGCAAAATGGAGGAATCTCTCTCCAATGCCCAGAACGCGTGTTGTCAGCATGACCTGGTCTCTGCCGCTGTTGCATGCAGGAAGACTCTAGTTATATTTTTTAAAAATCTGTTCCTGGGTCAGTGCGCTGACGTCAGGAGGAGGCGTTCTGCCCCGCTGGGCTCCAGGTCTGTGCACTGTTGAGGAGACACGCATGCGTGGAATGGCTGGTATTCTGAAATGCAGCCGGCTGCGTGATTGAGCACTTCTTTCCGTGATCGGGGACGCCGATGCACGGGCCTGCGATCGGGAATGCCATGATACATGGCCCCGTGATCCTCCTGACACTCACCCGCGACCCACCCATGGGTCGCGACCCTGGGTTTGAAAGTGACTGTCTTAGGCTATAATAGTCTCAGTAACACACAGTCCCTTTAAACGCACAAGCTGGCTGTGGTCAGACACACACCCCACTCTGAACCCAAGTGAATTTTTGTGGATTTCTCTTCAAAATCCCCCCAGATGTTTCTTACACTGTGAGACATCTTGTTGCACTGATCTCTGGCTTCCACTTCCACATGAGTGATTTCAAATTCACCTATCAAAGGCACACTTTCATATCGTCTTTTAAACAATGCTTTCTCTCAGCTGTTTGTATAAAAAAATCTACTCCAGATTTTCCAAACTATTCTTTCAAATACAGCTTCCGCTCCACTTTTAACAAAGAATCCAGGGTTCAGATTTTACATCTCCCACTTCAGGATGTATTGTCTTGACTGTTGCACAAACTCGTCAAAATTGCTTTATCTATCAATTCTCAGACTGTAGTAAGGTGGCACCAAACTTTTGATTTATCTCCGAAGCCTGCTTTCCCACTTTAAATCTTGTTACTGCAACTATCTCTTTAACTCAGAACAGTTTATCTGTTCTACCTTGATCAGCGTCTTGGTCTCTGTTCTCATAACTTCAGTCTTCTAATTCCCTGGTTGTCTGGACTTTATCTCATTCTTTGGGAAGTCTGTCTTTTTTGCAGCCTCCTTGTCCTGTCCCTCCTTTCTTCTGGCAGAGTTGAGAGATATTCACTCCCTCGTGTCCTGTCTCCAACTGCAAATTAATTCAGCTAAAGCTAAACAAAAAGCTTTCCTACTAAAAGGGCCCCCAGTTGCTAATCAATGGCCTCATGCTTCTGCTAGCTTTTATTTACTCTTCTCTCAGCACAATGGAAGTACAGTTTGAATTGAAATTGAAGCCCCTCACACATACAAATCCCTTTGTCCAACAGGAATCTAACTTTACTCTTCCTTGCACAGAAACACTAAATTAGCCCATTTAAGATGCCCATATTCCCAATGTTTACCAATACAAATATAAATCACTTAAAATTACCTTTGTTTCCCTAACAAGATTAAGATGGATATTCACTCAGTTCTGGATTTTATTCATTTTTTTATGGCCTGATGCCCTCAAGGCCATTGAAATCCAGGAGAAATGGCATGAATATATAAACGAATATAAGGATGCCTCTGATGGATTAACTATCCTGGACTAAAGAAAGAAAAATTAGCCAAATTCATACTTCCAATTGCTAGACAATGATGCCTGTTCATGGAATCCATGAGGACAGGACTGCATGGAGCTGATCATGGCTGTAAAAGCCTATTTACAATGTCCATCAATGTTAAGATTTGGGATATTGGCACCTTGTACAATGTACCAGAGGAAGTCCGCCATTGAGAAGAAGAGTGGAAAAAGTTGATGAGAAAAGTGTGCAGAAATCTCCTTATAAACCTTTTAAAAGTTGGAATAGGTTTTAAGTAGCAGGGCTTCCGGTGGCGACATGTAGAAGAGCAGTCGCACATGAGATGGCTCCCGCCAGAGAACCTCTACTTAAGCCCTTTTCGCCTGATTTTAGGAGGAGATTTGGGCTGGAGGTTCATTAGATCGATGGGTTAAGACTCCCATAGAATCATAGAATCATAGAACTTACAGTGCAGAAGGAGGCCTTTCGGCCCATCGAGTCTGCACTGGCTCTTGGAAAGAGCAACCTACTATACTCACGCCTCCACCCTATCCCTGTAACCCAGTAACTCCATCTAACCTTTTTGGACACTAAGGGCAATTTATCATGGCCAATCCACCTAACCGGCACACCTTTGGACTGTGGGAGGAAACCGGAGCCCCTGGAGGAAACCCACGGGGAGAACGTGCAGACTCTGCACAGATAGTGACCCAAGTCGGGAATCGAACTTGGGACTTTGGAGCTGAAGCAACTGTGCTAACCACTGTACTACCGTGATGCCAATGACAGAGGAATGCCCAAGGAATACAGCAAAAATAAGGAAACACAGGGCAGCACGGTGGCGCAGAGGGTTAGCCCTGCTGCCTCACGGCACCGAGGCCCCAGGCTCGATCCCGGCTCTGGGTCACTGTCTGTGTGGAGTTTGCAAATTCTCCTCGTGTTTGCGTGGGTTTCGCCCCCACAACACAAAGATGTGCAGGCTAGGTGGATTGGCCACACTAAATTTCCCCTTAATTGGAAAAAAAATGAATTGGGTACTCTAAATTTATTTTCAAAAAAATAAGGAAACACCGTCAAACCCGGAAGCCTCGAGAAGTCTGTCTGTCAGGAAAATGGCGGAGGCTCCTGCTGTATTTGTGGCCACTCCACTAACCGCTGAGATGCGCATAGGCATCCTAGTGGGGGACTTCAGAAACTAGGGCAGGAGGTCTCTGATTATTAAAGAAGGATCTAGAGGGCAACGCCATGGCAAAAGTGGATGAAGTGGTAAAGGCGCAGGGCTAAACGAGATGGAGGTGGCTTTTTCAATGCAAAGTGTCTCCCTGGAAGCAGAGATGGTGTGGGTGGCTGGTGACAACAAGGCATTGAGAACCAAGGTGAACTATTTGGAAAATCATTCCAGAAGAATTTGGGGGTGGTTTGATTGCCGGATGGTTTGGAGGGTCAGGGCTCAGCAAATTTTATGTTGCGGTAGAACGAGAGAGAAGGGAGGAATTGGAGTCCCCGCTGACCCCGGAGGAGGTCATGAAATGCATGGGCTTGATGCAGTCGGGGAAGGCGCCGGCCTGGATGGATTCCCAATCGGATTTATAAGAAATTTGTGGGTCAGTCGGTCCCATTGTTGTTAGAAATGTTCAATGACTCCATATCTCGGGGGATGTTGCTGGCCGCATTGGCACAGGCATCAATTTCTTTGATTTTAAAGAAAGATAAGGATCCGACAGAGTGTGAGTTGTATTATCCTGCTTCATTATTGAATGCAGATGCAAAGTTGTTGGCGAAGGTTTTGGCAATGCGCTTGAAGCCCTACCTTCCAGAAGTTATATCGGGGCAGGCCGTTCATCAATATTCGGTGGTTGCTTAATGTTATTCTGTCACCCTCTTCAACCCTTGAGCCAGAGGTACTTATTTAATGGGATGTGGAGAAGGTGTTTGATAGGGTGAAGTGATGGTATCTGTTTGAGATCCTTGGAAGGTTTGGTTTCAGACCAAGACTTATATCCTGGATCCAGATCCTATACAGTGTCCCCCTCGAGTGTTCATATGAATAACTTGAGCTCAAAGTATTTTCAGCTGAAGAGAGGAATGAAGCAGGGGTGTCCATTGTTCCCACTTTAGTTTGCCTTGGCAATTGGGTCCTTGGCCATAGCATTGAGGTCATCTATGAGGTGGCGGGGGTTAGAGAGGGGTGGGAGGGAGCATAAAGTGACTGTGCATGATGACTTCTTGTTGTATGTGACGGGTCCTCTCTCCAATGTAGAGGAGATATTGAAGCTGCTCAGGAGTTTTGTCTCCTTCTCAGGATATAAATTGAACCTGGGCAAAATCAAATGCTTTCCAGTGAATCTCCCAGGGAAGGGGGCCAATCTGGGGAGGTTGCCTTTTCCCCTGGCCAGGTGCAGCTTCCGTTATCTGGGAATTCGGGTGGCCCATGATTGGACCTTGCTCCATAAACTAAATTTTGTGGGTCTGGTAAATGGGGTCAAGTCTGACTTGAAAAAGTGGGATCACCTCCCTCTGTCCCTTGTGGGCAGGGTCCAGTTGGTAAAGATGGATATCCTCCCAAGGTTTTTATTTTTGTTTCAGTGTCTCCCAGTTTTCCTTCCCAAATCTTTCTTTGTGAAAGTCAATAAATTAATATCTTCTTTTATTTGGGCGGGCAAGACCCCACAGATTCGCAGTGTGTTTTTGCATAGGGAACAGCACTCTGGGGACCTAGCTTTGCCCAATCTGTTATTTCTACTGGGATGTGAATATTGAGAAGGTGCGGGGTGGTTTATGGGTACGTAGTCATGTGGGGATGGATGGAGAAGACTTGCCTGTAGATCACTAGTTTGAGGACCTTGGTTATGGACCCACTTCCGTTTTCCCCTGAGAAGTGGAATTCATGTCTGGTGGTTGTGGCCACTCTGAGAACATGGAGACTGTTTAGGCACCATTTCAAGCTGGGTGCCATGTTGTTGTTCACCCCACTCCGCGGTAACCGTGGTTTTGTTCCAGCAGCCTTGGTCTTGTCGTTTTGGGCATGGGGAGGGTGGGTGGTGAGGAGGAGGGTTGGGAGCGGTTCGGGGACATGTTTATGGAAGGGAAGTTGGCTGGTTTTGAAGAGTGGTTGGGCGAGTTCCAACTTCCAAGAATTAATCTCTTTAGTTATTATCAGGGGCATAACATTTTGTGAAAGGAGATTCCTTCCTTCCCCTTGGCACCCTTGCCCTCATTAATGGATAGGGTTCTTTCGCCAGTTGAGCTAGGGGAGGGGAAGGTATCGGATATTTATAGTTGGCTTGTGACGGTGGAGCAAGCCCCATTGGATGAGGTTAATGGGAAGTAGGAGAGAGAGCTGGATCAGGCTTTTGTGGGGTGTGTGTGGAGTGAAGCTCTATACAGAGTCATCGCCACCTCCTCATGTGCTAAGCTCAACGTGATTCAGTTCAAGGTGGTGCACAGGACACATCTGACCAGGGCACGGATGAGTGGATTTTTTCCGGAGGTAGAGGACAGGTGCGAGCATTGTTCACACGGTCCGACGAATCACACACATATGTTCTGGTTTTGTGAGGTGAGCATTTGGCTCTCCTTCTTCAGCCCCATGTCAGGAATTCTTGATCAGGGATCGAGTTGGAGCCTTGTCCTTTAGTGACTATTTATGGGGTCTTGGACTCGCCAGAGCTGCAGACGTGGTGAAGGCAGATGCTCCAGCACTTGTCTCTCTGATAGCCCAAAGACGTGTTTTGCTTGGCTGGGACTGAGTGAATATCTGTCTTTATCGCAATAAGTATTGCAAGTCGATAACTTTTCCTGTATATGTTTATGTGTTCTTCTTGGAACTTGGCCTAGCGATAAAATCTTTTATTTAAAAATTGCTTTTCAATGTTAATTCTTCAGAAGTGTCATCTTATAATGTTGAGTGAGCAGCAGCAGAGCTGTCAGTGTCTGAAGAACATGCATTGACATGAATATTACCAGGTGTGAACTCAGAGGTTCTTTCTCACTATATCCCAATTAATAATAACAAGGGACGAAGACCACACAATATACAAGCATCATACTAAACAAAAGCTTACATAACTTACAGAAATATCTGTCAGTTGGGATGTTTCACTTCAAGATTCTTTTGGACTTTCTACAATTGTGTTAAGACTTACCTTATTGTCTACCTGCATTTATCTGTCTATGTCTGCCTCTCTCACTCACTCATTCACTTGCATTTATTTTTGATGAGTATATAATGCTAGATTTTTCACCCATTCATGGTCAAGGGCAAGAAAGTTTATCCTTATTGACTTTTTTCTGTTTCTAGGTCTATCTGATGCACAGTAGCCATTTTATGAGTAAGGGGGTAGCCTGACAATTATGGTATTGGGCTAGCAACCCAGTGTTTATGAATTCAAAACCTACCATGGCAAGTTATGAAATTGAATTCAATAAATCTGGTAATATATGGGATAACAGTAGGATATGGCCAGGAAAGTTGCTGACTTGTAAAAACCCAACTGAATTACTAATGTTCTTCAGAGAAAGCCTCATTCCATGACTACTCTCCCCCCACCACTACCCCTCCCCCTAATTCTACTTCATATGACTCCAGTACCTACTACATAATTGACTCTGAATACTCTGAATCAATACGGTCTTGACGGTGTTGCTCAAGTCCAAAAGAAAAAATAAGAACAACAATTCTATGTTGGTTATTTACCATAAAATGAGACACAAACATTGCATTGCATATGCTTATCACAAAACATGCCATAGGCCATAGTCCAGTTACAATTCCTCACTATTAACAAGCTGTTGCAAATGTGTCTTTGCTACATTCAGGACCATGATCTATCCATGCACTTTGGCCAATATAAGACGCCATCAAAATCTTTCCTCCCTATGTTTCCCGGAGTTAAAGAAACACATTGGGTTGAGGTTCCCAGGATAGTGGCAGCCCTGAAATAATTAATTCTTCATGTGCAATTTTACCATTGCGGTATAACAGCACAATTCTGTCCTTCTCATCCAACATCTGTGACAAATAAGCTTCCCTTCCCTTTCCAGGCCTTGAGCTATCTGAAAGCTGGCATTTTAAGCCATGTATTGCGTTTAAAGAAAGAAAAGTATACGTTGAGTTACACAAAATTGAAACGTATGTAAAGGATCAATACACCCGAGTGTCACCTGATGACCAATGGAGGTGGTTTCTTTGCTTCTCAGCAAAGAGACCACTCAAACTTACAGAGTAGTGAGCTGACTAATGGGGCATGTGTCTTATAACGATAGCTAATAAGCAGGAAAGTTCTTGGAACAGTTGGGATAAGACTGTCAGCATCCTAATACTGAATTGAGTAGTGGCAAAGCTGTGGTATAACTCTTCCAATAGAAATACTAACAAAGAGATTTGAAACAATGCTCTGGTCATGAACAGATCCCGAGAAAAAAGACGACTTGTATTCACCCTTGTAAGCAAATTGGCACCTGGTGATCATATTTGTTGGCAATTATCTGTCTAGCTGACTGACCTCTTCGAAAGGACCTGTGTTGCACAGTTTTTTTTTCAAATTTTCACAAATTATCAAAAACAAAATACAGAAAGAAAAGAACCCCCCCCCCCATATATAAATAATAAATTAACAGCCTTCATCAACACAAAGGCCAAAATACACACCCACTCAAGAAAAATGAAAAATGAAAAACGAACCAAGGCCCCCTCCAAGGCCCCCCCCCCCCCCCACCCCCGGTTGCTGCCGCTACTGACCATCTTCTAACGTACTGCCAGGAAGACTAGGAACCGTTGCCACCGCCTGAAGAACCCTTGTACCGATCCCCTTAAGGCGAATTTCACCCTCTCCAATTTAATGAATCCTGCCATATCGTTGATCCAGGATTCCACGCTTGGGGGCCTCCCATCCTTCCACTGAAGAAGAATCCTTCGCCGGGCTACCAGAGACGCAAAGGCCAGAATACCTGCCCCCACATTTTGAGGGTAACCGCCACCACCGGGCTCGTGGTGTACCTCGCTGGAGGAAGTGGCAGCGCCGCCGTCACCAGCGTCTCCAGGCTCGTTCCCACACAGGACGCCATCTCCAGCCTCTTCCGCGCCGCCTCACCCCCCTCCATCACCCACTTATGCACCATTGCCACGTTGGCGGCCCAATAATACCCACAGAGGTTAGGCAGCGCCACCCCCCCCATCCCTGCACCGCTCCAGGAACGGCCTTCTCACCCTCGGGGTCTTCTGCACCCATACAAACCCCATAACGCTCCTGTTAACCCGCCTGAAGAAGGCCCTAGGGATCAGGATGGGGAGGCATTGGAACAGGAACAAAAACCTCGGGAGCACCGTCATTTTAACTGACTGCACTCTACCCGCCAGGGAGAGTGGCAGCACGTCCCACCTCTTAAACTCCTCCTCCATCTGCTCCACCAGCCTCGTGAAGTTGAGCTTATGCAGGGCCCCCTGGCTCCTAGCCACCTGGACCCCCAGGTACCTGAAATTCCTCTCCGCCCTTTTTGGCGGGAGCTCACCAATCCCCCTCTCCTGGTCCCCCGGGTGCAGTACGAACAACTCGCCCTTCCCCAGATTAAGCTTGTACCCGGAGAAATCTCCAAAGTCCCTCAGGAACCTCATCACCTCCGGCATTCCCCCCACCGGGTCCGTCACATATAGCAGCAAATCATCCGCAAAGAGTGACACCCGATGCTCCTCCCCACCCCGCACCAGCCCCCTCCAGTTCCTCGACTCCCTCAACGCCATGGCCAGGGGTTCAATCGCGAGTGCAAAGAGCAGGGGGGACAGAGGACACCCCTGCCTCATTCTCCGGTGTAGCCGGAAATACTCTGACCTCCTTCTGTTCGTGGCCACACTCGCCACCGGGGCCTCATACAGCAGCCTCACCCACCTGACGAATCCCTCCCCGAGCCCGAACCTTTCCAACACCTCCCACAGATACCCCCACTCCACCCTATCAAAGGCCTTCTCCACATCCATCGCCGCCACTATCTCCTCCTCCCCTCCCATCGCCGGCATCATTATAACATTCAAGAGCCTCCGTACATTGGTATTCAACTGCCTCCCTTTCACGAACCCCGTCTGATCCTCGTGTATGACCGCGGCACACAGTCCTCTATCCTCATGGCCAAAACCTTTGCCAGCAACTTTGCGTCTACATTTAAGAGTGAGATCTGCCTGTGTGACCCACACTGTAGGGGATCCTTGTCCCGCTTCACGATCAGGGAAATCAGCGCTTTAGACATCATCGGGGGCAGAGCCCCCCCTTCCCTTGGCTCGTTAAAGGTCCTTAGCAACAGCGGGCCCAGCAGGTCCGCATACTTCTTAGAAAATTCAACCGGGAACACATCCGGCCCCGGTGCCTTCCCCACCTGAATGTTCCCTATCTCTTTGACCATCTCCTCCAACCCAACCGGCGCCCCCAACGCCGCCACCTGCCCCTCCTCCACCCTCGGAATCCTCAGCCGGTCCAGGAAGCGGCCCATCCCTCCCTCTTCCAGTGGGGGCTCAGACCGGTACAGTTCCTCGTAGAAGTCCCTGAAGAGCCCATTGATACCCACTGCACTTCGCATCGTGTTCCATCCTCCATCCTTAACTCCCCTGATCTCCCGAGCTGCCTCTCGCTTCCGAAGCTGGTGCGCCAGCATACGGCTCGCCTTTTCTCCGTATTCATATACCGCCCCCTGCGCCTTCCTCCACTGCGCCTCCGCCTTCCTTGGGGTCAACAAATCGAACTCAGCCTGGAGGCTACGCCGCTCCTTAAGCAATCCCTCCTCCGGGGCCTCCGCATACCTCCTATCTACCCTCACCATCTCCCCCACCAACCTCTCCCTCTCCTGTCCCCCCTCTCCTTGTGTGCCCTAATGGAGATCAGCTCTCCTCTGACCACCGCCTTCAGCGCCTCCCAGACCACCCCTACTCGCACCTCCCCATTGTCATTAGCCTCCAGGTACCTCTCGATACACTTCCGAACCCGCCCACTCACCCCCTCGTCCGCCAGCAATCCCACCTCCCCCGCCCCAGCTAGGTCCCCCCCTAGCTGCATCGCTCCCCTCATTGCACTCCCGTAAGTCAGCTGACTCCTGCTGACCCCGGCCACTCCCGCCGCTCCATCGACACCCCCCCCCCCCCCAGTGTGGAACTTCCCCCCCCCCCCCGTCCACCAGCGGGATCTCATCAATTCCACTCCCAGCGCGGGAGAGAAAGCCCGCGCTTCCCAGCTGCGGCCCCGCCCCTTCAGCCCTAAACGCGGGGAAAAAAAGCCCGTGCTTTGTGTTGCACAGTTAATCATCTTGATTTGGTCACTTACGTTTCAGCTCTATAATCAAGGTTGTCTTAATAACAATTAAGATCCAAAGCCGTGCTCTTCTTCACCACTAAATTATGAAGAGGAGAAAAGGCAACTGAGAAAGTGTTAGGAAACTCTCTGAGAAGGCAGGTTCTGACCTTTCCGCCCCTGCCTCCACGGGGAATACAGGACAGGGTAGTTTCTAGAACATGGGTGGGAGAGGGGAAAGTAAAAGATGTCTACAAAGAACTTATGGAGTCGGAGGAAACTCAGATAGGGGAACTAAAGGGCAAGTGGGAAGATGAGCTAGGGGGAGAGATAGAGGCGGGTCTGTGGATGGATGCCTTAAGCAGGGTTAACACATCCTCATCATGTGCCAGGCTTAGCCTGATACAATTTAAGGTAGTCCACCGGGCACACATGACGGTGGCCCAGATGACCAAGTTTTTTTGGGTAGAGGACGGGTGTACGAGGTGCGCGGGAAGTCCAGTAAATCATATCCACATGTTTTGGGCATACCCGAAGCTTCGAGGGTTCTGACAGGGTTTTGCTAAGACTATATCTGTCATAATATACACCAGTATATCATGGTGCAGACACACACTGATGGACACACAGTGGGACCAATGAACACACACAACACCGCAGCCAATCACCAGTTAGAGCACACGCACTATAAAGACAGGGGGCATCAGAGTTCCTGCTCATTCGAGTTGCAGCTAGCTAGGAGGACAGAGCTCACAGTCTGTAACACAGACATTCACCATGTGCTGAGTGCATCGACTGGTTAGGACAAGGCAAAGGTCTTTAGTTAAAGCTAGTATCGTGTTAATCCACAGTGAGAGTATGTTAAATAGTTAATGATTCAATAAAATAGTGTTGCACTATTTCAAATGTTGGTGACCTGTATGTGTTCCACGGATCCAGAACACCCAACACATCAATATCCACGGTACTTAAAACACGGGTGATTCCGAGTCCAGCGGTGGCGATCTTTGGAGTTGCGGAAGAGGCTGACATTTTGGCCTTTGCCTCCCTGGTAGCCCGGAGATGGATTCTGTTAATGTGGAGGGACTCGAAACCCCTGAAATTAGAGACCTGGGTTAATGACATGGGTTTCTCAGTCTCAAGGAAATAAAGGAGGAGCTATTCGATAGGCTGGCTGGCCTTAAGGTTGAAAAGTCACCAAGACTAGATGAAATGTATCCAAGGATACTGAGGGAAGTAAGGGTCGAAATTGCAGAGACACTGGCTATAAGTTCCCAGGTCTTTTCAGATACGGGGTGGTGCAAAAGAAATACTAATTTTGCACCATTTTTCAGAAAAGGGGATAAGGTTAAGCCCAGCCGCGACAGGCCAGTTAGTTTAACCTCAGTAGTGGGTAAACTTTTAGAATACTTACAAAATTAAAATTACTTGGGCAATTAAGGAAAGCCAGCATGAATCCACCTGACACATCATACCCTCTGACATACCGTATCATACATTGGTTGGAAGTTAGAGGGATGGCAGGGAAGGGAGTGCAATGTTCCTCCTGCAGGATGTTTGAGGTGAGGGATGCAGTTAGTGTCCCTGCTGATTTTACCTGCAGGAAGTGCTGCCATCTCCAGCTCCTCCAAGACCGAGTTAGGGAACTGGAGCTGGAGTTGGATGAACTTCGGATCATTCGGGTGGCAGAGGGGGTCATAGATAGCAGCTTCAGGGAATTAGTTACACCAAAGATTGGAGATAGATGGGTAACTGTAAGAGGGACTGGGAAGAAGCAGTCAGTGCAGGGATCCCCTGCGGTCGTTCCCCTGAGTAACAAGTATACCGCTTTGGATACTTGTGGGGGGGACGACTTACCAGGGGTAAGCCATGGGGTACGGGCCTCTGGCACGGAGTCTGTCCCTGTTGCTCAGAAGGGAAGGGGGGAGATGAGCAGAGCATTAGTAATTGGGGACTCGATAGTCAGGGGCACAGATAGGAGATTTTGTGGGAGCGTGAGAGACTCATGTTTGGTATGTTGCCTCCCAGGTGCAAGGGTATGTGATGTCTCGGATCGTGTTTTCCGGGTCCTTAAGGGGGAGGGGGAACAGCCCCAAGTCGTGGTCCACATTGGCACTAACGACATAGGTAGGAAAGGGGACAAGGATGTCAGGCAGGCTTTCAGGGAGCTAGGATGGAAGCTCAGAACGAGAACAAACAGAGTTGTTATCTCTGGGTTGTTGCCCGTGCCACGTGATAATGAGATGAGGAATAGGGAGAGAGAGCAATTAAACACGTGGCTACAGGGATGGTGCAGGCGGGAGGGATTCAGATTTCTGGATAACTGGGGCTCTTTCTGGGGAAGGTGGGATCTCTACAGACAGGATGGTCTACATCTGAACCTGAGGGGCACAAATTTCCTGGGGGGGAGATTTGTTAGTGCTCTTTGGGGGGAGTTTAAACTAATGCAGCAGGGGCATGGGAACCTGGATTGTAGTTTTAGGGTAAGGGAGAATGAGAGTATAGAGGTCAGGAGCTCAGATTTGACTTCGCAGGAGGGGGCCAGTGTTCAGGTAGGTGGTTTGAAGTGTGTCTACTTCAATGCCAGGAGTATACGAAATAAGGTAGGGGAACTGGCAGCATGGGTTGGTACCTGGGACTTCGATGTTGTGGCCATTTTGGAGACATGGATAGAGCAGGGACAGGAATGGATGTTGCAGGTTCCGGGGTTTAGGTGTTTTAGTAAGCTCAGAGAAGGAGGCAAAAGAGGGGGAGGTGTGGCGCTGCTAGTCAAGAGCAGTATTACGGTGGCGGAGAGGATGCTAGATGGGGACTCCTCTTCCGAGGTAGTATGGGCTGAAGTTAGAAACAGGAAAGGAGAGGTCACCCTGTTGGGAGATTTCTATAGGCCTCCAAATAGTTCTAGGGATGTAGAGGAAAGGATGGCGAAGATGATTCTGGATAAGTGCGAAAGTAACAGGGTAGTTATTATGGGAGGCTTTAACTTTCCAAATATTGACTGGAAAAGATATAGTTTGAGTACATTAGATGGGTCGTTTTTTGTACAATGTGTGCAGGAGGGTTTCCTGACACAATATGTTGACAGGCCAACAAGAGGCGAGGCCACATTGGATTTGGTTTTGGGTAATGAACCAGGCCAGGTGTTAGATTTGGAGGTAGGTGAGCACTTTGGGGACAGTGACCACAATTCGGTGACGTTTACGTTCGTGATGGAAAGGGGTAAGTATACCCCGTAGGGCAAGAGTTATAGCTGGGGGAAGGGCAATTATGATGCCATTAGACATGACTTTGGGGGGGTGTAGGTTGGAGAAGTAGGCTGCAAGTGTTGGGCACACTGGATATGTGGAGCTTGTTCAAGGAACAGCTACTGCGTGTTCTTGATAAGTATGTACCGGTCAGGCAGGGAGGAAGGCGTCGAGCGAGGGAACCATGGTATACCAAAGAAGTGGAATCTCTTGTTAAGAGGAAGAAGGAGGCCAATGTGAAGATGAGGTGTGAAGTTTTAGTTGGGGCGCTTGATAGTTACAAGCTAGCGAGGAACGATCTAAAGAGAGAGCTAAGACGAGCAAGGAGGGGACATGAGAAGTATTTGGCAGGGAGGATCAAGGAAAACCCAAAAGCTTTCTTTAGGTATGTCAGGAATAAAAGAATGACTAGGGTAAGAGTAGGGCCAGTCAAGGACAGGGATGGGAAGTTGTGTGTGGAGTCTAAAGAGATAGGCGAGATACTAAATGAATATTTTTCGTCAGTATTCGCTCAGGAAAAAGAGAATGTTGTGGAGGAGAATGCTGAGACCCAGGCTATTAGAATAGATGGCATTGAGGTACGTAGGGAAGAGGTGTTGGCAATTCTGGACAGGCTGAAAATAGATAAGTCCCCGGGGCCTGATGGGATTCATCCTAGGATTCTCTGGGAAGCCAGGGAAGAGATTGCTGAGCCTTTGGCTTTGATTTTTATGTTACCATTGGCTACAGGAATAGTGCCAGAGGACTGGAGGATTGCAAATGTGGTTCCTTTGTTCAAGAAGGGGAGTAGAGACAACCCCGGCAACTATAGACCGGTGAGCCTCCCGTCTGTTGTGGGTAAAGTCTTGGAGTGGATTATAAGAGACAAGATTTATAATCATCTAGATAGGAATAATATGATTAGGGATAGTCAGCATGGCTCTGTGAAGGGTAGGTCATGCCTCACAAACCTTATCGAGTTCTTTGAGAAGGTGTCTGAACAGGTAGATGAGGGTAGAGCAGTTGATGTGGTGTATATGGATTTCAGTAAAGCGTTTGATAAGGTTCCCCACGGTAGGCTATTGCAGAAAATACGGAGGCTGGGGATTGAGGGTGATTTAGAGATGTGGATCAGAAATTGGCTAGCTGAAAGAAGACAGAGGGTGGTGGTTGATGGGAAATGTTCAGAATGGAGTTCAGTTACAAGTGGCATACCACAAGGATCTGTTCTGGGGCCGTTGCTTTTTGTCATTTTTATAAATGACCTAGAGGAGGGCGCAGAAGGGTGGGTGAGTAAATTTGCAGACGACACTAAAGTTGGTGGTGTTGTCGACAGTGCGGAAGGATGTTGCAGGTTACAGAGGGACATAGATAAGCTGCAGAGCTGGGCTGAGAGGTGGCAAATGGAGTTTAATGTAGAGAAGTGTGAGGTGATTCACTTTGGAAGGAATAACAGGAATGCGGAATATTTGGCTAATGGTTCTTGAAAGTGTGGATGAGCAGAGGGATCTAGGTGTCCATGTACATAGATCCCTGAAAGTTGCCACCCAGGTTGATAGGGTTGTGAAGAAGGCCTATGGAGTGTTGGCCTTTATTGGTAGAGGGATTGAGTTCCGGAGTCAGGAGGATTGGAAAGGGTGCAGAGGAGATTTACCAGAATATTGCCTGGTATGAAGCGAAGATCTTATGAGGAAAGGCTGATGGACTTGAGGTTGTTTTCGTTAGAGAGAAGAAGGTTAAGAGGAGACTTAATAGAGGCATACAAAATGATCAGGGGGTTGGATAGGGTGGACAGTGAGAGCCTTCTCCCGCTAATGGAAATGGCTAGCACGAGGGGACATAGCCTTAAACTGAGGGGTAATAGATATAGGACAGAGGTCAGAGGTAGGTTCTTTACGCAAAGTGTGGTGAGGCCGTGGAATGCCCTACCTGCAACAGTAGTGAACTCGCCAACATTGAAGGCATTTAAAAGTTTATTGGATAAGCATATGGATGATAATGGCATACTGTAGGTTAGATGGCTTTTGTTTTTTGACTTCCCATGTCGGTGCAACATCGTGGGCCGAAGGGCCTGTACTGCGCTGTATTGTTCTATGTTCTATGTTCTATACATCATACCCTTCTTCTGCTTCATCATTTCTTTCATCAATTTGTTTGCCCTATCCATCCCCTTCGTGGGAATATACCTTGAATGTTCCTGAACTGTTTCCTCTTTAAAGGCAGCCCATTGTTCAATTACAGTTTTGCCTGTTAACCTTTGAATAAAAGGGAAGTAGCATCACGGATGTAAACTGGCTGAGTTACAGGAAAGAGTAGATATTACTTTTTTTTATACTGGAGGACAGTTTGTGATGGGGTTCTCTCGGGGTCAATGTTCGGAATCTTTGCTCTTGATCTGTGCCAATGACATAGTCCGGAATTCTCTGGTCATCGGGATTCACTTTCCCCACCAGCGAGTTTCACAGCAGTGTGGGGTGGTTTCAGTGGGAAACCCCATTGACAAGTAGCAGGAAGATAGAATCCAGCCACCAGTGAATGGCGTACGGCTGAGGAACATGTGGCTGGGGGACCTGAGAATCCAGTCCATAGACTTCGGTGTACAGAGCACAATTTCAAAATTTGTGGATGACACAAAACTTAGAAGAATTGTGAACTGTGAGGAGGGTTTTGTTAAATTTCAACAGGACGTAGACAAGTGGCAGATGAAAGTTAATGCAGACAAGTGTGAAGTGATTCAAAGGTATAAAATGGGGAGAGGCAATATAGAATAAAGGATACAATTCTAAAGGGGTTGCAAGAGCAAAGGGTGTGGGGGTACATGTGCAAGAATTAATGAAGGTGGAATGACAGGTTGAGAGGTCAGGCATTGACTTTATAAATCGGGACATGGGGCCGATCTTCCAGCCTTGTTACCCTTGTGCTCAAGCGTAACAAGACCAGTGAATAGCGGGAGACCCAAAAACGGGAACTGTGTCTGGCGCTACACAGGTTGTAATGCAACTGCCCTGCTTCCGTAGGCGAATTCCGAATCTCGCCGTAGCATGGCGAGAAACTAATTCTCATCACTTAAGTACCATTTCCATACAATTAACGAGAGCCACCCATCATCCAACGGCCTCCTGTCATTCAGCAGCCTCCCCAGCAAGTGGTCACGCTTGCGCCAATTAGTACTCCTTTTTTAAAACGTGAACCTGACAGAAAGGCTTCTGCAGGGAGCTGAGGAGGTGAGTAGCCATCTTTGCTCACAGGAAATGAGCCCGGGGGCACTGGCCTTGCCACCCCAGTGCGCGGCGTGGGTTGGGGGACCCTTCGTGGGACCATGGGAGGGTGGGGGGAGGTGCTGGGGGCAACTGGGGGAGCAATTGCTCGCTGTACCACCGTGCCAACCCTTGGATCCCAACCCCACTCCAGGGGCAACCCCTGTTCCTGCTTTCTGCCCCATCGATCACCCATAACCACCACCGACTGCTGAGGCCTCTGGCTACATGGCTAATAGGGAATTGGCAATCGTGGTTAAGTGAGCACTTGACACATGCCAAGTGAGTTCCCGTGGGTGGCGGGCCATGTAGCATGTGGGAGTCATTGCCTAGCATTCCAATCAAACCTTGATGCCTGGACACAGTGTGGGAGTCAGCACCACACGCGCAGCAACCAACATGATCTGACGGTTCCCCATGGTCCTTAACATGTTGTCGACGCCCTTGGTGATGCTCCTCAGTGACTGGGACAAATCCTCCATTGACTGGGCCATGCTCTGCAGTGCTTCAGCCATGCCCACCTGCGACTGGGACAAGCTCTGCAACGCCTCGGTCATTCCCATCTGAGAGCACACATGTCCCGCAGAACCTCATCAAGGTCAGCCTGGTACTGGGTGACAATCCCCAGTTAGGCAGGCATACTGCCATGGCTGTCATCGACTGAGTGATGTCTTGGACGCCTTCACTCATGGTGCCAACGTTGTGCACCAGGCTCTCCACTGCGGTTGCCACGCGAGCAGTGTTGGCCTCGGTGCCACGCATTGCCGGCACCATCTCTTGCGCCCGTAGCCTCTGGGACTTCTCCAATCGCCTATGGATCTGCTGGAGTGACGCTGACATCTCCCTCTGAATATCCAGGTTCCACCCTATCATCTCCATCAGCTCCGGATATATCTCTTCCACAGGGTCAGCATCTGGCTGGGACCCAGCTGGGTCCAGGGATCCAGCAGACTTCCGACTGCTGTCTCGCCTGGGGATTCTTGCCTCTACCAGATGTACATCAGCAGCAGTGTGGTGCTCTCCAGATTGTGTCCCAGACGCCTGACCACTAACATTTCCCACCGAGGTGTGTGTATCTGCGCTGGTGGAGGGTGGGGCCGTGACTATAACAGTTGCATCCTCGGAGCTCTCCTCCGAGGTGTTCTCCCTGGAGTCAGGGGAGGGGGCCTCTCAGGATAGGCCGGCGCCTTTGGCTGGAGGACTTGCAGGAGAATGGACATGTGGTCAGTGGGAGGGATGGGTCAGTCAGTCAGGCAATCACAACTCATGTTTGACAGGTCCTCAGGGCGGAGCCTGTTGGTCCACCAGCCTCCACAGGGCCTGCTCCTCGAAAGAGGTAAGGGTTCTGAAGTCTGGCACCCCACCGCCAGCCTGGGCCCTCTCCGACCGTTTATGGGAGAGCTTTTCCTGAGGGAACACAGAGAGGGGATTGTTAGCCACACTCGTGGTTCACAGTTGTGAGGGGGTGGTATGAAGGGAGGGTTGGGGTGGCGGGAGGGTTGAAGGGGAAGGGGGATGGAGGGACGTTGGGGGTCACCTGGGGGGATGCGCCCTTGGGGGGTGGGACATTGGTGTCCACTCACTCGTGCTGCCCAGTGTAGGTCATTGACCTTCTTCCGACACTGAAGTCCAGTCCTACTGGTCACACTGCCCGAGTTGACTGCTGCAGCCACCTCATCCCAGGCAGCACTGCCTGCCTTCTGGCTTACCCCCTCCGGACCCTCAGGGGAACAGGACATCCCTCCTGGCCTCCACCGCGTCCAGGAGCCTTCCCAGGTCGGCATCCTGAAATCTTGGGGCCGGTCTCCTTGGCCCCATTGTTGCGAGCTGGCTGGGATTGGCTGGGCAGGTGCAGCTTAAGTGCTGCTTGGCGTTAGCAGGGGGGGGGGGGGGGGGGGGGGGGGGGGCTGGCTAACGCGGTCCGGACGAATCAGCTGGTGAGCTGGCATTCGGGGCGTGAAGCCCATGAGGCCTCGTTAAGTGGACCAATTAACGGTGAATAGTGTTGCCGGTCTCGCGGACCGAGCCCCGGGAAACCCGTGTCAAATCCTGCTCGCTTTTGCACTTGGAAATTTTTCTGGAGAATTGCGCCCATAGAATACAAAAGCAAGAGAGTCATGAGAAACCTGTATAATATATAAGCCTCGACAGGAGTATTGCATCTCATTCTGGGCACTGCACTTTTTGGAAGCGTGTGACGGTGTTATTAGCAAGGGTGAAAACAGTTCATAAGAATGGTTCCAGGGATGAGGAGCTTCAATTAGCTCAATAGATTGGAGAAGCTTTGCCTGTTCTCCTTAGAGGAGAGAGAGTTGAGGAGAGTTGATAGTGGTATTTAACGTCATGAGAGGTCAGAGCAGAGTAGATTGGGAGAAACTGTTCCCAATGGTGGAAGGATTGAGAACCGGAAGATGCCAATTTAAGGTAATTGGCAAAAGAAGCAATGGAAATATGAGGAAAACCTTTCTGCACAGCAGGTGGTTAGGATCTGTAATGCATTGCCTGGGAGTAGAGGAGGCTCTCAAAGAGAATTGGATTGTTATTTGAAGAGGAAATGTTTGCAGGGCTATGTTGAAAAGACAAGGGAGCAGCATGAGGTGAGTTGCTCTTGCAGAGAGCTGGCATGGGCATAATCAATCAAATGGCCTCCTTGCGTGCTATAACCCTTCTATGAATCAGAGAGAACACCAGAACAGCATGCAGATCAGAGACATAATGTATGTTTCAGGTTGGTTAAGGTAGGATGAGAAGCAGTTGACCAAAGGAAGATGATGACTGGTGGGTATTTGTGAGTGGCATCCCAGTACAACCTAAATGAAGGCAATTTTACAGAACTGGCCTTAAAAGAGATCCTGGGATTGAAATTCAATTTCACCCATGGTGCAAAACTGATGGAGTCAGTATCATTGACATCAGGTTGCGGCACTTTCATGATCAGATAAACTACAGTGTGGGCAAGTGAGAAAGGCTGCAGGTCCTCCCGGATTTGTTGACAGAGCTGCCCTATTGCTTCTGTGGTGAAAGGGGCGGCATGGTGGCACAGTGGTTTTTTGTAAATGTTTTATTATTGGGTTTTTGATCAAAGTATATTTACCGTTATGTACACAGAATATATATAAACACACATATATAGAAGAGAAGGGCACACCCAACATACCCCCAAAAAAGGAACACTAAAAAATAAAATAGAATAACTGGTAGGGTATTGTGCACCAGCTCAACAGCAGCAACTCTGTACAACTGGCAAAATTATTTACAACACATAAGTAGGCACCTGTTTGTGTGGGGGGGGTCACTTGCTTCTCCTGGATGGGTTTCGCTGTCGTTGTCGTCTCGCGCTCACCTCCGCTTCAGCCGTTCCTCCCGTCTTTCGCCTGGGTCCTCCTTGCTCTCTGTTCCTGTAGATGCCAAGTTTGTTTTCGTATCCCATGCCCTCCTTCCGGCTGTCATTCCCCTGCCCCCCCCCGCCTCTCTGGTTCTCCTCTATTGTTCCCTGTCCCTCCCCCCCCCCTCCCCCCCTCCTGTGGTTCACCTTTCTTTCCTCTTAGGTTTAGCTGTCCCCCCCTCCTGGTCTATCTGCCCCTCTCATGCTTTGGCTACTTTCCCCTGATTGTTGGCTACCTGGCTATTCTTCTGCTTGTTCGTTGGCCACAAACAGGTCCCGGAACAATTGGGTGAATGGCTCCCACGTTCTGTGGAAGCCGTCATCTGACCCTCGGATGGCGAATTTGCTTTTCTCCATTTGGCGAGATTCTGAGAGGTCAGACAGCCGGTCTGCAACTTTGGGTGGTGCTGCTGACCGCCAGCCAAACAGGATTCTACGGCGGACGATCAGGGAGGCAAAGGCAAGGGAGTCTGCCCTCCTCCCCAGGAATGGATCTGGCTGGTCTGAAACCCCGAAGACCGCCACTTTCGGGCATGGCTCCACCCTCATCCCTGTCGTGTTGGGTGTTCCGATACACAAACGAACCAACACGGTTGTAGATGGTACAACTCTGTTTTATTGTTCTGAATAATAACAACTGTTGACTTCTGGCTGTGGTTCGTACTTCACCAGCTAACCTGTGGACCCAGCCCTAACACTATCTTAGAGAGGCACTCAGCACATGGTGTATGTCTGAGTGGCACGCTCTGAGCTCTGTGCTCTGAGCTATCTCCTGCTGGAAAGAGCGGGAACTGTGGTGTTCCCTGTTTTATAGTGCGTGTGCTCTCACTGGTGATTGGCTGTGATGTTGCATGTGTGTTGATTGGTCCGTCGACCTGTCCATCAGTGTGTGTGTGTGATTGCACCATGATATGTAAATATGGATTTCATGACATCCCCCCTTTTCGCAAGAATATGTGCCTACATGGTAATAAATATTGGTGTGTAGTGAGTGCAGCTGAATATGTGTGTGCAATATTTACAACATGTACATGAGGCTAAACTATATACATAGGAAGGTGTCAGGTGCAACATAGCAACGAAGTTGTACCATAAACAAAACAAGTGCAATCATCAAATATCGAAAGAGAACTCCTGGAACGACAAAAAAAAGAGAAACACGTTAACATTGTTGCACAACAATTCAGTGAGTCCAATGTGCAAACAGGCTCATAAGTCCAGCCTAGTAGGTGGGCGACGAATTTGGGTTGACTGTTAGGGTGCCACACCATTCATCGCCCGGATGAACGCTGTGCACTGGCATCGGCTGGTGGGTCCTACTTGGGGACATCCGATTTCTGTCTAGAACCGCAACGCGGAAGGCTTCCCGGTTGTCGGTATCACCGGTCTGTATGTCGTCAGGGTATGACTCGGTGTATGGAGGCTGAATGGCCCGCACGTCCCTGCGAGGCTGGCGGAATTGCGGAGCATTGGCAGGTTGAGCTGCTCGACAGCAGGCAGCATAGTGGCCCATCCTGCCACAGCGGAGGCATTGTCGAGTTTTGGCTGGACGTTGCCGCTTTAAATGTGCGGATCCACAGTTGCCGCACGTCGTGACGTCATGGCGTTCGTTGCGCCATCGTGCATGCGCAGTTCGGTCCTGCATAGAGCGCCCCTGCGCGTCACACCCCTCTGCGCCGACGCCCACTCTTTTGGCGCGTACAAGTGCGGGAGGCCTCGGAAAGCGCGTGAAATGGCTGCCCTCGTCCGGGCCGCGGGCCGGGAGGAACTCGATCGACTGGACCCGCTCGGCCTCGTAGGACCCCTGCCGTGCCGATTCGGCCGCCTGGAATTGGGAGTACCGGCTGGTCGCGCTTTCGTGGAGGACGCAGGTTTCGATGGCGGTGGCTAGGGTAAGGCTCTTAATTTTGAGGAGCTGCTGGCGTAGGGTGCCCGAGGTGACCCCAAAAACTATCTGGTCCCGAATCGTGGAATCGGAGGTGGCCTCATAGCCGCAGGACTGTGCGACGATACGGAGGTGTGTCAAAAAGGATTGAAAAGGCTCATCCTTACCCTGCAGGCGCTGCTGGAAGAGGTACCTCTCGAAGCTCTCATTCACTTCGACGCTGAAGTGTTGTTCAAGTTTTAGAAGGACCGTCTTGTACTTCGTCTTGTCCTCGCCTTCCGTGAATGCCAGGGAGTTGAAGATGTGGATGGCGTGTTGCTCTGCCGTGGAGAGGAGGAGGGCGATCTTCCTGGTGTCCAATGTATTCTCCCTGTCTGTGGCTTCTAGGAAGAGCTTGAAGCGCCGTGTAAACAGCTTCCAGATGACGCCGAGATTTCCAGCGATTTGGAGCGGCTGCGGCGGGCTGATGGTGTCCATGGCGCAGGATGGCGGATCTCTGAAGATGTGCAGGTAGGTCTCACAGTTGCTGGGGAGTTTCCAATCCTGGTATCATGTCGAGTTGGGTGTTCTGGTACAAACGAACCAACAACTCTGTTTTATTGTTCTGAATAATAACAACTGTTAACTTCTGGCTGCAGTTCGTACTTCACCAGTTAACCTGTGGATCCAGCCCTAACACTATCTTAGAGAGGCACTCAGCACATGGTGTATGTCTGAGTGGCACGCTGTGAGCTCTGTGCTCTGAGCTATCTCCTGCTGGAAAGAGCGGGAACTGTGGTGTTCCCTGTTTTATAGTGCGTGTGCTCTCACTGGTGATTGGCTGTGATGTTGCATGTGTGTTGATTGGTCCATCGACCTGTCCATCAGTGTGTGTGTGTGATTGCACCATGATATGTAAATATGGATATCATGACAATCCCCACCACTTTGGACATTGCCTCGAAGAAGGCTGTCCAGTACCCCGCAAGTCTGGGGCAGGACCAGAACATGTTGGCGTGGTTGGCCGGGCCTCTGTTGGCACCGTTCACATCTATCCTCCACCTCTGTGAAGAACCTACTCATACGGGTCCTTGTTAAGTGGGCTCTATGTACCACTTTTAGCTGCGTCAGGCTGAGCCTTGCACACGTGGAGGTGGTGTTGACCCTATGCAGTACTTCGCTCCAGAGTCCCCAACCTATTTCAATCCCCAGGTCCTCCTCCCATTTCTTTCTTGTTGCGTCCAGTACGGTGTCGGCCCTCTCTACCATTCGGTTATACATGTCGCTACAGTTTCCTTTATCAAGTATGCTTGTGTCCAGTAACTCTTCCAGTAATGTCTGTCGTGGCGGTTGTGGGTACGTCCGTGTCTCCTTTCGTAGGAAGTTTTTGAGTTGTAGATACCTTAGCTTGTTCCCCCTGGCTAGCTGGAATTTCTCTGTGAGTTCATCCAGTGTTGCGACCCTGCCGTCCGTGTATAGGTCCCTGACTGTCAGTGTCCCTCCATCCTGTGCCCACCTTTTGAAGGTGGCGTCAGTCAGCGCTGGTGTGAACCTACGGTTGTTGCAGATGGGAGCTTTGTCCGACATTTCGGTCAGGCCAAATTGCTGCCGTAGTTGGTTCCAGGACTGGAGGGTGGCTATCACCACCGGGCTGCTGGAGTGCCTTTTGGGTGGGGATGGGAGTGCTGCCGTGGCGAGTGCCCAGAGGGAGGTCCCCGTGCAGGAGGCCTCTTCTGCATGCACCCACTCAGCTTCTGGCTCCTTGAACTATCACCTTATTCGCTCGGCCGTCGCCGCCCAGTGGTAGAATTGTAGGTTTGGGAGGGCTAGCCCCCCCCTTGGATTTTGTTTTTTGTAGGACCTTCTTTGGGATCCTAGCATCCCCCTCACCCCCTCCTACGAACGCCATGATTAGTTCATCTAGTGCTTTGAAAAAGGCCTTGGGGATGTAAATCGGAATGGATCTAAGTAGGAAGAGGTACCTGGGCAGCACGTTCATTTTGATCGTCTGGACTCTCCCTGCGAGGGGGAGTGGGAGTGTGTTCCATCTTTGCAGGTCCTTTTTTACTTCTTCCGTCAGACTGGTGAGGTTCCATTTGTGGATCCCTTTCCAGTCATGGGCTATTTGGATCCCCAGGTAGCGGAATTTGTGTTGGGCTTGTTTAAAATGCAGTCGCGTTAGTGCTGCCCCTTCCGCCCCCAACCTACTTGTGGGTTGTAGCGCACAAAGACTCACGAGAGACGAATAGAGATGAAGTCGATGAGGCTTTATTAAGCGTGACTTGTTCCCCGCAGTTCAGTAACAGACTGGCCTGCGGGGGAGAACTCCTGGTTCTTATACTCCGCCTTCAGGGCGGAGCTAGAGGTCAACAGCCAACCAGGACCCGGGATCTGTCAGCCAATGACATCACGGCTTCACAGTCCCACATGACCCCTAATGCATACTACCACATGGGTGTACCGGGAAGATCTCGCTTTTGCTCATCTCGCTGTAGCCCGGGAAGGTGCCAAACTCTTTCAGGAGCGCGATGATTCCGTCCATGCTACTTTGTGGGTCTGAAATGTAGAGGAGCAGGTCATCTGCATAGAGTGAGACTCTGTGCTCCCTGCCGCCCCTTCGGATCCCCCTCCAGCTTTTTGCTGCTCTGAGCACGATTGCTAGTGGTTCGATCGCTAGAGCGGACAGCAGTGGGGTCAGTGGGCATCCTTGTCTGGTGCCCCTGTGCAGCTGGAAGTATCGGAAGTTGGTATTTTTGGTCCATACGCTCGCCCTGGGAGCATTGTACAGGAGTTTTACCCAGGAGGTGAACCCTGTTCCAAGCCAGAAGCGCTCCAGTACCTCTATGAGGTATTTCCATTCGACTCTGTTGAAGGCCTTTTCTGCGTCTAGGGAGACAATCACCTCTGGTGTTCTCTCCCCGGAGTGGGTCATTATCACGTTCAGCAGGCGCCTGATGTTGGAGGTAAGCTGTCTACCTTTGACAAAGCCCGCCTGGTGCTCAGCGACTATCTCTGGTACGCAGTCTTCTAGCCTTTTGGCCAGGATTTTGGCCAATAATTTGGCGTCTGCATTCAGCAGTGAGATGGGTCTGTATGACCCACATTCCGTTGGGTCTTTATCTTTCTCAGGTATCAGCTAGATTGAGGCCTGTGCAAGCGTGGGTGGCAGTGTGCCCCTAGCTAGCGAGTCTGTGAACAACTCCCGCAGGTGCGGGGCCAGTGCTGTCGCAAATTTTTTGTTGAAGTCCGCCGGGAACCCGTCTGGTCCCGGCGCCTTCCCCGCCTCCATGGAGCTAATACTCTCCCAGTGCTAGTGGTGCTTCCAGGCCCCATTTTCTCCCCTCCCCCACGACTGTATGTCCAGTCCATCAAGGAACCGTTTCATCCCGGACTCCCCCATTGGGGGCTCTGAGATGTACAGCCCTTGGTAGAAGGCCTTGAAGGTTTTGTTGATCTTTTCTGTTTCTGTTTCTAATGTGCCTCTGGTATCCCTGATTTGTGCAATTTCTCTGGTGGCTGTCTGCTTTCTCAGCTGGTGTGCCACCAGGCGGCTGGCTTTGTCTCCATGTTCGTATAGGGTCTCACGTGCCTGGCGGAGTTGGTGCACTGCTTTCCTGGTGGAGAGCAGGTCAAAGTTCCTTTGTAACTCTTTCCTCTCCGCCAGGAGCTCTACGGTCGGGGCCTCGGAGTATTTACGGTCTACCTCCAGTATGGAGTCGCCCAGCTGCTGCCTCGCCGCCCTTTCCTCCCTATCTCTTCGCGCTTTGAAAACAATGATTTCCCCTCTTAGGACGGCCTTTAGCGCTTCCCAGAACATGGAGGGTGAGACCTCCTCATTCTGGTTGTTCTCCATGTACTCTGTTATGGCCTGCGATATCGTTTCGTTGAAGGCCTTGTCAGCTAGTAGGGCAATGTCCAACCTCCATGTGGGGCGTTGAGCCCTGCCAGACTCCAGCCTCACGTCCATGTAGTGTGGAGCAAGGTCTGATATCACAATTGCAGAGTATTCCACTTTGCCTATCCCTGGAAGCGCCGTTTTCCCCACCACAAAGAGGTCAGTTCTGGTGTATACGTTGTGTACTGGGGAGAAGAAAGAGAACTCTATCGTCCCTGGGTGGGCGAACCTCCAGGGGTCCACCACTCCCATCTGTTCCATAAAGTGACCGAGTTCCCTTGCCATACTTGAGGTTTTCCCCGTTTTGGGGTTTGATTTGTCTGTCGTTGGATCCTGTACACAGTTGAAGACCCCCCCCCCACCCCATGATTAGTCGGTGCGTCGTTTTGTCAGGGATTTCTGCCATGGTCTTCTTGATGAAGCTCGTGTCGTCCCCTGGGCGCGTACACGTTAACTTCTTAGGTGGGTGAGGACTCTGGATCTTTTCACTGGGCCGTTGAGTCACCTTACGTTCCAGGTGACTATCCTGGTGGGGGGCTTCTGTCCCCTCGCTCCTGTGGGATTAACCGGTACTACCGGTGCCCCATCGAGGGCCCCGCTGACCATGACGTACCGTCCCCCTGGGTCCATAACTGTCTTTGTCGCCCTAAACATAGTCCTCTTGCTGATCAGTATTGCCAACCCCCTGGCCCTCGTCCCATAGCAGGAATGGTAGGTTTGTCCCACCCAGCCCTTTCTTACCCGCAGTCAGTCCTGGTCTCTCAGGTGCGTCTCTTGGAGGAAGACTGTGTCGGCCTCCATATTTCTTAGGTGGGTGAGGACTCTGGATCTTTTCACTGGGCCGTTGAGTCCCCTTACGTTCCAGGTGACTATCCTGGTGGGGGACTTCTGTCCCCGTGCTCCTGTGGGATTAACCATACTTACCTGGTGGACGTGCCCCTGCCCTCCGGGGTTTCCCTTTGTTAGGGGGCCGTCCAGGATGGCTGCTTTCACTGCTCTCTACATGCGGTCGGGTCCCTGCACTCCGCGGTTTCCCTTTGTCCAGGGGGCACTCGACATGGCCGCCTACTGTGTGTCCGCCACGTGGGTAGTCCCCTGCACTCTGGGGTCTCCCTTCGCCCAGAGACTGTGCTGGGTGGGTGCTTGCAGCGATTCCTTGTTTCGAGCCCTTGGTTGTGGCACTTTATAGCCCTATTGCTATTCCTTTTCTAGCCTTGTTTGTCCTTCCTTCCATGTGTCCCCCTCCGGTGTCTCCCTCCCTGTGTCTCCCGGGGGGCGGTCTCTCCCGTTCCCCCCCTTTCTCCCCCCCTCTCCCGTATACCCCTCCTTTGTCCCTCTTTCCCCTGTTCCTATCCCCATTTGCTCTCCCGCTTCTGTTGAGTGGTCCCCCCCACCCCCTGCCTGGCGCCTTCCTCCCTGTTGGGGGCGCGCTGCGGCCCTGCTTTGTTGCAAGCCCCCGGCGCTAGCTTTCCTGCTAGTGTAGTGGCCCCCCTCTCGGGAGTTATTGTCTTGCTTCTCCCTTGCCCGGACTCTGCAGTTTTCTGCCCGCTCTTCCCCCGTCCTACCCCGCACTCCTCTCGCTTGCTCTCCCTTCTCCGCTACTCTCGTTCCCTCATGCTGGGGCCTGATCTCCCACCTGAAGCGGTCCCTCAGGCAGTGTTTTGCTCTTTGTTCAGAGTGAGCTTGCCGTGGCGGGGGTGGGGGCGGGGGGGACTGGCGTTGCCTCACCCCTCCCCCGCCCATCAGCGGGTTGTTGCCCCTTGCCAGGGGCCCCTTATTTCTACCCTAGCTGTTGGTTTTCCAGCCCGCGTTCCTCGACAAACCTGTTTGCTTCGGCGGGGCTGTGAAGAAGTATTCTCTTTCTTGGTATGTGACCCAGAGTTTCGCTGGGTACAGCATACCAAAACGCACTTCGTTCTTGTGAAGTGCTACTTTCGCTCTATTGAATTCGGCCCGTCTCCTGGCTAAGTCTGCCCCAATGTCCTCGTAAATTCTAATGAAGTATCCTTCCCATTTGCAGGTTCTGTTTTGCCTGGCCCAGCGCAGGATTGTTTCCTGATCGTCCAGTCTGCCCTTCAGGCTCCCCTGTGTTGTGCCCAGTCTCGCCACCTCCCTCTCCAGGTCCATGATCCGGTCGCTCATGTCAGTCGCGGCTTTCTCCAGCTCCTTAATGGTCGCCTCTTAGGCTTCCAATTTCTCCTCTTGGGCTTCCAGTTTCTCCTCTGCTCTGCCCAGGGCGAGCTGCACCTCCGCTAGGGCCTTGGCCATTGCTGTCTGCATTGCAGCCTCTATGTCCGCTCTGGCCTCTGCCTTGTTTTCCTGCTGATGTTCCCTCAGCGCCTCAGCAAAGGCTGCCTTGCAGTTCCAGTTCCCCCCTGGCCCAGGGGGAAAATGCTCCTGCCAGCCCACTTCTTTTTGTTGCGGCAAACCGACCATTCCGCCGCTTCATGCACTGATTAGCTCATCTGAACGGGCTCGCACATTGCCCCGTCTGCTTTTGCTGCCCCTTCTCCCTCTGCTTTGGCTGCCTTCTGGCATTTTTTTCCCTCCCTTTTTTCCCCCTCCCTTTTTTTCCGCCTTTTACCCCCCTTTTTCTTTTCCCCTCCCTTCTCTCCTTTACCACTTTTTTTTTCTTCATAAAATTCTGTTCAAGAGAATTTGTTTTTTTTTAAAGTGAAAAAATTTCTTTCTCTTTAAAAGTTTTCTTTTCAATGTTTTGACTTTGAAAAGGGGGAAGTTCTTTTTTCTTTTCCCTCACTCACCCAGGGTCAAGAGCGAGAGAGAGAGGCTTCTGGCCGGGCTGGGAGTCCCTCTTTGCTCCTGCCTCGTGGTGGTCGCCGCTGGGGGCGGAGGGTCGGTCCTCGCTGCTGGCTCGGTCCCTGCTGCTGGCCTGGTCCCCGCTTTGGTCCCTGCTTTGGTCTGGGCCGCCGCTCGTCTTACCCTGCGCTCTCGTGCCGATTGGGGGGGGGGGGGGGGGGGGGGCGTCGGTCGTTCCTGCTGGCTCGGTTCCCGCTTTGGTCTGGGCCGCTACTCGTCCTGCCCTGCCGTCGCACAGTAGTTAGCACTGCTGCCTCATAGTGCCAGGGGCCCGGGTTCAATTCCGGCCTTAGGTGAGTTTGCACATTCTCCCCATGTCTGCATGGGTTCCCTCTGGATGCTCCGGTTTTCTCCCACATCCCAAAGATGTGAAGGTTGGATGGATTGACCATGCTAAATTTCCCCTTAGTGTCCCTTACATTAGGGTACGGGGTAGGGCAGAGGAGTGGGCCTCGGTAGGATGCTCTTTCAGAGGGTTGGTGCAGACTCGATGGGCCAGTTGGCCTCCTTCTGCACTGTAGGGATCCTACATTCTATTCTATATTCTAATATTTTTATCCTCTCAGTAAAGGCACATGCAAGGCCTGTAACACCTATGTGTTGCTTGGGGAAAGAAATATCTGCTGGCCCGCATCCTCCTTAACTGATGCATAACTTTTCTCTGCTCCATTCTGTACTTATCTTCATCCTCCATGACAATGACATACCAAGGTATACTCACAGGTACACCATATCTATTCCTGAGAAACCCAGCGAGAGGAGAAAATCTGCCAAATTTGTCTGATCCTACCAGAAGCAATATGAAATAAATACGGGTGTGCAGGAACAATAGCAGAAATGAAAAAAAAGGTCATCATTAGAAGTGTTTACTGGCTTCCTAAATTTCGCACTTCTGCCTTTCTCAGCTCATCCTGGCAGCAACTACACCCTATCTCAATCTACTTTACAAAGAACAAAGAACAAAGAAATGTACAGCACAGGAACAGGCCCTTCGGCCCTCCAAGCCCGTGCCGACCATACTGCCCGACTAAACTACAATCTTCTACACTTCCTGGGTCCGTATCCTTCTATTCCCATCCTATTCATATATTTGTCAAGATGCCCCTTAAATGTCCCTATCGTCCCTGCTTCCACTACCTCCTCCGGTAGCGAGTTCCAGGTACCCACTACCCTCTGCGTAAAAAACTTGCCTCGTACATCTACTCTAAACCTTGCCCCTCTCACCTTAAACCTATGCCCCCTAGTAATTGACCCCTCTACCCTGGGGAAAAGCCTCTGACTATCCACTCTGTCTATGCCCCTCATAATTTTGTATACCTCTATCAGGTCGCCCCTCAACCTCCTTCGTTCCAGTGAGAACAAACCGAGTTTATTCAACCGCTCCTCATAGCTTATGCCCTCCATACCAGGCAACATTCTGGTAAATCTCTTCTGCACCCTCTCTAAAGCCTCCACATCCTTCTGGTAGTGTGGCGACCAGAATTGAACACTATACTCCAAGTGTGGCCTAACTAAGGTTCTATACAGCTGCAACATGACTTGCCAATTCTTATACTCAATGCCCCGGCCAATGAAGGCCAGCATGCGTATGCCTTCTTGACTACCTTCTCCACCTGTGTTGCCCCTTTCAATGACCTGTGGACCTGTACTCCTAGATCTCTTTGACTTTCAATACTCTTGAGGGTTCTACCATTCACTGTATATTCCCTACCTGCATTAGACCTTCCAAAATGCATTACCTCACATTTGTCCGGATTAAACTCCATCTGCCATCTCTCCGCCCAAGTCTCCAGACAATCTAAATCCTGCTGTATCCTCTGACAGTCCTCATCGCTATCCGCAATTCCACCAACCTTTGTGTCGTCTGCAAACTTACTAATCATTGAGTGCATTGGGAGTGTAAAATCAGAGAGCATGAAGCTGCAGAACCACTGCTACTGATTATTGCCGAGTTAAATTACAGCACTCAAGATTTGGCAGGTGTCATGAGCCTGCCTGGAGACAGTATTCTCCTCCATTGGTATGCGTCTCCAGATAACAAATTTAGAACAATAGTTCAGATAATAATCAAGTGTGAATAGTTTATGGAGGAGAAACAGATTATAAACGATTGGGAAGGTCCCTGAGATATACATATGTTAATGTATAGTCAAGGAAGTTGATAGGGTCAGCCAGCTGAATACACAGAAGGCATTGATGTGTTGGGTGTTCTGGATCACATACAGGTCACCAACACTTGAAATAGTGCAACACTATTTTATTGAATCATTAACTGTTTAAACTTACTTAGACTGTGGGTTAATACGATACTAGCTTTAACTAAAGACCTTTGCCTTGTCCTAACCAGTCGATGCACTCAGCACATGGTGAATGTTGCAGGCTGTGAGCTCTGTCCTCCTAGCTAGCTGCAACTCGAATGAACGGGTACTCTGATGCCCCCTGTCTTTATAGTGCGTGTGCTCTCACTGGTGAATGGCTGCGGTGTTGTGTGTGTTGATTGGTCCCACTGTGTGTCCATCAGTGTGTGTCTGCACCATGATATACTGGTGTATATTATGACAGGCATAATCAAAGAACAACAAAGGTATAATTGCCCAGACCCTGAAAAGCCAGGAGAGGTTGTTACCATCTAGCTGTCTCAGAAAGTGGACACACAAGTTTCCAGCCACCAAGTCTGAAGGCCAAATTTACAGTAAACATGCTTCTGAGTCTTAGAGCCAAGGCAGTGCAGTAAATATTCAATATACCAGTATTAAAATGCCTTCGCTGGACCAGAAAAAGTCGATTCATAGATTTGAGTATCATCCCTGTATTGTGTGGTAACTATACCTAGTTATTCAATGTGGAGGTTGTTTGGGGAAAGTTAAGAGTTCAGGTATCGCAGATATATTTTGTAACAAGGGGTACATTCTATAGAAACTGTGTGTGTTTAATAATTCATACATTTTAAATCGTGTGAGAGCAAAGGAGTCAGGTATGTGCTTATATTTGTCGTTGCTTTAATAAGTAATCTTTAATAATTGTTATCCGATGACTGGGCCATTAATTCTCACTCAGGTTTCACTTGTCTCCTCGCACTAAAACAAAACTGTACACCCCCACGAACCGGTGTTGCAAGTTGTCATGCCCTCATTGATAACATCAGCATGCTTCATGACACAGGTAGTTTATGGAAGGGGCCAAAAGTACAAGTAAACTTAGGAAATGCAACATTACAGCGCAAAACGACTTCTGCATGGTTTGCCTGTCACTAAAGTTGCTTGCCCAGATTATGCACTAACACCAAGCTGTAAACAGGGAGGAAATCTGTCCCCTGCATATGTAATGTTCAAAACTTCTGCTTAAGAAAATTGCAGGCTCTTGATTGTGACCTTTGTAATTGCGCAATCAATGGACGAAGGAGCCACAAAAGAGTCCTAGTTTGGAATGGAGGGGATGATGGAGTGATCAAGAACTTTCTGATCTCTGTGTGTTAAAACATTGTACATTGTGAACCATCACCGAGGAAGGTTTAATCCTGGGAGCCTCTTCAAGGATCTAGCTATTAAAATCAATTCAACTGTGAGGGACTAAGATCTCACACTATATTTTTATAAATAGATATGCTCATTGCTATTTCAAAAATGTTAAAACTGAACAAATAACTTTAGAATGGCTGAACCTATGCCTATCTGTGACCCATGATGCTACTTGGCAATTTTGGAAAAATGCGCACCTCGTTCTCTCTAAGAAGTCACTGACAACCATTCATGGACTGTACAGCCCAATTTCAAAGGAAACTATACAAAGGCGATCTGCATTTAATAACCCAGACTGGCCAGAAGGAGATGGATCGTCTGCTAAGACAAAAGCACTACATCCTTTCTTTAAATTCCTAATGGCTGAGACATTTAACAGCTTTTGAAATCCAGACGGTGGAAACACATCATTTGTCAAAAACCTGGTGGAGAGGTGGAAGTCATGTGACATGGGCCTCAGGCTTGTGGAACAAGTAATATTGTCTTGCTGAATTACGTAACTCTGTCTCCTGTTTCCACCCAGCCTCACAGCCAAGGAACTCAGCCCAGGTGGAATACTTGGCCTCCATCTACACTGCTTCTGCTGGACATTCTATCCAATCACCTACAGGACTGATTCACATCTGTCTATCTCATTGTGGGAAGTCAACACCATCAGAGAAGTCAATTAACCAGCATTGGTTTTCAATCCACTGACCTCTATGAAGGAATACTTCAATGGACTTTACAGACACAATCAAGTTTTGACCAAGGGATACTGCCTTGAGCAGTTACAAAATAAACTGGTAAGATCATAAAGAGGATGCTGGTTTTCACTTCAATGCAGTGTTACCGACAGGAGGGGTTTAAATTAAAGAGCATTAATCACTCCTCGCACCACCTGTCCGTAAATAGAGAGGTGTTTTGACATCTTTCCCTTTTAATAAACCTATTGTCAACCCCTTTGGCATGATCCAATTTTCTATTAATACCCTATGGCAAACTTGAGATATAATGAATTCAAAGGGTTAGTTTATTTGTACACAATCAAAACACAAAAAGAGGGATCTCCCTCGTATTCAGATAGGAAAGAGAAGGATAAAGAAAATAAATATTTATCGTACTGTGAGGAATGGATTTTAATATATATAATTCCGGCTTGGGTCACTGTCTGTGCGGAGTCCGCACGTCCTCCCCGTGTGTGCGTGGGTTTTCTCCGGGTGCTCCGGTTTCCTCCCACAGTCCAAAGATGTGCAGGTTAGGTGGATTGGCCATGATAAATTGCCCTTAGTGTCCAAAATTGCCCTTAGCGTTGGGTGGGGTTACTGGGTTGTGGGGATAGGGTGGAGGTGTGGACCTTGGGTGGGGTGCTCTTTCCGGGAGCCGGTGCAGACTCGATGGGCCGAGTGGCCTCCTTCTGCACTGTAAATTCTATGTAAAAAAAAAATTTGGGAATAAATTGTGTTATTCATTATGAATAAGGTGGTGTGTGTGTGTGTAAATGATGTTAAGAAGTTGGGTCAAGGTTAATGGAGACAGTTTGCTTGGAAGAATTGAGAGACAAAAAGGATTAGATGTGTTAAATGCATGCATTTGTAATGAAGCTAGGGTCAAGTGGATTTATAAGTAAATAAGTAAATTTAGAAATTTCCATTACACTCCTGGCTTGTGCCTTGTAGATGATGGAAGGCTATAGGGAGTCAGGACATGATCCAATCGCTACAGAATACTTGGCCTTTAACTTGCTCTTATGGTCACAGTATTTATATGGCTGGTCCAGTTATGCTTCTGATTAATGGTGAGCCTCAGGACATTGATACTGGAGATTCAGTGATGGTAATGTCGCTGAATGTCAAGTGGGGGTTCATCAGACTCTCTGGGTAGAGATGGTCATTGCCCAGCACTTATGTGGCGTAAATGTTACTCAGCACTCATCAGCCAAATCTTGAATGTTGTCCAAGTTGATATGCCATCAATGAACACACGATGAGTGGTGAAGGTAACTGAGGCTTTAATAAACTAAACAGAAATCCCAAACTGAGGCAGCGGCGGAGACTAGCCACCTTTATACCGAGCCTGGGGAGAGGCGGAGCCAGCAGACAGTGGTTTACCACATTACATATAATACAGTGGCAGTTTACCACAATACACATGTTATATATTACAGTGGTTCAGAGCCAGCAGGGACAAGCCCAGGCATGTAACAATACAACAGTACAATACAATACAGTGGTTTACCACATTTACCCCCTGTTAAAAAAAGAGTCCAGTGGGGGTGAAGTGGACTTAAAGATCAAGTCTGTCGGGGGCCTTGACCTTCCGCCGTGATCGCCGCAGTCCCGGCTGCGGTGTGGGCACCGGTGTCGAGACCTGCGCATCCAGCAGCGTGTTGTCCTCTTCTTCACCCAGTAGTTGAGTCGGTGGAGAGGTGGGTGGTGTGTGGGCGGGGGTGGTGGTGATGGTCGCCGGTGGGCCTGCGGGTGCCAAATCCTGGAGGGAGAATGTGTCCTGTCGCCCGTCATGATGTGCCACGTAGGCATATTGTGGATTGGCATGGAGGAGCAGGACCTTCTCAATGAGGGGATCTAATTTATGACTCCTCGCATGCTTCCGGAGGAGGACGGGCCTTGGGACTGTCAGCCAGGACGGGAGCGAGACTCCGGAGGTGGACCTCCTGGGGAAGGCAAACATACGTTCGTGCGGCGTCTTGTTGGTGGCAGTGCACAGGAGCGACCGGATGGAGTGGAGCGCATCGGGGAGGACCTCCTGCCAGCGGGAGACTGGGAGACTTCTAGACCATAGGGCCAGAAGGACGGCCTTCCAGACCGTCGCTTTCTCCCTCTCCACCTGTCCGTTGCCCTGGGGGTTGTAGCTGGTCGTCCTGCTGGAGGCAATGCCCTTGCTGACCAGGAACTGATGCAACTCGTCGCTCATGAAGGAGGAACCCCGATCGCTATGGATGTAGGTGGGGAACCCGAACAAGGTGAAAAGACTGTGCAGGGCCTTGATGACGGTGGCAGAGGTCATGTCAGGGCATGGGATGGCAAAGGGGAATCTTTAGAATTCATCAACAATGTTGAGGAAGTACACATTACGGTCAGTGGAGGGGAGGGGCCCTTTGAAATCGATGCTGAAGCGCTCAAAGGGACGAGAGGCCTTTACCAGATGCACTCTGTCTGGCCGATAGAAGTGTGGTTTGCACTCCGCGCATACCTGGCAGTCCCTGGTCACAGTCCTGACCTCCTCGATGGAGTAAGGCAGGTTGCGAGCCTTGATAAAGTGAAAAAAACGGGTGACCCCCCCCGGGTGACAGAGGTCATTGTGGAGAGCCCGGAGTCAGTCTACTTGTGTGCTGGCACATATACCGCGGGACAGGGCATCTGGGGGCTCATTGAGCTTCCCAGGTCGATACAAGATATCGTAGTTGTAGGTGGAGAGCTCGATCCTCCACCTCAGAATCTTGTCGTTCTTGATTTTGCCCCGCTGTGTATTGTTGAACATGATGGCAACCAACCGTTGGTCAGTGAGGAGAGTGAATCGCCTGCCGGCCAGGTAATGCCTCTAATGTCGCACAGCGTCTACAATGACTTGGGCTTCCTTTTTCGACAAAGGAGTGTCGAATTTCAAAGGGATGGCGGGTACGGGAGAAGAAAGCCATGGGCCTGCCAGGTTGGTTGAGGGTGGCGGCCAGGGCAAAGTCCGATGCATCGCTCTCCACCTGGAACGGAATGGACTCGTCCACAGCGTGCATCGCGGCTTTGGCAATATCTGCCTTGATGCGGTTGAAGGCCAGGCGGGCCTCGGCCGTCAGGGGAAAAATGGTGGATTTAATAAGTGGACGGGCCTTGTCCGCATAATTGGGGACTCACTGGGCACAGTAAGAGAAGAACCCCAGATATCTCTTCCGGACCTTGGGGCAGTGTTTTCCACAACGTAGCCAAGGATGGCTAGGCGGGTTGTGCGGATAACGCATTTTTCCTTATTATAGGTGAGGTTCAGGAGTTTAGCGGTGTGGAGGAAGTGTTGGAAGTTTTCATCATGGTCCTGCTGGTCATGGCTGCAGATGGTGACATTATCTAAGTACGGGAACGTGACCCGCAGCCCGTACTGGTCAACCATTCGGTCCATTTCTCGTTGGAAGACCGAGACCACATTGGTGACGCCGAAGGGAACTCTGAGGAAGTGGTAGAGGCGGCCATCTGCCTCGAAGGCAGTGTATTGGCAGTCCTCCGGGCAGGTAGTGAGCTGGTGGTACACGGACTTCAAGTCAACTGTGGAGAAGACTCGATACTGCGCAATCTGATTGACCATGTCAGATATGCGGGGCAGGGGATACGCATCGAGCTGTGTGTACCGGTTGATGGTCTGACTGTAGTTGATGACCATCCGGTGCTTCTCCCCAGTCTTGATGACCACCACTTGGGTTCTCCAGGGGCTGGTACTAGCCTCAATGATCCCCTCTCGTAGGAGTCGCTGGACCTCCGACCTGATAAAGGCCCTGTCCCGGACACTGTATCATCTTATCGTCTGCTCCTAGTAGCGAAGGGCTTATGTTCTGGGGTGAGGTTAGCGAAGAGCGAGGGTGGGGCGACCTTAAGAGTCGCGAGGCTACAGCCGGTGAGGGGGCGCAGGGGTCCACCGAACTTTAAAGTAAGGCTTTGGAGGTGGCACTGGAAGTCGAGCCCCAGTAATAGGGCAGCGCAGAGATGGGAAAGGACGTAGAGTTTAAAGTTAGTGTACTCTACGCCTTGTACAGAGAGGGTCACGACACAGTACACGCGGATTTCTACTGAATGCGATCCGGAAGCCAGGGAGATTTTCTGGGTCGCGGGTAACATTGGGAGGGAGCAGCGCCTTACCGTATCTGGGTGTATGAAGCTGTCTGTGCTCCCGGAGTTGAAAAGGCAGGCCGTCTCGTGCCCGTTGATCCGGACGGTCATCGTAGATTTTGTGAGGTGATGAGGCCGGGACTGGTCGAGCTTCGGAAGGTGATGGGTAGGCCGGTCGGAGGTAGCGGCGGCCAGCGTATGACAGGGTGAGCAGGGCTCCCGGGAGGCTGCGGAGTGGTCCCAAGATGGCGGCCCCCATGGGTTGCACGTGGCGGGTGGCATCGGAGATGGTGTCAAAGATGGCGGCCCCCATGGGTCGCGCGTGGCGGGTGGAGTGCAAGATGGCGTCAAAGAGGGTGGCCCCCATGGGTCGCACGTGGCGGGCGAAATCGAAGATGGCGGTGCCCACGGGTCGCACATGGCGGGTGGCGCGGCAGCTGGTGGCGGCCCCGACAGGCAGCAGGCAGCGCTGCTGGGCCTAGAAGTTTTAGGGAGAGATCGGGTCTGGCAGGCTTTCGCAAAGTGGCCCTTCCTCCCACACCCGTTGCAAGTCGCGTTCCGTGCAGGGCAGCGTTGTCTGGGATGATTCCCCTGGCCGCAAAAGTAGCACTTCCGGCTTCCGGCATTGATGGGCTGCTGCGCGGCACAGGCTTGCGCCTCACTCGGATCGGATGACGGCGGGGTCCACGAGGGTGCCGCGCGGTCGGAGGTGTAGGCCTCCATGTTCTGGAAAGCCACCTCCAGTGAGTTTGAGAGCTGCACTGTGTCTGGGACGCCGAGTGTACCCACTTCTAGCAATCGCTGGCAGATGTAACTCGATTTCATGCCCGTGACATAAGCGTCCCTGATCAACAGCTCCACGTATTGGGTAGCCGATACCGCCTGGCAATCACAGTTCCGGCTGAGTACCAGCAAGGCACGCAGGAATTCTGCCAGTGATTCTCCAAGGCAATGTCGTCTCGTGGCAGGAAGGTGCCTAGCATACACCTCGTTTACAGACTTCACATATTGTCCCTTCAGCAGCATTATCGCCTCCGTATACGAGGGGACATCCCTGACGAGAAGAAAGAATTGCGGGCTCACCCCTGCATTGAGGATCTGCTTCTTTTGGAGGTCGGTGAAGTCTTCGGTGGAGGATCCGAGGTACGCTTCGAAGCAGCTGAGCCAGTGCTCGAATGTTGCAGTGGTTTTGGCTGCCTGTGGGTCCAGTTCCAGGCGATCAGGCTTGAATGTGGAATTCATCTTAGTAGTTTAGTTTATTAAATTGATATGCCATCAATGAACACATGATGAGTGGTGAACGTAACTGAGGCTTCAATAAACTAAACAGAAATCCCGAACTGAGGCGGCGGCGGAGACTAGCCACCTTTATACCGAGCCCGAGGGGAGGCGGAGCCATCAGGCAGTGGTTTACCACATTATATATAATACAGTGGCAGTTTACCACCATACACATATTATATACTACAGTGGTTCAGAGCCAGCAGGGTCAAGCCCAGGCATGTAACAATACAACAGTACAATATGATACAGTGGTTTACCACACAAGTCATGCTGCATATGTGTACAGACTGCTTCAGTTTCTGAGGAGTTGCAAATGGTGCTGAACATTATGCAATCATTAGCAAACACCTCATTTCTGACTTTATCATGGGGAAAAACAGTTGAAGATGTTTGAGTCTAGGACACTACCCTGAAGAACTACAGTGATGTCCTGGGACATTTTTGCATTCTTTCTAGGGATGTGGGTGTCGCTGGTTAGGCCAGCATTTATTGCTGATCCTTAATTGCCCTTGGCAAGCCACATTCTTAAACTGCTGTAGTCCATGTGGTATAGGACACTCACAATGTTGTTAAGGAGGGATTTCCAGGAATTTGATTTAGCGACAGTGAAGGAGTGGCAGTATAGTTCCCAGTTAGGATGGTGTGTGGCTTGGAGAGGGACTTGAAGGTCGTGGTGTTCCCATGCATTTGCTGCCTTTGTCCTTCAATGAAAAATGAATGAATGAAAATCGCTTATTGTCACAAGTAGGCTTCAAATGAAGTTACAGTGAAAAGCCCCTAGTCGCCACATTCCGGCGCTTGTTCGGGAAGGCGGGTACGGGAACTATACAAGGTTGTAGAAGTCATGGGTTTGGAAGGTGCTGTTGAAACAGCCTTGGTGAATTGCTGCAATGCATCTCAGAGATGGTACACACTGCTGTCACTGTATACTAGTGATGGAGAGAGCGAATGTTTAAGGTGATGGAGGGGGTGCTAATTGAGTGGGCTGTTTTGTCCTGTGGTGTCAAGTTTATTGCGTGTTGTTGGAGCTGCACTCATCTAAAGTAAGTAAGTAAAGTTGCCAGCATCCCAGATGACCAAAGGCTGCTGTCCCCTTTGAGGGGGCGAGTTGACTGGTGGTGATTTAACCTGAGGATCACCACACCTCAGGCGAGGGGCAAGGTTGACTTGTGCCTTGTAGATGATGGACATGCTTTGGGATTCAAGAGGTGAGTTACTTTGTGCATAATTCCCAGCCTCTGACCTGTTCTTGTAGATACATTATTGATATGGGTGGTCCAGTTCAGTTTCTGGTCAATGGTAAACGGCAGGATGTTGCTAGTAGGGGATTCATTGATGGTGATGCCAGAATGTCTCTTCTGTTGGAGATGATCATTGTCTGGTATTTGTATGGTGTGATTGTTACTTACCATTTATCAGCCTGAATATTGTCCAGGTCTTGCTGTATATGGCACGGACGGCTTCTGTGTCTGAGGATCTTGAATAATGCTGTGCAATTTGTAATCCTCAGTGAACATATCCACTTCCGAAATTATGATGGAGGGAAGGGTGTTGGTTACAGAACAGTGACTCTTCGTATTCTTCAGTCGGTTAACAGCGCATCTTTATTAACTACTTGTAACTATGTACGTAAATACAGTAAAGGGCACAGGCAAGGAGCTATCATCACGTCAAGGTCATTACATGTCTCTACTCAACGCCACACTGATCCAAGGCTGCCTTCCATTACTATGTGTGTGATACTGTATTCAGTCCTACGTTAACCCTGTATGTGCCAGCCCTTTATTCTACACCATTTATCAGAAACTGAAGTGGTCCAGCCAGATAAATATTGTGGCTACAAGAGCAGGTCAGAGACTGGGAATTCTGAGGAGAGTAACTCACCTCCTTAGCCCCCAAAGGCCATCCACCAATGTCAAGACAAAAGTCAAGAGTGTGATTAAATACTTTCCACTTGCCTAGATGACAGAGGCTCCAACAACTGGACACTATCCAGGACAAAGCAGTCCGCTTGACTGGTGACCCATCTCCAGTTTACAGAGTTCACTCCCTTTATACCCGATGCATGGAGCAGCGTGTACCACTTCATACCACCAAGAAGGACAAGTGCAACAAAACCCATGGGAAACACTATCACATTTAAGTTAATCTCCAAGGCACACAGCATCCTGACTTGGAACCCTATTGCAGTTCCTTCACTGTCACTGGATCAAAATCCAGGAACTCCCTAACAGCACTCTGGATCTACCTACACCAGATGGATAATAGTCAAAAAAGGGACGGGCAACAAATGCTGTGACGCCCACATCTCATGAAAGATTAAAATAGTACAAAATGGAATTCTAAGCAGCAACTTGTACAGTCATCGTCACTGACAGTGTTTCACTCCAACACTTATTTGAGGTCGTTTTTTTTGTTTGCTGCTCCCTTTGGGATGAGACTGTGTGTCAGTTATAGCGTTGTTTGTTTGTACTTAACACTTCAATGCGCCAAAGCAAAGCTGACAGCATTCTTTTATTTAGCTAAGACTTTCCTACCAATATGGACTTTTTCCCCATTTCAATTTTAGTCAAGTCATGGGTGTCACCATTGCCGCACAGCGACAGTTTGAGAATTGGTGACCTAGAGAGTTGTGCTTATTCTGTTGGTGGGTCAACATAGGACATTGCTATTGCCATTTGCACAGCATGCTATTGTTTGTAACATTGCTTGTACACCAGTATGCTCAGGCATACCTGACCAAGAAAACATATTTATTTGAAATGTATCATATCATTTACATTAGCACAGAACAGGCTATACTAGACCTGGCATTGTTCAAAGAGATGGGATGAATTGGTAACCTCACAGTGAAGATGCCCCTAGGTAGTAGTGACCATAATATGATTGAATTTTACATTCAGTTAGAGGGAGGGAAGGGTGCATCCAAGACTATTTTAAAAAGGGAAATTGAGGATATGAAAGCAGAGTTAGATAAAGTGAACCGGCAAATGAGGTTCAAATGAGTTCCAGTGGCAGACTATTAAACTATTAACAGGATATTTCAGATTACCTTTTTATTCTTCCTTCCAAAATGGCGAATTTCTCATTTGCTCACATTATACTCCATTTGGTAGATTTTTGCCCACTCACTTAACTTCTTATGTCCTCTTCACGATTTACTTTCCCACCTATCTTTGGGTCATCAGCAAATTTAGCAACCATATCTTCAGTCCTTTCATCCAAGTTACTTATATAAATTGTAAAATGTTGAGGCCCCTACACTGATCCCTCTGGTACACCACTTGTCACATCCTGCCAACCAGAACAAGACCTATTTATGCCAACTCTCTGTTTCCTGTTCGCTAGCCCAACTTCTATCCATGCCAATATATTACCCTCTACACCATGAGCTTTCATTTTCTGTAATGAGCTTTGATGTGGTGTCTTATCAAATGCCTTCTGGAAATCTAAGTACAGTACATCCACCTGTTCCCCTTTATTGACAGCAGATGTGATTTATTCAAAGAACTCTTAGAAATTAGTTAAACATGATTTCCCTTTCACAAAACTATGTTGACTTTGTCTTAAATTTTTCGAAGTGCCCTGCTATAACATCTTTAATAATGGCTTCTAAAATTTTCCCTACGACAGATGTTAGACTAGCTGGCCTGTAGTTTCCTGCTTTCTGTCTACCTCCCTTTTTGAATAAAGGAGTTCAATTGCTATTTTCCAATCAAATTCATCCCCTATCACCTGCTTGTCATTATCAACTTCCCGACACAATTTCTATAGGATCAACGTTCACTTTAACTCTTTTATTTAAATATCTATAGAATATAAATATCTTTATATTACTAGCTAGCTTTCTCTTATACTCCAAATATTTCCTCTTTATTACTCTTTTTGTCATTCTTCGTTGTTCTTTATATTCTTTGCAATGTTCTGGCCTGCCTCTTCCTTTGCGCAATTATATGCTTTTCCTTTAAGTTTGATACTGTTTTCAACTTATTTAGTTAACCATGGATGGTAAGTCCTCCCCTAGGAATTTTTCTTCTTCATTGGAATATTTCCATTCTGAAGCTTATTCTCTAAATGGTAAGAAATTGAAGGGCTCTGAGATTCAGAGGGATCTGGGTGTCCTAGTGTATGAATCACAAAATACAGGTAAAGCAAGTAATTAGGAAAGCTAATAGAATATTGTAATTTATTGTGAGGTAGATTGATTGCAAAAGAAATGAGGTTATGTTTCAATTGTAGCGGGCATTGGTGTGACCACACCTGGAGTATGCTGTGCCGTATTGATCACCTTATTTGAGAAAAGATGCAATGTAAGAAGTTTTACTCGACCTATACCAGGAATGGGCAGGTTACCTCGTGACATTCTTGTGATCATCGGGCACTAGGACCCTGCGGAGCTATGCCGTGTCAATTTCAAAGCATCAGTTTCAAAGTATTTTCCTGCACACAGCTCTGCTGCCCAGTAAAAACTCTTTATCTGTTTATTCTGAGACCAATTTAGTTCTGAACATACTGATTTATCACCTCATAATACTATTCACATTTCTGCCTGCCGTTTATAACTTCTAATTGATGTGAAACTCGGTTTTACAAAATACAATACTTTTAAAAATACAAACACCAAAGGAAATTCACAAATCCTTATTAAACATACACACACTCATTCATCCACTCAGATTTTGGATTTCTACTTTGTAGGGTTTCACAAATCCTTATTAAACACATGCACACATTTATCCACTGAGATCTTGGATCTCTATTCTGTAGGGTTTTAGTTACTCTTAACAAAAATCGAGACCCCTCCGTGCTGATAAGTCTCACTTATGCAGGAGTTTTATGTCTTTGTTAATTTCTTCCACTCTTGTTTCATTGCTTCAACTCTCTTGACCGTGTTTTAGAGCAAGAGGATTATTCTAATTGCCATTTTTTTGAATTCTAAGTTCTGTTCCTGGTTGTCCCTTTCAGTTGCAATCTGAAATTAAGGATAAGCACCCTTTCTGGGCTCTATCCAAGGCTAACTAAGGCACTATCTTCCTGTTTTAGTTAAGGGTCGATTGGTTATTGGTCTCTAAAAATTTCTAGGCGTCCCCTATTTCTCTCGGATGTTCCTCACAATCTGCCTCACTCTAAGGATGATTTATTTTTTGGCCTCTTTTTACCAGTAATGGATGCAAGATTTTTAGTGCTGTCACCAAGATGTCTTGCAGACCTTTTCTCAGGGTCAGTATCTTCTAGTCTACTGATTTCACACCCAACCTGAGTTTTATGTTCCCTCGATCCACAGAATAACCTTACAAAAGTCAATCACACATGACTTTCCAGACTAAACTCGGCAGGTAAAGTCTGACTCACACATAGACTAGAAACTTCTAATATTCTAGCCTTTGTGCCGGTTAGAAACTTCTAATATTCCAACCGTTTCTTGGGAACTAGAAACTTCTAATATTCTAGCCCCCCACTCTAGCCCCCATTCTGCTCAGCTAGAAACTTCCAATATTCTAGCCTCGCTTTACCTAGAAACTTCTAATATTCTCGGGATCCACGCTGGGTGCCATGGAGAAAGCAAAACAACTGGCTGGGCATAATTAACATAGTGTTAACACGTCAGGTGCCATGTAGAAAATAACGCAACCCGCTAGGCATAATTAACACGGTTTTAATTAAACATTGGGCGCCATGTTGTTGAAAACTCACTACTATTCTTAGAAGTCCCCCTGTACCAAAAAGGGCCGACATTCTAAATGGTGAACAGGGATTCTCACTCCCTGACTCCGATGCAGGCTTCAGTGGGTGCTATTCAGGTCAAACTATATTTTCAAGTTATCCCCCGGTATAACCCTTACCTTCACCGAAGAGTTTATCTACTTACCACTTAGTAGCATCGATCCTGGGTCCCGCATTGCTAAGTAAGTAAAGTAGACTTTGGAATAACCACTATTTCAGGTTAAATTAAGTTATTTTATTATTATATTTTTTTCTTTTAAAAGCTGCAATTACTGTCTTTACGGAAAGGTAAAAAGATCTTGCTTCTGGATCCTTCTGGTTGGTTGAAGGGACCTTCAGGCCCACCTTGACAATCAATCTTCTTTAAAGTCTGGTCTTCTTTAGATGTATTCGCTGGTTAGCTCGGTTGCTATGTCCTATCTTTCCCATGTACCGAGCTATGAGAGCTAACTCTGCTGACTGTCTCTGAGCTGACTCTGAGCTGACTCTGCCTCCTCTTTAAATTCTAGTCTTCCTTAGATGTATTAGCTGTTTTATCTCGGCTGCTTTGCCCTGTCCCTTTCCCATGGCCGAGCTGACTGTAATCTGACTCTGAGCTGCTTGTTCCTTCTCTGCTTCTCTGCGTCTCTGCTTCTCTCTGAGTTCTGGTAGTTCCTGCTCTGGTCTCTGGGTGTATATTCTCTTTCTAACAGTTATTAAGTTTTTATGACTTTATTGTAAAGTAACTCTTATTTCACTTTGATTGTAAAAAGTATCTTTGATCTAAACATTCTAATACAACTAAGTATTCATTTTGACATGACCTCACCTCTCAGGTCTCTGATTACATTGTTTCCTTTGTGATGTTCAAAGTTCCTTTGTGATATTCAAAAATGCTTTGGCTTCAAGAGGGGTGTGAATCTTGGTCCCTGTCATTTCTATAGTTTTATTTTCCAATTGTGTCCTCAGCTCATAATTTTGACTTTGATTTTAGCTTTAAATTATGTTTCTCGTAGACTGATAGTCTCCAATTTTCTGTAATTTACTTGGTGTTAGCAGAATTTCACAGCTAGAATTGTCACCAAATTCAACTGAACCTCATCCTTTCATTTCCAGCTGCTTACTAAGATAGTTAATTTCAATGAAGGTTTGAGCCATTGTTTTTAGCTTCATACAAAAATCCTGTTTGTTTTGTTTGCTAAGCCTCTTTGACCAAGGCTATCTGCATTTTATAATCCTCTCCTGGCAGCTGCTGGTAACCCTTTGTGGGATCTTGCCCTGTCTTCTCTCATGTTTCTGTCAGACCAGATATTGTCAGACTTCCATGTTTCAAATGACATATTTTCCCATATTTTCAATAACAACTTGACCAGGGAGAGGATGAGTGGGTTTTTCCCAAACGTGGAGGACAAGTGTGACTGTTATTTGTTTGCGGCAGCTCACCACACATATATGTTTTACTCCTGTTGCAAACTTGCCAGCTTCTGGGTTTCCTTCTCAACACTGGAACAAAGAACAAAGAAAATTACAGCACAGGAACAGGCCCTTCGGCCCTCCCAGCCTGTGCCGATCCAGATCCTTTATCTCAACCTGTCTTCTATTTTCCAAGTATCTACTTCCCTCGGTTCCCCGCCCATTCATATATCTGTCTAGATGCATCTTAAATGCTGCTATCGTGCCCGCCTCTACCACCTCCACTGGCAAAGCATTCCAAGCACCCACCACCCTCTGCGTAAAAAACTTTCCACGCACATCTCCCTTAAACCTTCCCCCTCTCACCTTGAAACCGTGACCCCTTGTAATTGACACCCCCACTCTTGGAAAAAAGCTTGTTGCTATCCACCCTGTCCATACCTCTCATGATTTTGTAGACCTCAATCAGGTCCCCCCTCAACCTCCGTCTTTCCAACGAAAACAATCCTAATCTACTCAACCTTTCTTCATAGCTAGCACCCTCCATACCAGGCAACATCCTGGTGAACCTCCTCTACACCCTCTCTAAAGCACCCACATCCTTCTGGTAATGTGGCGACCAGAACTGCACAAAGTATTCCAAATGTGGCCTAACCAAAGTCCTATACAACTGTAACATGACCTGCCGACTCTTGTACTCAATACCCCTTCTGATGAAGGCAAGTATGCTGTATGCCTTCTTGACTACTCTATCGACCTGCGTTGCCACCTTCAGGCTACAATGGACCTGAGCTCCCAGATCTCTCTGTACATCGATTTTCCCCAGGACTCTTACATTGACTGTATAGTCCGCTCTTGAATTAGATCTTCAAAATGCATCACCTTGCATTTGCCTGGATTGAACTCCATCTGCCATTTCTCTGCCCAACTCTCCAATCTATCTATATTTTGTTGTATTCTCTGACAGGCCTCCTCACTATCTGCAACTCCACCAATCTTAGTGTCATCTGCAAACTTGCTAATCAGACCACCTATACCTTCGACCAGATCATTTATGTATATCACAAACAACAGTGGTCCGAGCACAGAACCCTGTGGAAAACCACTAGTCACCTTTCTCCATTTTGAGACACTCCCTTCCACCACTACTCTCTGTCTCCTGTTGCCCAGCCAGTTCTTTATCCATCTAGCTAGTACACCCTAAACCCCATACGACTTCACTTTTTCCATCAACCTGCCATGGGAAACTTTATCAAACGCCTTACTGAAGTCCATGTATATGACATCTACAGCCCTTCCCTCATCAATTAACTTTGTCACTTCCTCAAAGAATTCTATTAGGTTTGTAAGACATGACCTTCCCTGCACAAAACCATGCTGCCTATCACTGATAAGTCTATTTTCTTCCAAATGTGAATAGATCCTATCCCTCAGTATCTTCTCCTACCACTGACGTCAAGCTCACAGGTCTATAATTCCCTGGATTATCCTTGCTACCCTTCTTAAACAAAGGGACAACATTAGCAATTCTCCAGTCCTCCGGGACCTCACCCGTGCTCAAGGATGCTGCAAAGATATCTGTTAAGGCCCCAGCTATTTCGTCCCTCACTTCCCTCAGTAACCTGGGATAGATCCCACCCGGACCTGGGGACTTGTCCACCTTAATGCCTTTTAGAATGCCCAAAACTTCCCCCTTCCTTATGCCGACTTGACCTAGTGTATTTAAACATCCATCCCTAGCCTCAACATCCGTCATGTCCCTCTCCTTGGTGAATACCGATGCAAAGTACTCATTAAGAATCTCACCCATTTCCTTTGACCATGCATAAATTCCCTCTTTTGTCTTTGAGTGGGCCAATCCATTCTCTAGTTACCCTCTTGCTCCTTATATACGAATAAAAGGCTTTGGGATTTTCCTTAAACCTGTTAGCCAAAGATATTTCATGACCCCTTTTAGCCCTCTTTATTGCGCGTTTGAGATTTGTCCTATTTTCCCGATATTCCTCCAAAGCTTCATCAGTTTTAAGTTGCCTAGATCTTATGTATGCTTCCTTTTTCATCTTAGCTAGTCTCACAATTCCACCCGTCATCCATGGTTCCCTAATCTTGCCATTTCTATCCCTCATTTTCACAGGGACATGTCTGTCCTGCACTCTAATCAACCTTTCCTTAAAAGACTCCCACATTTCAAATGAGGATGTACCCTTAACCAGCTGCTCCCAATCCACATTCTCTAGCTCCTGCTGAATTTTGTTATACTTGGCCTTTCCCCAATTTAGCACTCTTCCTTTCGGACCAGTCTCGTCTTTGTCCATGAGTATTCTAAAACTTATAGAATTGTGATTGCTATTCCCAAAGTAATCACCAACTGAAACTTCAGCCACCTGGCCGGGATCATTCCCCAATACCAGGTCCAGTATGGCCCCTTCCCGAGTTGGACTACTTACATACTGCTCGAAAAAACTCTCCTGGATGCTCCTTCCAAATTCTGCTCCATCTACACCTCCAACACTACATGAGTCCCATTCAATGTTGGGGAAGTTAAAATCTCCCATCACGACCACCCTATTGCTCCTACTTTTTTCTATAATCTGTCTACATATTTGTACCTCTACTTCACGCTCGCTTTTGGGAGGCCTGTAGTAAAGCCCCAACAATGTTACTGCACCCTTCCTATTTCTTAGCTCTACCCATATTGCCTCAGTCCTCAAATCAGCCATCGTGCCCTCCTTAATCACAGCTGTGATATCATCTCTGACCAGTAATCCAACTCCTCCACCCCTTTTACCTCCCTCTCTATCCCTCCTGAAGCATCTATACCCTGGGATATTTAGTTGCCAGTCTTGCCCTTCCCTCAACCAAGTCTCAGTAATACCAATAACATCATATTCTCAGGTACTAATCCAAGCCCTAAATTCATCTGCCTTACCTGCTTCACTTCTCGCATTGAAACAAATGCACCTCAGACCACCTGTCCCTTTGCGTTCATCATCTTTTCCCTGTCTACTCTTCCCCTTAGTCACATTGAGTTTATTATCTAGTACCTTACTGGCTTTAGTTGCTGCCTCTTTACTGACCTCTAACTTCCTAATCTGGTTCCCATCCCCCTGCCACATTAGTTTAAAACTCCCCAACAGTATTAGCAAAAGCACCCCCTAGGACATTGGTTCCAGTCCTGCCCAGGTGTAGACCATCCGATTTGTAATGGTCCCACCGCCCCCAGAACCGGTTCCAATGTCCCAAAGATCTGAACCCCTCCCTCCTGCACCTTCTCTCAAGCCACGTATTCATTCTGACTATTCTTGAATTTCTACTCTGACTGTCTCGTGGCACTGGTAGCAATCCTGAGATTACTACCTTTGAGGTCCTACTTTTTAATTTATCTCCCAACTCCCTAAATTCTGATTGTAGGACCTCATCCCGTTTTCTTACCTATATCATTGGTGCCTATATGCACCACAATAACTGGCTGTTCACCCGCCCTCTTCAGTATGTCCTGCAGCCGATCTGAGACATCCCTGACCCGTGTACCCGGGAGGCAACATACCATTCGGGAGTCTCGTTTTTGACCACAGAAATGCCTGTCTACTCCCCTTACGATTGAATCCCCTATGACTATAGCACTGCCAGTCTTTTTCCCGCCCTTCTGTGCAGCAGAGCCAGCCACGGTGCCATGAGCCTGGCTACTACTGCCTTCTCCTGGTGAGTCATCTCCTCCAACAGTATCCAAAAAGGTATACCTGTTTTGGAGGAAGATGACCGCAAGGGACACCTGCACTGCCTTCCTGCTCTTTCTCTGCCTTTTGGTCACCCATTCCCTATCTCCCTCACCAATCCTAATCTGCGGTGTGACCAACTCACTGAACGTGCTATCCACGACCTCAGCATCGCGGATTCTCCAAAATGAGTCCATTCGCAGCTGCAGAGCCATCACGCTGTCTAACAGGAGCTGCAGCTGGATACACTACCCACACATGAAGGAGTCAGAGGCATCTGCCGCGTCCCTGAACTCCCACATTGAGCACGAGGAGCATAACACGGGTCTGGGATCTCCTGCCATTTTTACACTTTACCTTAACTGATTACAAATATAATATCAAATAATGAATAAGTGAAAGGAATAAAGATTTTACTTACCAATCACAATACTTACCAACACACGAAGAGTTAAAGAGGTAAACCTACCTTCCCGACAGACCCCTGGCCACTGCTCCCGCCGAAAATCCGAAGGCCACTTCTCCGGCAGCTGTGTCCCCGCCGCTCTCCTCACACTCTTTTATCCTGTGTCCCCGCCGCTCTCCTCGCGCTCTTTTATCCTGTGTCCCCGCCGCTCTCCTCGCGCTCTTTTATCCTGTGTCCCCGCCGTTCTCCTCGGGCTCTTTCTCTGTGTCCCCGCCGCTCTCCTCGTGCTCTTTTATCCTGTGTCCCCGCCGCTCTCCTTGCGCTCTCTCACTGACTCTCCGCTGTTTTCCTCGTGCTCTTTCACTGAGTCTCCGCCGCTCTCCTCGCGCTCTTTCACTGAGTCCATGCCGCTCACCTCGCGCTCTTTCACTGCAGGCTGTGACATCATGGTTCAACTTCTTTCTACTTCTACCTGCCCTCGAGTCTCCCTCTTGATCTTTACTCGGCTGGGATCCTTACAGTGATTGTCTTTTTTTTTGGTTAGAGGAGGAAGTGTTTCGGGTTTAACTGTCACTTGACAACAGCTCCTCCACAAACCACCTTCTAGATATGGTGACCGCAATGCACTGATGCAAATTTTCACCGCAACAGCCAATCGGCAGCTCCGCTCTACTGCCCTCTGCTGGATGCTTGCTTTGACTTGAACACCTTGGGTGTCTTGCTCAGGTACACTTTCTGGATGCAGTGACCGCAATGCACTGATGCAAATTTTCCCCACAACAGCCAATCAGCAGCTCTGCTCTACTGCCCTCTGCTGGATATATCAGTGATTCTCTGGGTGGCTCTCGAGATATGTCCATTGGTAGCCATATTTGGGGTCTCAGACTCACCAGTATTTCACTCTGGGGTCAGGGTGGATGTTGTTGCCTTTGCCTCACTGGTAGCCCGGAGGCAAATATTGTTGGCTCGAGGTCTCCCATCCCGCCCAATGTATCTGCCTGGCTGGACGATTTAAAGACATTCCTGCACTTAGATAAAGTTAACGAGACCATCAAGGGGTCGGTGGGGAGATTCTATCTTAAAAGGCAACCATTTATTTATTTTTTAAGGATCTGACATCGTCATGTGTTAGGGCGTTTAGTTATAGTGTTTAAGTTTTAGTTGGTGTAGTTTACTGGGGATTTGTTTGAAACTTTTTGACAGTGTACCTTTACAGCTTTGTTGGTTGATTGTTTATAATATTGCTCATGTCATTATATAAAACTTCAAGAAATATGTATTTTTAAAAAAGATGGAGAACTGGAAGCCCATGCAAAACACTCTGGTGACATCACTACAGATCACATGACGTTCTACCAGCAGCGATGTATTCTCTAATGCATAATCCCCCTCCCTCTTTACTTCTTTAATACAATGACAACTTTCTTAACATTTTTACAACAGACCCACTTATGCCTTATCTGTCTACATATATACAACTTAATAAACAGTCTCTCAGGTGGACGTCTATTTCTTTTGGGTTGAATTCGACATTCTGGAACATGGCTACCCGAGACCTAGGAAGTGTCCTCTTTTCCTTCAGTAGGTGGTACTTCCTGGGATGTTACTCCAGTCTCCCTCCTTGTGGGTATTGGAAAGTCCTCAGAAACGGAATCTGAACTTGTCTCTGTGTTTGGTCTCTGTTCAGAAGTATCATGTTTAGGTTTTCCAATGGAAATACTTCTTGAGAAGTTCCAGCGATTTTACCTCATGAAGCTAGTAGTTGGTCAGTGTGATGCTGCCAAACTCTTTCATCATCTATCTGTATGGTGTATAATATTGGACCTGTCTTTGCTAGGATAACAACAGGCACCCACTTCTCATTGGTAGTGTGGCTTCTGCCTAGCATTTGCTCTCATTGAGTGAATACTCACTTTTCCGAGTTTTGTGCCCACCTAGCCTGTGCTTGCTGTTGTTGTTTGATAATCTCTGAAGTATCAGCTGGTATCAAACTGTGCTCACAGAGTCCTTTTGAACAGCAGTATTGCTGGTGAACTCTTGAGTTGATGTGCGTGCGGTGTTCCGGTATTTGTTCACTCTTCTTGCCAATGTACCATCATCTTTGATGCCTTGATGGAATGCTTAAGTGGCTGTATGATTCATTCAGCCAATTCATTTGTTGCAGGTTGGTACAGAGCTGACTTTATGTATTCTGTACCATTTCCTCTTAGGTAATCCTCAAACTCTTAGAAGTGAACTGAGTACTATTGTCACTTATGACATGCTCCAGTGAACCAAATCTTGTGAATATTTTGCCTAGCTTCTCAATAGTTTGTTTATCATTGCGGATTTCATAGTTATTACTTCCAGCATTGAGAGTGTGCACCCATAATCCCTGGGAACATGTGATCCTCCACTGGACCAGTCTATGTGTATTATCTGCCATGACTGTGTCGGCCATTCCCACGGATATAATGGTTACAGTGATGGAGTGTTCCTTAGTTTTGCACAGGATTGACATTGCCTCATTTTCTCTTCAATCTGAGTATCTAATCCTGGCCTCCAAAAATAACTGCGTGCCAGTTCCTTCATCGTCCCAACACCAAGGTATCCTTTACGCAGCTCGTCAAGGACTTTATCACACAAGCACGGAGGAATAATCACTCGGATTCCCCATGATAAAATTCCATTCCAGGGACGGTTAACTCAAGTCTTCTTGTGATGTAGGGCCTGAGATCAGGATTTTTACGACGAATGTCTGACATTATTCCTTTTTGTACCATGTCCATCACCTTCCCCATCACTGCATCGTTTCCCATATATCTCTGAACTTGAGATGAAGTCACACGTATATTATCCATGAGAGAGAAATTCAGGATTTTTTCCCAAATATTTTTATGAAGTCATTTATAAATACATATCAAATAAAACCACAACCAAGATAAACAAGATAGCCAACAGATAACAAACAGGAGAACACAGCATTACTCAATAAATAGCCAACACCCGTAACCCATCCTCCCTACCATAGCCCCCCCACACCCTCTCTGCCTCCACTTTTTCTTGTTAACTTTAAACCCCCTTGTCATAATATACACCAGTATATCATGGTGCAGACACACACTGATGGACACACAGCAAGACCAATCAACACACACAACACTACAGCCAATCACCAGTTAGAGCACACGCACTATAAAGTCAGGGGGCATCAGAGTTCCCGCTCATTCGAGCTTCAGCTAGATAGTAGGACAGAGCTCACAGCCTGCAGCACAGACGTTCACCATGTGCTGAGTGCATCGACTGGTTAGGAGAAGGCACAGACATTCACCATGTGCTGAGTGCATCGACTGGTTAGGACTAGCTTTAGTTAAAGCTAGTATCATGTTAACCCACAGTGAGAGTATGTTAAACAGTTAATGATTCAATAAAATAGTGTTGCACTATTTCAAGTGACCTGTATGTGTTCCACGGATCCAGAGCGCCCAACACAACATGATACCAGGGGTTGAGGGATATTAGCACTTCTTAGACCTACCTGCAAGTGATCTGCCTTCCGCCAGCATTCCGTCATCCTGCAACATGGACAACATCTGCCCGCCGCTGCTGCTCCGCTCCGCCGGCAACCTCGGGGCCAACTGGAAGATATTTAAACAGTGCTTCCAGCTCTTCCACGAGGCCACAGATACGGAGGACACATCAGATACCAGGAAGATTGCTCTTCTCCTCTCCACGGCCGGGGACCATGCCATCTACATTTTCAATTCTCTCACCTTTGTGGATGATGAAGATAAAACAAAGTTCAAGACGGTCCTCCTCAAGTTTGACACTCACTGCAGCGTAGAGGTGAATGAAAGTTTTGAGCGCTACGTGTTCCGTTTGCAGGGTAAGGATGAACCTTTCCAATCCTTTCTCACGCACCTTTGCATCCTTGCGCAGTCTTGCAGTTATGGGCCCACCTCCGACTCCATGATACGCGACCAGATCAGTGTTCAGTCGGACCTGCTACGACAGCAGCTCCTCAAAGTAAAGCAGCTCACCCTAGCGACCGCCATTGAGACCAGTATCCTACACGAAAACGTCACGAGTCGGTTTTCCCACATCCAAGCGGCTGAAACGGCGCGGCAAGGTCCCCACGAGGCGGAACGGGTCCAAGCAATTCAGCAACTCCTCAGCCTGGATGAGGGCGGCCATTTTGCGCGCTTTTCGCGGACGCCTGCGCTTGTGCGCACCAAATGAGGGGACGGCAAAGTCGAAGAACGTAATGTGCAGGCGCGCACCATGCACATCTGCACCGCGCATGTGCGGTGGTGCAGTGAACGTGCTGATGCTACGACGTGCGGCAACTGTGGCTCCGCCCATTTAAAATGGCAATGCCCTGCCAAATCTCGACAATGCCTAAGATGTGGCAGACTTGGCCACTATGCTGCCTTCTGCCGAGCAGCTCAGCCTGCTAATTCAGATCGCTTCAGCCAGCCTCGCAGGAATGTCCGGGCAATTCAACCCACGGTCACCGGGTCCGATGCGGACCTCCCACACAGCAGTGACACCGAGGACCCGAAGGTGCCTTTTCGGGTCGGTATCGTGACAAAAAACAGGATGTCCCCGAAGCAGAGACACCAGCCGCTGTCAGTATACAGCATCGATCCAGACGATGAGTGGTGTGCCACCCTGATGGTTAACCGGTCCCAAATACGATTCCGCCTGGACACTGGTGCTTCCGCCAATCTCATGGCACGGTCTGACTTCCAAAGCCTTCGTGTCAAGCCAGCCATCCTTCCATCAACCTGCCAGCTATTGAATTACAATGGCAATGCCATTGATGCCAGCGGCTCGAGCCAACTTGAAGTGACGCACAGGTCACGCAAAGCCATCCTTCCTTTTGAAATCGTGGGCTCCTCGAAAGCCTCCCTGCTTGGCGCGCAGGCATGCAAGCTGTTGAACCTAGTTCAGAGAGTTCACTCTCTCTCTCAATGACACGTCTGCCTTTCAGGACACTGACTTCAGGGCGCAACTTGACATCATCATCAACCAGCACCATGACGTCTTTGAAGGCATGGGCATGTTCCCATATACCTACAAGATCTTATTGAAACAGAAAGCCACGCCTGTGGTGCACGCACCTCGCAGGGCCCCAGCACCCCTTAAGGACCGCCTCAAGCAGCAGCTGCAGGACCTCCAGGACCAAGGAGTGATCTCCAGAGTCACAGAACCAACCGACTGGGTCAGTTCCATGGTATGTGTAAAAAAGCCTTCCGGCGAATTGAGAATTTGGATTGATCCCAAGGATCTGAATCGCAATATCATGAGGGAGCATGATCCAATTCCCAAGCGTGAAGAGATCACATGCCAGATGGCTCGCGCCAATCTCTTCACCAAACTCGACACCTCAAAAGGATTCTGGCAAATCCAGCTCGACAAATCCAGCAGGAAACTGTGCACATTCAATACCCCCTTTGGCAGATATTGTTACAACAGGATGCCGTTTGGGATCATATCTGCTTCAGAAGTGTTCCATAGGATTATGGAACAAATGATGGAAGGCATTGAAGGTGTTCGCGTCTATGTCGATGACATAATCATTTGGTCCACCACCCCGCAGGAGCATGTCAGTCGCCTCCAGAGCGTATTCAAACGCATACATGAGCAGGGCCTACTCCTCAACAGGGCCAAATGCTCTTTTGGCCAGACGGAACTCAAGTTCCTCGGAGACCACATCTCCCAGTTGGGTGTGCGGCCGGATGAGGACAAGGTAGCTGCTATCACAGCCATGAAAACGCCAGAGGACAAGAAGGCGGTCCTCCGATTTCTGGGCATGGTCAACTTTTTAGGGAAGTTCATCCCTAATCTCGCCTCTCATACCACGGCTCTCAGGAACTTGGTCAGGAAGACGACAGACTTCCAATGGCTTCCTGCCCACGAGCGTGAATGGAGAGAACTCAAAACCAAACTCACCACGGCCCCGGTCTTAACTTTCTTTGATCCAGCAAAAGAGACCAAAATTTCGACTGATGCCAGCCAATCCGGCATTGGGGCAGTGCTCCTGCAACGTGATGAGGCCTCATCATGGCCCCCCGTTGCATATGCGTCACGCGCCATGACCCCCACGGAACAGCGCTACGCGCAGATAGAAAAGGAATGCCTGGGCCTTCTGACTGGTGTGGTTAAATTTCACGATTATGTGTACGGACTTCCTCAATTCACAGTCGAGACCGACCATCGCCCGCTGGTCAATATAATATAGAAAGACTTGAACGACAGGATGCCTCGCCTCCAGCGTATTCTTCTCAAGCTCCAGCGATACGACTTCCAGCTGGTATACACCCCAGGCAAAGACCTCATCATTGCTGACGCTCTCTTCAGGGCAGCCAACACTCCATGTGACCCAGCGTGATTCGTCTCCCAGGTTGACGCCCATGTGGCCCTCGTGGCCTCCAATCTACCTGCCACGGATGAACGTCTCGTCCAAATTCGCCGCGAGACGGCGGCTGACCCTTTGCTACAGCGTGTCATGCGCCACCTAACAGACGGGTGGCTCAAGGGCTAATGGCCTCAGTTCTATAATGTCAGAGATGATCTGGCGGCAGGAAACGGGGTTCTTCTGAAACTGGACCGCATTGTCATCCCGCATCGCATGCGCCAGCTCGTCCTGGAACAGCTACACGAGGGCCATCTTGGCATGGAAAAGTGCCGCCGACGGGCCCGAGAGGCAGTGTACTGGCCCGGCATCAATGAGGACATAGCCAACACAGTGTTCAACTGCCCCACTTGTCAGCGCTTTCAGCCGGCCCAACCACGTGAGACCCTGCAGCTCCATGAGTTGGTCACGTCACCTTGGACCAAGGTGGGCATCGACCTGTTCCACGCGCTGGGCAGAGACTATGTCCTGATCGTGGACTACTTTGCAAATTACCCGGAGGTGATACGGTTGCACGACATCACGTTGTCTGCAGTCATCCGTGCCTGTAAGGACACCTTTGCTCGACACGGCATCCCACTCACGGTGATGTCGGACAATGGCCCCTGGTTCGCAAGCCAGGAATGGTCCAACTTTGCCAGGTGGTACAATTTTGCACATGTGACATCCAGTCCCCTGTACCCCCAATCCAACGGCAAAGCGGAGAAGGGCGTCCACATAGTCAAACGGCTCCTCTGCAAGGCTGCCGATGCTGGGTCTGATTTCTACCTCACCTTGCTGGCCTATCGCTCCGCCCCGCTGTCCAATGGCCTGTCAGCAGCCCAATTGCTCACGAGTCGCACCCTGAAGACGACGATGCCGTCCATTCATGTCCCAGACCTCGGCCACGTTCCGGTCCTTCGCCGGATGCAGCTGTCTCCTGCACAGCACAAGGCGGCTCATGACTCCCGTGCAGCTGAACTGCCTGCTCTGGCTCCAGATGACAACGTCCGCATCCATCTTCCGGATGGTGGCTGGTCTGCAACCGCTGTTGTCCTTCGGCAGGTGGCCCCCCCGCTCGTTCCTGGTTCGTCTACCGGATGGTTCCATTCTGCGCCGCAATCGACGCACCCTTCATCTCGTTCCACGCTTGCTACGTGATCCTCCACTGTCGCCTCGCCCTCCTGCTGACTCTGCCATGGACTATGCAGAGATCCCGGTCACTCTGCGTCCTCCTTACTCTGACGCAGTCCAGCCCGCTCCTCAGCTGGCGGCTCCCGATCCATCCTTGAGACGGTCAACCAGAATTCGTCGTCCACCTCAGAGACTTAATTTGTGAACTTTGTGGACTAATAGACTTTCTGAATCGTTTTGTTCTTCCGTTTGATAGTTTTCATGGTTTGTATATAGTGTTCATCTCGTTATTCTTGTTGCATACTGTTTTTCTGCACCAGGCACCGTCCCATGTAAATAGCTTAGTTTTTATGTACATAGTCCTGTAAATATTTCGCACACACGTAGTGAATAGTGAATTAATGAATAATTAATTAAATTTGACAAGGCCAACCTGTCCCCCCCTCGCCCCCACTAGAAATTCAGGATGTTGCCAAAATGTTCTTCAGGTTCTTGCTTGACTTGTAAGGGTAACCTTGACAAAGCATCAGCATTTGCATGTTGCTCCGACTTAAGATATTTTACATCGTACATGTGTGCCAAAAATATCAAAGATCATCTCTGTAACCTATTAGCTACTAAAGAAGGAATACCTTTATACCGCCCAAATATTTGTCATCAATGGTCGACGATCTGTCAAAGGAGTAAAATGACGTCCATAAAGATAGTGATGGAACCTCCTTAACTCAAAAATGATGCTCAGTTGAGATTAATTTGTTTCTGTGCTAGTAAGAGTTTGTGAAGGAAATGCTATCCGTCGATCCTCAACTGAAGGCTTCATGTGCGCGGCGACTGCACCACCCCCATCAGGTGACACACTGCAAGAAAGTTGTAACTTCAGCTTGGGATTGTAGTGATCCAACAGCTCTGACTTCTGAGACATATTTCACCTTGTTATTTGCACATTTGCATTCTTCTGACCAGTGGCATACCTGTTTGGCACATAATAAAGTGTGTAAAGAATTCAATCGTTTTGCTAAATTAAGAACATATTTTCCATAATAATTGATCAATCCCAGAAATGACTTCAGTTGAGTTAGATTTTGAGGACATGATGCTTCTAAGATCGATGTCTTCTTTTTCGGCTGCATGTGTAAGCCATCTTTATCGCTGATGTGACCCAATTTATGTCTTGAAAAAGTTACATTTTTCATTTTTAACTTGGAGGTTAAGATGTTTCAGAGTTGCTTCCAAGTTCTTCAAGTGTTCTTGTTCATTTGAACTATATCATCTATATAACATTGCACCCCATTAAGCCCAATTAGAATTTGATCCAAGGACCTCTAAAAAAGAGCAGGAGCGGATGTTATTCCAAAAGGAAGTCTTCTATAATGAAACAAACCATAGTGCATCACGACTGTGAGTAGTGACTGTGATTTTGCAGCCACATTAATATTTGTTAATATGCCTGTGATAGATCAATTTTACTGAATTTCTGCCCTCCAGAAAGTCGACAAATAAGTCTTCAATCAGTGGTAGTAGATAGTGATCTGCACACAATACCAGGTTAATAGTTGTTAATAGGGTTAATAGGTGGCATGGTAGCACAATGGTGAGCACTGTTGCTTCACAGCGCAAGGGTCCCAGGTTCGATTCCCGCTTGGGTCACGATCTGTGCAGAGTTTTCACCTTCTCCCCGTGTCTGCATGGGTTTCCTCCAGGTGCTCCCACAAGTCCCGAAAGATGCATTTGTTAGGAGAATTGGACCTTCTGAATTCTCCCTCAGTGTACCTGAACAAGCGCTGGAGTGTGGCAACTAGTGGATTTTCACAATAACTTCATTGCAGTGTTAATGTAAGCCTACTTGTGACAATAAGAAAGATTATTATTATTATAAAAATCTCCACATGTTCTCACTGAGCCATCGTGTTTCAATGCAGGAACAATTGGTGTTGCCCATTCACTTGTAGAAATTGGTTAAATGATTCCTGTTTCCTGTTTGGATTAGTTCTTCGACCTTTATCAGGATGGGATAAGGTATGGTTCTGGCTTTGAGACATTTTGGTCTACTGTCTGGCTTGATTTTGAGTTGAACTTCAACTCCAGTCATTCACGTCAGTGAATCCTCAAAACCTTTTCATAATTCTGCAGAAGTTGTTGTAGGTCATTTTTTGAATCCACTAGTTGATTCGCTGCTCCCCAGTTGAGTTACAACTCCGCTGTTTGTCCATTTACTTCCACCTTTACCATAATGTATCCTTTCAATAATGGTACAACCTCTTCGGTAAACGTCCTGAGGATAATAAAGGCAGATGCTTCAACTTCGGATGATAAATTGTCACGGGTATCAATGATACAGCTGAACCCATATCCACTTCCATTTTGATCTGGTTACCATCATGTTTTGGGAATGACCAGAAGTGTTGTAGATCTCCCCGTACTGACAAGACACCTAGTTTCAGCTCCTGATGTTGTTCGGGCACATCATCTCCTGAGTGGTCTTGAACTTCGTCTACAAACTTATAGGCATGACTAGTCTGCTGAGATGTGTTTTTTTTCTTTGATATTGGTGAAGTTTGCTGAGCCTAGCATGCTTTGGCAATATGATCTTTTTTGCCAACATTCTTACAGTCCCTACGAATTGTAAAATGCTTTCACCTTCTCCCTGACTACAGTGGTGGAACTAAAACTTTTCTATAATCAGCAATGGTGTTGGGGAGAAATGCATTTCTAAAATCTTCATTAGTTTGACATAGGTCTTTTCTCCCGGTTTTGCTGAATGGACTAAGTTTTGCAGCACCATTAGGCTTTATGCCTTACTGAACTGAGAAATGTTGCAACATTAAGGTATCTCGCTGTTTGATTCGCTATGAGATATAATCGGAATCTCTCTTCACATGAGTTCCAAGTCTCACAGTCTTCATCAAATGCACCCCTGGCGTCTGTCTTTCCCCCATTCCGGACACCATGCTCCTGGAGCCCATACTTCAATCAACTTCCTTCCTTCCGATTCTGTGGATGAATGGCACAAACGATCCCTTTATCCACAACGCAGCTTAGAATTTTTCCTTTTTGCCTGACTGTGGTTTTCCTGAGTGGCGGCCTGTAGAATGTTGGAAGACTTTTGAATCCCCGTTGCAACACCCTGTTTCACTTCGCCACGTGCATGGTTCCTGCAGCCTTCGACTCTACCCATTTCAACGGCAAGCAAGTTTTCAAACTGCTTGCTCACGATTGCTTCAGTTTTTTTAAACCTTCAATGCATCTCACAACATGTGAGTCCAGTCCCGAGAATCGTTTCTCCGCACACGACACCGCCTCCACTTTCCTTTCCGACTTTATTTTGCTTCAGCCATTTTATTTATGTGCCTCAATCCTTGTCGCCAGTTTTCTCTTTTGTTATGATCTCTGAGCAGCACAAAAAGAAAAGATATGGAGGTGCCACACACTTGGATTTCTTACAAATATGATGAGAGGATTATTAGACGTTGCTCATACAATTTAAAATGGAGAACTGAAAGTCTGTGCAAAACACTCTGCGTATGTCACTGCAGATCACGTGTCATTCCACCAGCAGGGATGTATTCTCTGAAACATAATAATTGTATGCACCTACAGTTTAGAAATAGGTCCCACACAATCAAACCAAGGCAATATGCAAGATGCCTTGTGTGATGGGCTAAAATATCTCTGGCATTCCGACCCTAAACCGCTCTGAACCTTTGGTCATCTGCACAAACATCTTCTCATGAAGCTTGGTACCAAATCTCTTTGATAATCCACCTGCAAAGCACCTTGGAATGTTTTTACTATATTAAAGGTGCTATATACACACAGGTTCTTGTTAAGTGTCTCAAATACAACCCAGTTATAATGAGTAAATTGTGCCATAATTTCCAAGTCACAAAGCCTCCAGAGTACAGTCTATGCTAAGACATTAATTTAAAGATGATTAAACAAAAATAACAGGAATGCTCAACATGAAAACCATCCCAAATGTTAACAAATCAGTTAAGCATAAGCTTAATATATAAATAAAATTCCTACAAAAGCTTAATTTGGTTGTGTTGTGTAATGTAGAAATGATGTTTATGACCAAAGAATTGGAATTTATGTTAACTTCTTGTCATTCAGTGGGCTATTAGACAGAATTCAAAAGAAAAATGTAAAAATCTATTATTAAAAATGCATTAAATATTCAATTTCGACCCCCACCCTCTTGCGCCAGTTTCTTCTAATTAGAAATTCAACAGCCTCATATCGCCTCAGTTAAGATATAACTCCTATTTTCTTCTGTTTATTCTTTGTCGAACCTCATTATAGAGTTTTAAAGAAAACACAAATTGTAAAACTGTGTTGATGAAGGGATTAGTTTATCGTTATGCCCAAATCAGATGCAGATTGTCATGTGAGAGTACTTTTAAGACATGGATGTTTAAGCAATGTACCTTTAAGAAACCAGTGATGTCAGAGAGTAGGTGGAGCTGAGATCAGGTCAGCCATTTTGCAGTTTTGTTTTGCAGTTTTGAAAAAGAGCTGGTGTGTGTCTGTGTGTGCAGTGAGCTGGATCTCTGCCATAAAATACCATCTCTGGATCATTTGGGTGATTTAAACTTATAATAGTGAAGCCTTTAACCTGATGTGATTTTGTTTAAAGGTGTTAAGTCTCTTGGAAGTTTGAAGGAACATTTTAAGGAATTATTCACTGTTGCAAGATTTTCCGAGTTATCTTTAAAGTAAGGGGTGTTAAGTGATCCAATGTTTAATTAAGATGTTAAGTTGAGTTCATGGAATAAACAGTGTTTTGTGTTTTAAAACCTATGTGTTTATAATTGAAATACCACACCTAGGGAACAAGCCGTGTGCTAGGAAAAGCAACAAATACATTAAAGGGTGAGGTTGCTTGAACTCCACGATACATTTTGGGGTTCCGAAAACGCCTCGCCCATAACAATTGGGGGCTCGAGGGGGATAAAAGTCTATCTATTGGATTGGCTTTTGTGAACTTAAAGACAGTGAAGGATTGTTGTTTTTCTCTATGATACGTGAACAGATCGTATTTGGTGTTCTGTCGGACCCCCTGCGTCAGCAGCTCCTCAAAATTAAGCAACTCACCCTAACGACTGCCCTCGAGACCTGTGTCCTGCATGAAAATGCCACCAGTCGGTACTCCCACATGCAGGCGGCTGAAACGGCGCGGCAAGGTCCTCACGAGGCGGAACGGGTCCAAACAATTGAACACCTCCAAGGCTGCAGCCTGGATGAGGGCAGCCATTTAGCACGCTTTTCGCGGCGTCCTGCGCTTGTACGCACCAAACGAGGGGACGGTGATGTGGAGGAACGTGATGCGCAGGCGCGCACCACGCAGGACCGCACCACGCATGCGCGGTGGTGCAACAAGCGTACTGACGTCACAACATGCGGCAACTGTGGCTCCGCCCATTTAAAGCAGCAATGTCCTGCAAAATTGCGACAATGCCTACGATGTGGCAGACTTGGCCACTATGCTGCCTGCAGTCGAGCAGCTCAGCCTGCCAGTTCGCATCGCTTCAGCTAACCTCGCAGGAACGTTCGGGCAATTCAACCCACGTTCACCGAGTCCGATTCCGACTTCCCGCAGATCAGTGACACCGAGGACCTGAGGGAGCCTTTTCGAGTCGCTGTTATAACAAAGAACAGGCTGTCCCCGAATCAAAACCACCAGCCGCTGTCGGTGCACAGCACTGATCCAGACGACGAGTGGTGTGCCACCCTGACGGTCAACCAATCCCAGATACGATTCTGCCTGGACACTGGTGCTTCTGCTAATCTCCTAGCGTGGTCAGACTTTCAGACCCTTGGGGTTAAACAAACCATTCTTCCGCCGACCTGCCAACTAGTGGACTACAATGGCAATGTCATTCCTGCTACCGGTTCATGCCAACTCGAAGTGACGCACAACTCGCGAAAAGCCATCCTTCCCTTTGAGATCGTGGGCTCCTCGAAGGACTCTCTGCTAGGCGCAAAGGCGTGCAAACTCCTAAACCTCGTTCAACGAGTACACTCTCTCTCTCCAGAGGACACGTCTGCCTTCCAGGATCCGGACTTCAGGGCGCAACTCAATGCCATCATCGACCAGCACCGCGACGTTTTCGAAGGCATTGGCACGCTTCCATACACTTACAAAATCCTGCTCAAACTAGACGCCACGCCTGTGGTTCATGTACTACGCAGAGCCCCAGCATCCCTCAAGGACCGCCTCAAGCAGCAGCTGCAGGACCTCCAGGATCAAGGAGTGCTCTCCAGAGTGACGGAACCAACCGACTGGGTCAGTTCCATGGTGTGCGTCAAGAAGCCTTCCGGCGAGCTCCGGATCTGCATTGACCCAAAGGATCTGAATCGCAACATAATGAGGGAGCATTACCCTATCCCCAAGCGCGAGGAGATCACGTGCGAGATGGCTCGGGCCAACATCTTCACCAAACTTGACGCCTCGAAAGGATTCTGGCAAATTCAACTGGACAGGTCCAGCAGAAAGCTGTGTACCTTTAATACCCCGTTTGGCAGATACTGCTGCAACAGGATGCCGTTTGGGATTATATCGGCATCAGAAGTATTCCACCGGATCATGGAGCAAATGATGGAGGGCATTGAGGGTGTGCGCGTCTATGTTGACGAGATGATCATTTGGTCCACCACCCCGCAGGAGCATATCAGTCGCCTCTAGCGTGTATTCAAACGAATACGGGACCAAGGAATTCGCCTCAACAGAGCCAAATGTTCCTTCAGCCAGACGGAACTCACGTTCCCAGGGGACCATATCTCCTGGTTGGGTGTGTGGCTGGATGCGGACAAGGTGGCAGCCATCATGGCCATGCAAAAGCCAGCAGATAAGAAGGCGGTCCTCCGATTTTTGGGGATGGTCAACTTCCTGGGGAAGTTCATCCCCAAACCCGCCTCCCATACCACAGCTCTCCGGAACCTGGTCAGGAAGTCGACAGACTTCCAATGGCTTCCCGCCCACAAGCGCGAATTAGAGGAGCTTAAGACCAAGCTTACCACGGCCCCGGTATTGGCATTTTTTGATCCCACGAAGGAAACAAAAATTTCAACGGATGCCAGCCAATCCGGCATTGGGGCGGTGCTCCTGCAACGCGATGAGGCCTCATTATGGGCCCCTGTTGCATATGCGTCACGTGCCATGACCCCCACCACACCAAAAAGGAGTGCCTGGGCCTGTTGACTGGGATCAACAAATTTCACAATTACGTGTACGGCCTCCCCCAATTCAGTGTCGAGACCGACCATCGCCCGCTGGTCAACATTATACAAAAAGACCTGAATGATATGACCCCTCGCCTCCAGCGCATTCTGCTTAAACTCCGGCGGTACGATTTCCAGCTCCTATACACACCGGGTAAGGACCTGATCATAGCCGACGCTCTGTCCAGGGCAGTCAACACCCCGTGTGACCCAGAGGGGTTCATCTGCCAGGTTGACGCCCGTGTGGCCTTCACGGCCTCTAATCTGCCGGCCACGGATGAACGCCTTATCCACATTCGCCGCGAGACTGCGGCTGACCCCCTACTACAGCGTGTCATGCGCCACATGACGGACAGGTGGCTCAAGGGCCACTGCCCGCAGTTTTACAATATCAGAGACGATCTGGCAGTAGTCGATGGTGTCCTCCTGAAGCTGGACCGCACCGTGATCCCGCACAGCATGCGGCAGCTCGTTTTGGAACAGCTACACGAGGGCCATCTTGCCGTGGAGAAGTGCCGACGGAGGGCCCGAGAGGCTGTGTACTGGCCCGGCATCAATGAGGACATCGCCAACACAGTGCTCAACTGCCCCACCTGTCAGTGGTTCCAGCCGGCCCCAACACGTGAGACCCTACAGCCCCATGAGTTGGTCACATCCCCTTGGTCTAAGGTAGGCGTGGACCTGTTCCATGCGCTCGGCAGGGACTATGTTCTGATTGTAGACTATTTTTCGAACTACCTGGAGGTCGTACGCCTGCACGACATCACATCATCGGCGGTCATCCGTGCCTGCAAGGAGACCTTTGCTCGTCACGGCATCCCACTCACTGTGATGTCGGACAATGGCCCCTGCTTCGCGAGCCAGGAGTGGTCCAACTTTGCCAGCAGGTACAACTTTGTGCATGTGACATCCAGTCCCCTGCACCCTCAATCCAATGGCAAAGTGGAAAAGGGCGTCCACATCATCAAACGGCTCCTCTGCAAGGCTGCCGATGCAGGATCCGACTTCTACCTCGCCTTGCTGGCCTATCGTTCGGCCCCTCTCTCCACGGGCCTGTCGCCAGCCCAGCTCATGGGTCGCACCCTCAGGACCACGGTGCCGTCCATTCACGTCCCAGACCTCGACCACGGTCCAGTCCTTCAGCGGATGCAACAGTCTCGTGCACAACACAAGGCGGCGCATGACGCTCGGGCGATCTCGGGCGATCTCCCTGCTCTGGCGCCGGATGACAACGTCCGCATCCATCTTCCGGAGGGTGGCTGGCCTGCAACTGCTGTGGTTCTTTGGCAGCTGTCTCCCCGCTCGTTCCTGGTTCATCTGCCAGATGGTTCCATTGACCGCCGCAATCGGCGTGCCCTTCGTCTCGTTCCACGCTCGCTACGTGATCCTCCACCGGTGCCACGCCCTCCTGTTGTCCCCAACCTGGACTATGTGGAGATTCCGAATACTCTGCATCCTCCTCACTCTGCCGTGGCCCAGCCTGTTCCTCAGCCGGTGGCTCCTGATCCACCCTTGAGGCGGTCAACCAGAATTTGTCGCCCATTTCAGAGACTTGACTTATGAGTTTTACAATGTTGGACTCTTTTTAAAAAAAATATATTTTATTGAAGTTTTTCAAACAAAGATTTTCCGTTTTTACAACTTAATAAAGGAATATACATTAAACGTTATTTAACTAACAACAGATGGAAAAAGAAATAAACAAAAAGCAAATATCAACAACTAACTAAGAAAAAAAAACAAGAGCACGGATTAATCCTCCCCCCCCCCCCCACCACCCCCCCCCCCCCCCCCCCCCACTCCCCCCTGGGTTGCTGCTGCTGTCTTTTCTGTTTTTCCATTATCGTTCCGCGAGATAGTCAAGGAACGGTTGCCACCGCCTGGTGAACTCCTGAGCCGATCCTCTTAACGCATATTTTATTCGTTCCAGTCTTATGAACCCTGCCATGTCGTTTATCCAGGCCTCCACACCCAGGGGCTTCGCTTCTTTCCACATAAGTAGAATCCTTCGCCGGGTTACTAGGGACGCAAAGGCCAAAACGTCGGCCCCTTTCGCCTCCTGCACTCCCGGCTCTTCTGCAACCCCAAATATAATAGCCAACCCCCAGCTTGGTTTGACCCGGACCCCCACAACCTTTGAGATCACTCTTGCCACACGCTCCCAGAACTCATGCAGTGCCGGACACGACCAGAACATGTGAGTGTGGTTTGCCGAGCTTCCCGAGCACCTCCCACACCTGTCCTCCAACCCAAAAAACCTGCTCAGTCTTGCTCCCTTCATATGCGCTCTGTGTAGAACCTTAAATTGAATCAGGCTAAGCCTGGCACACGAGGACGAGGAATTTACCCTACTTAGGGCATCTGCCCACAGCCCCTCCTCAATCTCTTCCCCCAGCTCCTCTTCCCATTTTCCCTTCAGCTCCTCTACCATCGCCTCCCCCTCGTCTCTCATCTCCCTGTATATTTCGGACACTTTACCTTCTCCAACCCATGCCCCGAAATTACTCTATCCTGGACCCCTTGCGTCGGGAGCCGCGGAAATTCCCTCACCTGTTGCCTCGTAAATGCCCTCACTTGCATGTACCGGAAAGCATTCCCTGGTGGCAGCTTATATTTTTCTTCCAATGCTCCCAAACTCGCAAACATCCCGTCCACAAACAGGTCCTTCAGCTTCCTAATTCCTGTTCGCTGCCAACATTGAAATCCCCCATCTATCCTCCCCGGGACGAACCTGTGGTTATTCCTTATCGGGGACCACACCGAGGCACTCGTCACTCCCCTGTGTCGTCTCCACTGCCCCCAGATCTTCAAGGTCGCCACCACCACTGGGTTTGTCGTGTACCTTTTCGGGGAGAACGGTAGCGGCGCCGTCGCCAGCGCTTTTAGGCTCATTCCCTTACAGGACGCCATCGCCAACCTTTTCCACGCCGCACCTTCTTCTTCCCTCATCCACTTACAGACCATCGACACATTGGCGGCCCAATAGTAGTCACTCAGACTCAGCAGTGCCAATCCCCCTCTGTCCCTACTGCGCTGCAGGAACCCCCTCTTTACCCTCGGGGTTTTTCCCGCCCACACAAAGCTCATAATACTCCTGTCTATTTTTTTGAAGAAGGCCTTTGTAATCAGGATGGGGAGGCACTGAAACACAAAAAGGAACCTCGGGAGGACCACCATTTTAACCGCCTGTACTCTGCCCGCCAATGACAGGGGCACCATATCCTACCTCTTAAAGTCCTCCTCCGTCTGCTCTACCAATTGCGTCAGGTTAAGTTTATGTAGGGTTCCCCAGTTCCTGGCCACCTGTATCCCCAGGTATCGAAAATTCCTTGCTACTCTCCTCAGCGGCAGAGCATCTATCCCCCTGTCCTGTTCCCCGGGGTGCATCACAAAAAGTTTGCTCTTTCCCATATTTAATTTGTATCCCGAGAACTCTCCAAACTCCCTGAGTATCTGCATTACCTCTGGCATCCCCTCTACCGGGTCCGCCACATATAGCAGCAAATCGTCTGCATATAGTGACACTCGATGTTCCTCTCCCCCTCTAAGCACCCCCCTCCACTTCTTAGAGTCCCTCAGCGCTATGGCCAATGGTTCAATTGCCAACGCGAACAGTAACGGGGACAGGGGGCACCCTTGTCTTGTACCCGTATGTAATCGAAAGTATCCCGATCTTTGCCTATTTGTAACGACGCTTGCCACCGGGGCCACGTACAAGAGTCTAAACCATCTAATGAACCCCTCCCCGAACCCAAATCTCTTCAGCACCTCCCACAAATCATCCCACTCCACCCTATCAAATGCCTTCTCTGCATCCATCGCCACCACTATCTCTGCCTCCCCCTCCAGTGGGGGCATCATCACCCCCAGCAACCTTCGTACATTGGCATTCAATTGTCTCCCCTTAACAAACCCTGTCTGGTCGTCATGTACCACCCCTGGGACACAATCCTCTATCCTTGTCGCCATCACTTTGGCCAGCAGTTTGGCGTCTACATTTAGGAGGGAGATGGGCCTGTATGACCCGTACTGCAGCGGGTCTTTGCCTCGTTTCAGAATTAGCGATATCGTCGCCTCCGACATTGTCGGGGGTAATATCCCCCTTTCCTTAGCCTCATTAAAGGTTCTCGCCAAAAGCGGGGCCAACAGGTCCATATACTTCCTATAAAATTCCACCGGGAACCCATCTGGTCCCGGGGCCTTCCCTGCTTGCATGTTCCCAATTCCTTTGGTCACCTCATCCACCTCAATCTGCGCCCCAAGACCTGCCACCTCCTGCCCCTCCACCCTCGGGAACTCTAGCTGGTCCAAAAAGTGTATAATTCCCTCTTTCCCCTCCGGGGGTTGGGACTTGTACAGCCTCTCATAGAATGTCTTGAACACCTCGTTCACTTTCCCTGCTCTCTGCTCCATCTTTCCCGTTTCGTCCCTAACTCCTCCAATCTCTCTCGCCGCCCCCCTCTTCTGAAGTTGTTGGCCAGCAGCCGGCTCGCCTTCTCCCCATATTCATATTGTATCCCCTGTGCCTTCCTCCACTGTGTCTCTGCCTTTCCCGTCGTCAGCAGGTCAACTCCGTCTGTAATCTTCGTCTTTCCCTGTATAGCCCTTCATCTGGGGCCTCCGCATACTTCCTATCCACCCTCAACATTTCCCCTACTAATCTCTCTCTTTCTTTACCCTCTTGTTTCCCCTTGTGGGCTCTGATGGAAATCAGCTCTCCTCTAACCACCGCCTTCAGCGCTTCCCATACTACTCCCACCTGGACCTCCCCATCGTCATTGACCTCCAGGTATCTTTCGATACATCCCCTCACCCTTACGCATACCCCCTCGTCCGCCTGTAGTCCCATGTCTAATCGCCAGAGTGGGCGCTGGTCCCTTTCCTCTCCTAGTTCCAGCTCCACCCAATGCGGGGCGTGATCTGAAACGGCTATGGCCGAGTACTCCGTTCCTGCCACTTTCGGGATCAGTGCCCTTCCCAAAACAAAAAAGTCTATCCGGGAATATACCTTGTGGACGTGGGAGAAAAAGGAAAACGCTTTACCCGTTGGTCTGGCGAATCTCCACGGATCTACTCCCCCCATTTGCTCCATGAATCCCTTAAGAACCTTGGCCACTGCCGGCCTTCTCCCTGGATCTGGACCGGTCCAGCCCTGGGTCAAGCACTGTGTTAAAGTCCCCCCCCATTAACAAGTTTCCCACCTCCAGGTCCGGGATACGTCCCAGCATTCGCTTCATGAATCCCGCGTCATCCCAGTTCGGGGCATATAGGTTCACCAGCACAACCGCCTCACCCTGCAATCTGCCACTCACCATCACATACCTGCCCCCACTATCCACCACTCTGGTCTTAGCCTCGAACGATACACGTTTCCCCACCAGTATTGCCACCCCTCTGTTTTTTGCGTCCAACCCTGAGTGGAATACCTGTCCCACCCATCCTTTCCTTAGTCTAACCTGATCCGCCAACTTCAGGTGCGTCTCCTGGAGCATAACTACGTCCGCCTTCAGTCTCTTTAAGTGCGCAAACACCCTTGCCCTCTTAATCGACCCATTTAACCCTCTCACATTTCACGTGATCAGCCGAGTTGGGGGGCCATTTACCCCCTCGTCGACTAGCCACCCCCTTTTTTAACCCATCTCCTCACCCAGGACTCGCGCACCCGTCTGTCCCCCAGACGGCGCCCTCCCATCCCGACCACCTCATCGCGTATCAGCTTCCCCTTACTCTCAGCAGCAGCAACCCAGTTAATCCCCCCCCTTCCCCCCCTCCTCCCCAACCCCAGATCCCCCTCTCGCTTGATTACTCCCCCCATATTGCTTCCGGAAGTCAGCTAACTCTGGCTGACCTCTGCTTCCCCCATTCATCCTTTGACCTCCCTGCGTGTGAGGCTCCCTTCCTTCCTGCGCCCTTTTTCCCGCCATAGTTTCCATAGAGCGGGAAAATACCCGCGCCTTCCTCTCGGCCCCGCCCCTAGTGGCGCAGTTCCCTCATTCCCCTTCCCTGTCCCCTTTTCCACAGGCACCCACATTTCTTTATGTCCCCCACATCGGGGGGAGAAAAATTCCCCGTCCAACATTGTTATACATTAGCCCTCCCCTCTCCCCACTTTACATTTCTGTGCCACCACCTCGCTACCCCTCTCCGGGCATCAATTTCTCAAGTCTAGTCCAATTTCTCTTCCTGAATGAATGTCCATGCCTCCTCCGCCGTCTTGAAGTAATGGTGTTTGCCCTGATGTGTGACCCACAATCTCGCCGGCTGCAGCATCCCAAATTTGACTTTCTTCCTATGGAGCACCGCCTTGGCCCGGTTGAAACTCGCCCTCCTTCTCGCCACCTCCGCACTCCAGTCTTGATACACGCGTATCACCGCGTTCTGCCCCTTACTACTCCGTGTCTTCTTAGCCCAGCTCAGGACCATCTCCCTGTCCCTGTAGCGATGGAACTTCACCACTATTGCTCTTGATGTTTCCCCTGCCTTTGGTCTTCTCACAAGGACCCGGTACGCTCCCTCCACTTCCAGGGGGCCCGTTGGGGCCTCAGCTCCCATTAGAGTATGGAGCATCGTACTCACATACGCCCCAGCATCAGCTCCCTCTGTTCCTTCGGGGAGACCTAAAATCCGTAGGTTCTTCCTCCTCGAGCTGTTCTCCAGGGCTTCCAGCCTTTCTATGCACCTCTTGTGTAGTGCCTCGTGTGTCTCCATTTTTACCACCAGGCCCTGTATCTCGTCTTCGTTCTCGGCTGCCGTTGCCTTCACTCCACGGAGCTCCATCGCCTGGACATTTTGTGTTTCCTTTAGTCCCTCGATTGCCAGTAACATCGGCGCCAGCACCTCTTTCTTGAGCTCCTCCACACATCCTCAGAGGAACTCCTGCTGTTCCAGGCACCATACCATCTGGGCTCCCTCGGCCGCCATCTTGCTTCTCCCTTCTCTTCTCTGCCGCTGCTCCAAAGGATCCTCCGTAATCTGGCCACTACTGTCGCTCCTTTCCATCCACACCCGGGGGGACTCCTTCCTTTGTCACCTCACACTGGGTTTGGCCGCAAAAAATTTCCGTTGGGGCTCCCGATAAGAGCCCAAAAGTCCGTTGAAATGGGAGGTGCCGAAACAAACAAAGAACAAAGAACAAAGAAATGTACAGCACAGGAACAGGCCCTTCGGCCCTCCAAGCCCGTGCCGACCATACTGCCCGACTAAACTACAATCTTCTACACTTCCTGGGTCCGTATCCTTCTATTCCCATCCTATTCATATATTTGTCAAGATGCCCCTTAAATGTCCCTATCGTCCCTGCTTCCACTACCTCCTCCGGTAGTGAGTTCCAGGCACCCACTACCCTCTGCGTAAAAAACTTGCCTCGTACATCTACTCTAAACCTTGCCCCTCTCACCTTAAACCTATGCCCCCTAGTAATTGACCCCTCTACCCTGGGGAAAAGCCTCTGACTATCCACTCTGTCTATGCCCCTCATAATTTTGTATACCTCTATCAGGTCGCCCCTCAACCTCCTTCGTTCCAGTGAGAACAAACCGAGTTTATTCAATCGCTCCTCATAGCTTATGCCCTCCATACCAGGCAACATTCTGGTAAATCTCTTCTGCACCCTCTCTAAAGCCTCCACATCCTTCTGGTAGTGTGGCGACCAGAATTGAACACTATACTCCAAGTGTGGCCTAACTAAGGTTCTATACAGCTGCAACATGACTTGCCAATTCTTATACTCAATGCCCCGGCCAATGAAGGCAAGCATGCCGTATGCCTTCTTGACTACCTTCTCCACCTGTGTTGCCCCTTTCAATGACCTGTGGACCTGTACTCCTAGATCTCTTTGACTTTCAATACTCTTGAGGGTTCTACCATTCACTGTATATTCCCTACCTGCATTAGCCCTTCCAAAATGCATTACCTCACATTTGTCCGGATTAAACTCCATCTGCCATCTCTCCGCCCAAGTCTCCAGACAATCTAAATCCTGCTGTATCCTCAGACAGTCCTCATCGCTATCCGCAATTCCACCAACCTTTGTGTCGTCTGCAAACTTACTAATCAGACCAGTTACATTTTCCTCCAAATCATTTATATATACTACAAAGAGCAAAGGTCCCAGCACTGATCCCTGTGGAACACCACTGGTCACAGCCCTCCAATTAGAAAAGCATCCCTCCATTGCTACCCTCTGCCTTCTATGGCCTAGCCAGTTCTGTATCCACCTTGCCAGTTCACCCCTGATCCCGTGTGACTTCACCTTTTGTACTAGTCTACCATGAGGGACCTTGTCAAAGGCCTTACTGAAGTCCATATAGACAACATCTACTGCCCTACCTGCATCAATCATCTTAGTGACCTCCTCGAAAAACTCTATCAAGTTAGTGAGACACGACCTCCCCTTCACAAAACCGTGCTGCCTCTCACTAATACGTCCATTTGCTTCCAAATGGGAGTAGATCCTGTCTCGAAGAATTCTCTCCAGTAATTTCCCTACCACTGACGTATGGCTCACCGGCCTGTAGTTCCCAGGATTATCCTTGCTACCCTTCTTAAACAGAGGAACAACATTGGCTATTCTCCAGTCCTCCGGGACATCCCCTGAAGACAGCGAGGATCCAAACGTGCGGCTTAGCTGGTCATTGCCGCAACCGGAAGTCCTTCCACAATGTTGGACTCTTTAATCTGTTTGGTTATCCTGTTTCATCGTTCCAGTAGTTTGTATATAATGTTCATTTCGTTGTTGGTGTGACACCTTATTTCTCTGCACCAGGCACCTTCCCGTGTAAATAGATTAGCCTCATGTACATAGTCATGTAAATAACACGCACACACATAGTCAGGTACATTGACTACATGATATTTATTGTCACGCAGGTACATGCTCTTTATATAAAAGGGTGGATGTCATAATATACACCAGTATATTATGGTGCAGACACACACACACACTGATGGACATGCAGTGGGACCAATCAGCATACACAACACCGCAGCCAATCACCAGTGCGAGCACACGCACTATTAAGACAGGGGACAGGGGAGTTCCTGCTCATTCTAGTAGCAGCCAGCTCGGAGCACAGAGCTCACAGCCTGCAACACAGACATTCACCATGTGCTGAGTGCATCACCTGGTTAGGACTAGGCAAGGGTCAACAGTAAAAGCTGGTATTGCATTTACCCACAGTTCAAGTATGTTAATATAGTTAACCTTATAATAAAATAGAGTTGCACCACTTCCAGTGTTGGTGACCTGTTTGTGATCCAGAACACCCAACACATCAGGTGTTACTGATTCAAACAAAGCTCGTACGTAGAGCTAGTGAAGTGTTTGCATCACTACCGGTGGAGGTATCTGGAACGTATGAGGAGGTGAAGAAATCCATCTTAAGTGCATATGAGCTAGTGCCTGAAGCTTACAGACAAAGGTTTAGAAATTTAAGGAAAAATTTGGTCAAACATACATGGAGTTTGAAAGGCTCAATCAGAGTAATTTTGATACGTGGATAAGGGCTTTGAAAATAGATCAAACGTATGAAGCTCTCAGAGAAATTATACTTTTGGAGGAGTTTAAAAATTCAATTCCTGATGTAGTGAGAACTCATGTGGAAGAACAGAGGGTTAAAACTGTGAGATTAGCAGCGGAAATGGCAGATGATTATGAATTAGTTCATAAATCAAAGCTTGGTTTCTGACATCAGTTTCAGCCGGTGAGGGATAGAAACTGGGGACATGGGAAATACTCAAGTGGTAAAGGTAGAGGTGATCTGATGGGAGACAATAAAGAGAGTGTACCTCAGATTAAAAAAGAAATCCAGGAGGGTGGAAAATAAATGAAAAGTTTCCGATGTTTTCACTGTAATAAACTAGGCCATGTAAAGTCACAGTGTTGGTGGTTGAAGAAAAGCACTGGGAAGGCTGATGTGGTAAAACAGGATAAGACAGTGGGGTTTGTTAGAGTGGTAAAGGAAAGCCCAAGGGAAGCGAAGGAGGTGCAAAGGATTGTACAGCCTGTTCAAAAAGTAATTGTTAAGAATTGTTAAAGAATTTACTTGTGTGGGTAAAGTTTACTCATGTGTATCAGGAGGAGCAGGTAAAGAAGTTACAATTTTAAGAGATACAGGGGCTAGTCAATCTTTAATGGTAAGAGATGAGGAATTATGTAGTTTGGGAAGAATGTTGTCAGAAAAGGTGGTAATATGTGGAATTCAGGGTGAGAGGAGTAGCGTTCCATTGCATAAGGTAAGGGTGGAAAGTCCAGTGAAGAGTGGTGAAGTGGTAGTAGGAGTAATAGATAAACTATCTTGTTCAGGAATACAGTTTATCTTGGGTAATGATATAGCTGGATCACAGGTGGGAGTGATCCCTACTGTGGTTGATAGGCCATTGGAAAATCAGTCAACTGAAGTGTTGAAGGACGAATATCCTGGGATTTTTCCAGATTGTGTAGTAACAAGGTCGCAAAGTCACAGGTGAAGACGAGAGGAGAAATCAAAGAGTGAAGATGAAGTTGAAGTGCAATTATCAGAAACGATTTTTGATCAGATGGTTGAAAAGAATAAGAACAGGTGGAGGATGAGGCGGATATTTTTAGTTCAGGAAAATTGGCGGAGTTACACAGAAAGATGTAGAAATAAAACGGATGTATCAGCATATACGGAAGAGGAATCTGAGAGTATGCCAGAGTGTTATTACCGTAAAAATTATGTCTTGATGAGAAAATGGAGACCTGTACATATGCAGGCGGATGAAAAGTGGGCAGAAGTTCATCAAGCAGTATTGCCGGTAGGGTATAGAAAGGAGGTGTTGCGAGTTGCACATGAGGTACCAGTGGGAGATCATTTGGGAATAAGGAAAACTCAAGCTAAAATCCAGAAACATTTTTATTGGCCTGGACTACATAAAGATGTAGTTAAATTTTGTCAATCATGTCACACATGTCAAGTGATAGGGAAACCTCAAGCAGTGATAAAACCAGTGCACTTAATACCCATTCCAGCATTTGAGGAACCTTTTACGAGGGTCCTAATCGATTGTGTCGGACCGCTTCCTAAAACAAAAAGTGGGAATCAATATCTTTTGACGATAATAGATGTGTCTACTAGGTTTCCAGAAGCCATTCCAGTACGTAATATTACAGCTAAAAGGAATGTGGAGGAGTTACTTAAATTCTTTACTAGATATGGTATACCCACAGAAATTCAATCGGATCAAGGAATGAATTTTACTTCAAATTTATTCAAAGAAGTTATGGATAGCTTAGGAATAAAACAATTTAAATCAACTGTGTACCACCCAGAATCGCAGGGAGCATTAGAAAGGTGGCATCAGACATTAAAGACAATGTTGAGGGCGTATTGTCAAGATTATTCAAAGGATTGGGATAAAGGAATCCCATTCGTATTGTTTGCAATTAGGGATGCACCTAATGAGTCTACCACATTTAGTCCTTTTGAACTAGTTTTTGGTCATGAGGTAAGAGGACCACTTAAATTGATTAAGGAAAAATTGGTGGGTGAGAAATCGGAAATTACACTATTGGATTACGTGTCAAATTTTAGGGCATGGTTAAATAGAGCAGGTGAATTGGCTAGACAATATTTGAAAGTTGCACAAAATGTGATGAAACAGGTAGCGGACAAGAAATCCAAAGTTCATAGTTTTGCCAGTGGGGATAAAGTTTTAGTGTTGTTACCAGTGGTAGGGGAGCCTTTAAAAGCTAGGTTTTGTGGACCATATCAGATTGAAAGGAAATTAAGTGAGGTGAATTATGTGGTAAAAACACCAGATAGAAGGAAGACTCACTGAGTGTGTCATGTGAATATGCTTAAAAGGTACCTTGAAAGGGAAGGAGAGAAAAAGGAGGTTTTAATGATTCTAACTCAAAGTGACGAACCAAATCCAGATGACTGTGAATTTGACATACCTCAAATTAAATTGGAAAATGAGGATGTTCTTAAAAATTGGGATGAATTGTTAAGTTACCTTCCAGAGGAAAAACTAACTGACCTGAAAGAGTTATTGATATCACATGGGCAAGATTGTAGAGATAAATTTGGAAGTGCTAAAATGGCTATACATGGTGTAGATGTGGGAAATGCTGTTCCTATCAAACAACATATAGACTTAATCCTTTAAAATTGGCACAGGTTAACAGAGAGATTGAGAGTATGCTGAAGAATGGCATAATTGAAGTGGGTTGCAGCCAATGGAGCTCACCCATAGTGATGATACCGAGACCAGATGGTACCCAACGGTTGTCTGTGGACTACAGAAAGGTGAATGCAGTTCCAAGAACGGACTCTTATCCTATCCCACGTTTGAAGGATTGCATTGAGAAAGTGGGACAATCTGCTTTTATTTCCAACTTCCAGACATGGAAAGGACATTTAAAACATCCTATGGAGTTCTTTGATCGACCTCAGGAGGCGGGTTTGGTTATGAACCTAGCCGAAAGTGAATTTGGAGAAGCCCAAATCACTTTCCTTGCGGAGTTTCCGATACCCTCAAGACGAAGGGAGGCAATGCGATCTCTTAACATGAATGAATTTGATCGAACAGCTGTGCAAAAACTTTGTGGCGTGATTACTCCACTGATGGAATTGCTCAAGAAACGTTAAAAAATTCAATGGACAGCGGACTTTCAACAGGCATTTGACTGCCTGAAAGCTGTGATCACCAATGTTCCTGTATTGGAGAATTGCAAGGGACTCTGTGGTCAGATTGAACTAAAATATCTGATTCTAAAGAGAAATGCCGAGGAGTAGAGGAATGGATGGATCGTGCAGAGACTTTGTTCAAAGAGACTGTCAATCGAGAAGGATTTCGGTTGGAGGAAGAAGAACTAAGAAAAATGAACTATATTATTATACCTGTTTGAGGGTGTTGTTTTCTTTAAATGAAAAAATATATTTACTGTGTGCATTTCTTAGTGGATGGTGCAAAAGTGAAAAATGAAACCATCTTGAAGTTGATGGTTTTTTTTTTCTTGGTGTCATGTGAGGGTACCTTTAAGACATGGATGTTTAAACAATGTACCTTTAAGAAAACAGTGATGTCAGAGAGTGGGTGGGGCTGAGGTCAGGTCAGCCATTTTGCAGTTTTGTTTTGCAGTTTTGAAAAAGAGCTGGTGTGTGTCTGTGTGTGCAGTGAGCTGGATCTCTGCCATAAAAGACCATCTCTGGATCATTTGGGTGATTTAAACTTATAATAGTGAAGCCTTTAACCTGATGTGATTTTGTTTAAAGTTGTTAAATCTCTTGGAAGTTTGAAGGAACATTTTAAGGAATTATTTACTGTTGCAATATTTTCTGAGTTATCATTGAAGTAAGGGCTGTTAAGAGATCCAATGTTTATTTAAGATGTTAAGTTGAGTTCATGGAATAAACAGTGTTTTGTGTTTAAAAACCCACGTGTCCATAATTGTAATCCCACACCTAGGGAACAAGCCGTGTTCTAGGAAAAGCAACAGATACATTAAAGGTTGAGGTTGCTTGAACTCCATGATACATTTTGGGGTTCTGAAAATGCCTCGCCCATAACAAGATGCTAATAAAATATCATTTTTCAACAACTTTAAACACGTAAGTGACTTTTTTCCAGTTGTTCTTCAAAAACTTCTTATTTTGGGCTGGATTCGCTGCTTCGCGATGTTGGAAACGTGAATCGTCATCAGGCAGAGAATCGCGGGTAATCTCAAAATCGAGGTTTGCGCCCGGCGGCAATTCTGACAATCCGGTCCGTTGCTGGCGGCTAAAGCGAAGTTCCATTCAAAACCGTCATTTGCATAGACTTAAAATTCAATAGCGGCTGGACACTTCATGCTTCACCCTTCCGCGATGCTCTGCCCATCTTAGGCGGAAATCACGTGGGTGCACGTTGGTATTTACAAGTGGAGCATGGCGCCATGATTGTTGAGGGGGAGCGAGAAGGTAAGAAAGGTTTTTAGAACTCGCTAAAATTGTTGGGCTTGCTGGGGGGTGGCTGTCAGGCCCAAGGGGTGGGGGTGGGGGTGGGGGTGTGTGGAGGGGAAGTGGTGGTGGGGGGGGGGAGTAGCGGGGAACGACTTGTCACCAAGTCTGTGGACTTGGGGTGTCTCCCTCAAGATTGGAATGGCCTGGTTCAGACTATCCCCTAGCTGATCACAATCAGAATCAAACATAGTAGGTAGCCCACTCTATTAGACACTTATATTTTGTAAGGAAACAAGACCATCCACTTTGGGGAGGGCAAGGAATACTAGTCAAATAAACTATTGTGCGTTCATGTTGTTTTCTGTAAAATATAAACTTGTCGTTGTGTGTGGGCATTTATTTTAAAAGAAAATAGTTCAGAACATTAAAGTTGTTTTTGTTTTGTATTAATTATTTTCATTTACTTCTCAGCTGCACCATATTAGAGAATTCTTATTTCCTGTGTATATATATAACAAATATTTTCCGTTATATTTTCCTTGAGAAGATTTATTTTGCTGTGACACGTTGTCCTTTGGTAGACAAGCATCGGAATCAAATTACTGAGGTGTCTACAGCAGCTGTCATGACTATTATGGGCCAACACAACATGAGATCAATATGAGATGGGAAAGCTGACAATTAATTTCTCATTCATTTCCTTACTTCCGTGGTCCATCCTCTTACTTGATGAAGTGTTCTACATTAGTGTAGTTCCCTAATAATTAAGCTGGCCTGGCAAAAATCAAACTTAACAATGGCAGATGAACTCAACTAATATTCCACTGACTCAAAATTGTCCGATCAGTCTGCTGGGGAAATCTCAGTAATCTAGCTTTACCGGGGGAAATCTTGTCAGGGAATTAAGTAAATCGAGGTACATTACTACATTCTCACAATTGGTGACGTGACTTATCCATGAACTCCGTGAATCTTTGTTTGATTGTGTTAAAGTGTGTGATGGAATTCATGGTTTCAAAGCTTGTGTTTTTTGAGACAGATCCTAATTGAAAAGGGAAACTGAGAAAGGAAACTGACCCTCCCAAGTTCTAAGGAAACTAAGATTGACATTGGAAATCAAAACTTCTAGGAAAACTGAAACTGAGTGAAACCATTTAGAAGGTCACAGAGCCATCAGAGCTCAGTTGATGAATACAATAGTGCAGTATAGGCAGACTGAAGAAGATGGAGGCTCGATCCAGAAGCTAAGAATAGATAAACATACAGTTGCTACTGCTGTTTTGTTACTGAAAGATAACAACAGTGGATCTACGCTATCTGGTAAACAGAGTTGAGGAGGTTATGCAGACTTCAACCATTTTTGATTTGGGCTGTGCCTGTGAAACTGGGGTTAGTTGTGCGCTGTTGTTAGCCAGGGATCAGGTTACATCCAAGAAGCAGAGGAGCTTGAATTCTTTGTGAGGAAGAGGTAGTTTTGAAGGATTTTGTGACTGAGATTGATGACAGATATGCTGAGTGGACTGTTAAACTATTTTTTAAGATCTGTCTTGTTATATCTGACATTTATTTTGTAATCTATTGATTATAATTGATTTCAATGTGTCTCCTCATTCATGTTTAACTTTTGTTTATGTCTTTCAGAGTATAAGTGGTTACTCAAGATACTATTTAGTGTTTGCTTTGTTTGACTCTTGTACAGTAAGAAATGCTTTAAACCATGGAATCTTGCGGTTTCATTCTTTCAGTAAATAACGGGGTAGTGAAGATTTCTTTTTTAAAAGAAAGTTACTATTCTTGCCTAGATCCTAACAATTGCTATACTATTCCAATGATTGAAACAATTACCACATACCTAGAGTATTATGATTTGAATGTATTGGCCATGGTGCTCATCTGCACTCTTGTCAAATGGGTCTCTGTGCTGTGAAAAGAGCCTTATAAAATGCAGTGATATACCTAAATTATTTGTTTGTGGGAATCATTATAAAACTAGTGGAATTCCAAATAACAGGGTAAAAACACAACAAATAAAGCGGCACCTGAAATATTGAAGATTGGAGTAACAAGTGGAAAATGTGGCTGTGGAGAGACAAGTGCGCTGGCAAAGGCAGCTGGTGTTGTCCCAGACGCAGCTGAAGCATCTTACAGTAGCAAGCACCCTGGCCAAGACCGTTGACGAGGCGATGGTGTAAGTGCATAAGTAGATCCTGCCCTAAGTGTCATTTTGGCTGAGTTTGAACTCGGTGCTGCCAATACCGGGAAACAATCGGCTAACCACGCTCGACATGTGATTCTGTTTCATTTCCATTAAATCGTGCCCACTTTGTCATTTTTGGGGGGTTTGGGAAGTTTCTCACTGGTCAAGCCCACACTTAGACATTTCTTCAGCAGTGGGGAGTTAAATGCGCCGTCCACACTGGCTCCTCAGAGATTGGGGCGACATTTTGAAAGGGTTCCCCAATCTCAATATGGGCTTGAGGGTCTCCCACACCCCTTAACCACGGACAATGTGACCTCTGAAGACATGGACACCCACACCACTCCCCACCGCAAATGAGCTCACCCTACTATATGGTTGCTGAGTCGCTTTCAGTCCCAGTCCCCCCCCCTTTCAGCTCCCCCTTTCAGGACTCCTCCTTCACCCCCCCCCCCCACCCTTCACCCTCCATTTCAGGGACATGGCCCCATCAGGGCCTTGCCCTTGGCAGTGCCAACCTGGTACCCTATCACCCTGGCAGTGCCAACTGGGCACCCAGGCAGTGACCCATCCACTGTGGAATGCCAACCTGGCACCCCAGCAGTACAAGGCTGGCATTGCCAGGGTGCTCTGGCACCAGAGAGAATGCCAGGGCACGGCCCATCCCCATAATCAATCACCCGGGGGGCTCAAATGGGCTCCAAAGACCCACAGTAGTGGCCATCACGCCTGGTCTCCACTTGTGGAGACCAGTACTAATCAGTGCCCAGGTGAAGCCTCGCCGGTGACTCCCGGGAGCCAGAAGACTGCAGCCTCAAACAGGCCACACATATTTAAATAAACCTATAGGTTCATTTATATGATTATCTGGATCACGCCCACTGCGGGTATGATCCAGATTGCGCCAGATGCCACGGATTGTTTGTGCCCGGCGCAAAGCCCGATTTGGGCCTCTCCTGTTTTCTTCCGGCGTAACAGGATCAGCACCGGGCATAATGTGGTGGCAAAAGTGTGCCCAGTATCTCTCCTTCCCTTTTTTATGTTAAGCTGTTCTCTTGCCAAAGCATGCAGTCTGAATTCATCCTCTCTGAAACTCGCTCAAGCTTTCACATTTTTATTTCTTTTTCTTCCTCTTCGAATGTTAAATTTTTAAATTCCTTTTCTCTTTCTTTTTCCCTTTGTTCTACGTTCTGTTCTCCCTCTGAAGTCCAAGCGTTTTCTTTTCTCTACTTCTATCTCAAGCTGCTTCAGTTCTTTTTCCTTTTCTATCTCAAATTGCTTCATTTGCAACTAAATTTTAGCTAACTCTAGCTGTGATACATTAATTTCAGGTTTCTCTTCAGTTAATTCTAAATGCTGGGTAATTGTATTAACCATATCATCCTTACAAATACTGCATGTATTTCTACCTTCAATTTATCTGCTAAATCTCTCAGTTTAGTCTTAGTCAAGTCATTCAAATAATTTACTGTTACATTTTCTACTCACAGAAATGTCTGAACAACAGTCAAAGCCAGTTTTGAGTTCCAACCAGTGTAATATACTTCACAGCAAACCCTGATCCTATGCCCAGTACCTCCACGTATTTGTTCTTTAAGGGTCCCACTTAAATTCAAGGATTTTTGATGCCACAAGAGCCCCCACTTTGTTATGATCCTGGGTGATGTTAATACTGGACAAGTCAGATCCCTTCGTGAAACCTGGCTTGATAAATCCTAACTCCTTTTTAGAAACTGTAGAAGAAAATTACTAAACAAATTCACTGGAGTATGCTGATAAACTTTTAACATAGAGAATAAAACATTTATTAAAAATGAATATTACACCAAACAGTGGTTGAAAAAAATCTCAATACAAACACAAGATGACTCAAATTTTCACTAATTTTTCACCCCAGCAATATCTTTTCAGACACATGAACCAGTGAAGAATTAACACGAGCCTGACACACAGGCTTCTTGCTTGAGACTGGCATAGTTGCAAACGGGTTTCTTCCAGTGAATTCCTGAGCATTTATTTGATGCTTTTCACCCATCTCGTATCTCTCTCCGAGACACCCAAGAACTGCACTCTGAACTCAGTCTTCCAGTAGCACCTCTGCTAAACTGATCACTTTGATGAGTTTTATATTGACCATTCAATCAACTACTGTCCCAATAGCCTTGTATTATTTTCTTCTTCGAGAGCTGAAAATCCCTGTCTGCACTCTGACACACACTGAACCCACTTCTGGTCGTATTCCCTGTGCCTGCCCTTGGACCATTGTCACTAAGCAACAGTACAGAGTTTTTCTCCTTTGTGTTTTCATCCCTGTTACGTTCTAGTCCGTTGCAATGATTTAGTCAGTGCACCAGAGAACGTCTAGTTCATGTCTAGTTAAAGATTTATTAAATTACAATAATGTGGGAAGGAAAATAATACTAATTCTACTAAACTATGAACTGTTAATAACTAGAATATGAGAGCTAATACTAAACATAACTACCCACTTCTAACCCCAGACTCCTCGCGACTGCAGTGTCACGTGGTACATCCCTACTGCCACCTGCTGGTTGGAGGTCTGACATGTTAACATACAGAATTTCTCATGCATATCATTACAGTCCCCATAATCACTGAGCTTTTAACCCATCTTTTTAACTTCAAGTGATAAAATATAATTGAAATGTATATATTGTTAGAACCATGGACTGGATTCTCTGTTTCAGGGACTATGTTCCCACGCCGTCATAAAAACTGTGGCCTTTCACGCCAGAAAAACTGTCCACCTCAATCGTGCCCCTGATCGGCCGTGTGCCCGACCCGCCCACCCAAAAATAGCCCGGTCCCGTATGAGCCCCCCCCCAGCCCTCTGAGTCTGCAGTCGCCATGCGAATATCCCAAACAGTAGGACCACATTAGAGCCACGCCGTCGGGACTTCGGCCGGTCGGGGGGGGCGGAGAATAGCGAGTCGGGCCTCTGGCAATGGCTGTAGGTAGGGGATACGTGGTGTGGTGTACTTCCCGGGTACGCCGCTTTTCGGGGGCCGGAGAATCGGGGAACAGCCGCTGGTCCCGATTCCATGCGCGAAAGTGGATTCTCCGCCCCCGCGCCTGACGTGATTTTGGTGTCGGGGTGCGGAGATTCCAGCCCCATATCTTTCAAAAAGATGTATTTTAAAATATGGAGAGACATTGCATTATCTGGGCACTTGGATGCTGACCTGTTTTGAAAAAGTTTATAAGTTGAACTTGGAATTGTCACCAAGCATGCCTTTTGCAATGACCTGACCAGCCTGGTACTTGACGGAGAAGAGCTGGCTGTTTCTTTTCAACGGCAACCTTTTTAATCGATGGGGAAAGAGACTGGTAAAGGCTAGTGAGTTACTGGAAATCATATGAACGAGAAAAAGCTTTAAGTTTTGGACCTGCGGTTTTTGAAATCGGTGTGTTTGGGGGAATAAGCTGAGAAGGGAGTTTGCTCGAAATCATTCTCTCCCTGCCTTGCCTGAAATTCCACGTGTGGTTATCAACCTGCAGCCAGAGAATCTTCATCTGAGCGTAATTTGTCTGCATTTGGAACCCTGAAAAGCTGACACAAGAAGAATTGATCAATTTGTTTCAACTTAAATGTAACCGACCATTTAATCTTTCTTAACACACAAAAATAAATATATTCACCTTAAAAATTATACATTGTTCATAACACAGCAGTACAGACTGGCAGCAGGAAGTACAGCTGAATGTGAGTGAAATGCTGAAAGTCCCTGAGTTGGACACACCTGTCAATCAGTGCCAGTGCTCTCTGACAGAAGGGTTGCTCTGTCAGACTGTCCCTCTGCCTGGGTATGCCGGCATCTATTCACTGCATCTGATCATAGCCTTGGAGCCTTACAGTCCCCTCCTGCTGTGCTCTTGCCTATCCCTAACTGTTGGGTTGGAGGCAAAACATGAGGTCTGTTCCACTGTTGGGAAAGAGGGATTCCACAGGGAAAATCTCTCTGAATTGCTCCTTAAAGGCATCAACTGCCTTCCCACTGCAGCCATTGGGGTTCCTGACTTCTCCACTAATCTGCCGCCGGGTTAGCTGGAGACACGTCAGGATACTGGTCTGGCTACTTTTTCTTCCCGTTTTCCTCAATTCCACCCGCTCACGACCATCAAACCTATCAGCCAATCTCCAGCAGCTGAGGAAAATCCCACCCAGTGTGTATCAGCAAATTTAAGAGGGAGTTGCATGTTTTTTTTAATGTAAAAAGCAACTGAAGGCTACAAGATATAAGAAGGTAGATATTTTTCTAGCTCTTCCCTCCTGTCCCTTCCACTGCCTCAGCTTCAATTCCTGAGCCAGCAACCCCACCCCCCAACTCTGGCTAATTTGGTTGGGCAAAGTTTGAAGGGTATGTGAGAACACCCTTGGACTTATTTTTCATGAATCAGATGGTTTTTATCACCCTATTTTTCTGCTACTTGCACTTTTTAAATACTGATGCAAGGCCTGCCATTAGGCCACGGAATTAAATGCTCAAAGCTCAGCAGAAGAAGCTTCAGACCAAGTAGACATGGGTGGTGTGCAGAAGATGGCTGTCACATGGACCCACACAGGAGGAAATCTCATCAGAAACATGTTTTAACAGTAGTCCACTGCCTACTTCATTCATAGATTGGGTACGATGGAGGACCCACTCACTCCAAAGATTTCCTGCAAAGTGTAACTTACTTTTTTACCTCTCAATCTAACAACTCTAACACACTCTTGTTTGGCCTCTGATGTGTTGGGTGTTCTGGATCATAAACAGGTCACCAACACTGGAAGTGGTGCAACTCTATTTTATTATAAGGTTAACTATATTGACATACTTGAACTGTGGGTAAATGCAATACCAGCTTTAACTGTTGACCCTTGCCTAGTCCTAACCAGGTGATGCACTCAGCACATGGTGAATGTCTGTGTTGCAGGCTGTGAGTTCTGTGCTCCCAGTTGGCTGCTACTAGAATGAGCGGGAACTCTCCTGTCCCCTGTCTTTATAGTGTGTGTGCTCTTACTGGTGATTGGCTGTGGTGTTGTGTATGCTGATTGGTCCCACTGCATGTCCATCAGTGTGTGTGTGTATATTATGACAGCCTCCCACTTTGTATCTTTCATAAACTTTATCATCCAAAATTCTGCAGTCCATTTCCTAACTCACACCTAATTCCATTCACTGACCTACATTACAACAACAACATATTTTTATATAGCGCCTTTAACATAGTAAAACATCCTAAGGCACTTCACAGGAGTACTATAACACAAAATATTACAATGAGCCACAGAAGGAGATATTAAGTCAAATGATCAAAGGCTTGGACAAAGAGGAAGGATCTAGCAAGTGTCGTAAAGCAGGAAAGTGAGGTAGGGAGGTGGAATGGGGACAAGGAGGGAATTGAAATCAAGGATGACAATTTCAAAAGCAAGACGTTGCTTGACTGGGACCCAGGGAAGGTCTCTGAGCATAGGGTGACAGATAAATGGGTTTTGGTGCATGCTAGGACAAAGAACAACGTTTGGAAGATCTCGGGCGGGATTCTCCATCGGCTGACACTCAAATCGGGAACCACGCTTGGGCGGTGAATTAGCCGAAAATCGAGGCCAGCGGCGGGCGCCCGATGGAGTGCCATTCTCCGCTGCCTCGACAGCGGCGTGAATGCATTCTACGCCGCAAGTATAGTTGGCAAATCAATAACGGGCCTGCCCCGGTATTCTCCGGGCCTCCCGCGATGCTCCACCTCTGCCAGGAGGAATTACCGATGGAGATGTTCACTTGTGGTTTTAATAATAATCGGGAAACTGGTGCAGTAGCTGCTGAGCGAGAGAGTGGGGGTAGGTCCTGTTCCCAGAGGCGTGACCATGAGCTGCTGGTCCTGCCTCTGGCATGGCTGACTGAGGGGGGGAGGGGGGCATCTGCCAGGGGCCGAGGGTAGTAGCGGAGGGTGACCAGGGGATGGCCTGTGGGGTTGGGGTGTCTCCCTGGGACTGGGGTGTCCAGGAACGGACCGCCACGTCCACGGCCTGCAACGTAGCCATCTTGCTGCGCACTCCACTGGCCGCCAACCGCGGCCCGTGGTTGCGCAGAGCGACACTGGCCGTATGGGTGAATCCACCCCACTCCCTACTCATCCTTCCACCCCACTACCACCCCCCAAGCCCCACCCCCCCAACCGGGTGGATGGGACCTGCAGTGGGGTTTGCCGCCATCGCTAGGATGTCCCGTGTTCCGGGGGTGATCGATGGGACGCGTGTCCCCCTATGAGCACCGGCGCATGAGAGGGTGGTTTTCACGAACCAGAAAGACTTCCACTTAATGAATATGCAGATGGTGTGTGACCACGAGATGCACATCTGCACCCGATACCCAGGCAGTGTGTGTGACTCCTTCATCCTGGCACACTCAATGATTTCCGACACCTTTGAGGTGCACCGCCAGGTGAGGGAATGGCTCCTGGGCAACTGGGGGTATCCGTGTGGTCATGGCTGTTGAGGCCACAGACCAACGCGGAGACCCGCTTCAACGGAGCCCATGCCGCGACGAGGGCCGTGTTCGAGTGGTGCATCGGTGTCCTGAAGATGTGTTTGAGGTGCCTATGTCGCTCTGGAGGGGCCCTCCAGTATAACACTAGGAAAGTATCCCACATCGTGGTGGCCTGCTGTGTCCCCCACAACATTGTGCAGCAGAGGAGCGACAATGCTGGAGGAGGGGGTTGATTGCCAAATCTCTTCCGACGAGGAGGATGCGGGGAAGGGCGAGGATGGGCAGGACATGGGGGCTTGGTCAGGCACAGGAGGCCGCACAACGTGTGCACCTGGGCTGGCCTGTACGGGACACACTGATCACCTCCAGTTTGGCGACTAGGGGACGCCTGGCCGATGGCGGCTCGAACATCCCATCCCAAGCCCACAACCCCCCCCATCCCAGCCGACTGCCTCCTTCCATGACCACCCACCCTTCACCAACCCACGCCCTTTCCCCAGAAGCAACCCCCTCCATGTTTCCCACCTGCCTCACTACGAAAGGCCCTGAGTTGGCAGTAACAATGTGTCTGGTCCATGGTGTGGAGGATGATGACGACTTGCTCTGTGATGAGCTGTGATGCTCTGCATTGTTTGAAAGCATCTGACTGCTGCACTTTCCACCATCCACTTGGGAGATCCCTGCTTGTGAGCTCGCCATTCCATCACATGGTTCCACTGAACCCTTGGGGTGGCGGAGGTGGAGTGTGGGGAGCATTGGGGTGAAGATGGATGGGAGTGAGACCGGGTACCGGGGCGGTTCACGGTGGCTGACCTGGAGGGTTTCAGCCTGTGCCCACTTCCAATGGCCACACATTCTCCAAGCCCTCTCTGCAGCCAGACCAGCCCATTCCTCACACCCTGCTGACAGAACACCGAGGCAGATTGAAACATTTGTGCACAAGTGTTTCTACAGGATTGTGCCCTAGTCCCTAACGCTATCCCGTGTGCTGCACCCATGCCACCTTAACTGATATCTAACTTTCTGGCCTTACGGGCCCTAATGCTATGTTTAGGTGGATCCCCAGGTGGTATATCAGGGGTAGAGGTGGCCTGCTGCGATTACCGCCCTGTGACCTGAGTTCACCTTGGTGCTGTCCTCTGGAGCAACCGGGCCTGATGGGCCCGGCAGTCTCTCGGGCACCCCAGATGGCATGGTGCCCACCTTATTCTGCCTGCTGCCCATCAGATGCACGCTGCCCATTGGGTGCACCGGGGACAGGATGGGGTAGTCTGAGCGCTGGAGTGATCCAACACCTCCCCTGCGGGGGCCATCAGCACAGGCCCCATCACCTCATCCTCCCTCAGGGTACCTGATGGTCTCAATGCGACAGGCATCTGGCCGGAGTGAGTTCTGGGGGCTTCCTCTCCACCTGGCGCTGCAAGTCCTGGAGGCCCGCTCTCGTCTTGACTAAGGTCTCAATGCTCGCAGCAATGGAGTACAGGGATTGGGCCACCTCCCTGTGGGACTATGCCACGTCCTTTTGTGACTGGCTGAGGTCAGCCAGTGCCTGGGCAATGCCGTCGAGGCCCCCAGCCACTGTCCATTGTGACTGGGCTGAGCTTTGGAGCGCCACTGCAATGTCCATGTGACCCAGATACATAGCTGCCTGTGACTGGGCAGCCCTGTCCTGTGCCTCAGCCACAGCCCGCACAGAATGCCTCAGGCCTTGGGCATCCTGACCCATGGCAGCTACCTTCGCCCTGCAAGGCCTCCACTGTGATCATCACTTGCGCAGTGTTGGCCTCGGTGGCACGCATGGTTGGCACCACCTCCTGCCCCTGCAGGTAGTTGGACTCCTCCAACTGCATCTGCAGGTGCTGGATGATTGCAGACAACCCTTCATGTGATCCCTTGCCTTGTGTCTGCCAAGGACTACGTCATCAGGACCGCCCATTACAGACATCTGAGACCCTTCTGGATGGCGGCTAGTCATTGGGGTCGGGTGCCCTCTGACTGATCGCCCCATCTAGGGTACCTACATCCACCTGATGTACCATTGCATGTGTGTGGTGAGCACTAGGTAGTGCCCCAGGAACCTCTTCACTAAAGTGCCCAACCGAGGTGAGTGCCTCTGGGATGGTGGAGGGCATGTGAGACAGCTGTGACGGGAATTTAGTGTCATAGAATCATAGAATATCTACAGTGCAGAAGAAGGCCATTTGGCTCATCAAGTCTGCACTGGCCCTTGGAAAGAGTGCCCTACCTCGGCCCATGCCCCAACCCAATCCCCGTAACCCAGTAACCCCACCTAATCTTTTTGGACACGAAGGGGCAATTTATCATGTCCAATCCACCTAACCTGCGCATCTTTGGATGGTGGGAGGAAACTCGGGCACCCGGAGGAAACCCACACAGACACGGGGAGAACGCGCAAACTCCACACAGACAGTCACCCAAGGCCAGAATTGAACTCGGCTCCCAGGCGCTGTGAGGCAGCAGTGCTAACCACTGTGCCACCACGTCAACCCTGGACTGGTGGTCCGGGATGTCACAAGCTGGCTCTTGGGGGCTGGTGTCGCTGTTCGGTGCCGCCTCATCGCTGGACATGTCCTGGAGTTGCAGCCGGGAGCAGAGCCACTAGAAGGGCCCGCCTTGTTGCCACGTGATCCTGCAAGACACAAAACATGACGCATGGTTGGGGTGGTGGTGTGGGGGTGGTGGGGTGGTCTGGAGATGGTGGGATGCTGGGGTTGGGGTGGTGTGGGAGAGATGGGGTAGTGTGGTAGGGGCTTGGAAAGTGAGGTTGGAGATTGGGGGTAGTTTGCAAGGAGTGTGGGCTCAAGGATTCTTTTTGAGGAGAGGGATGATGACTGCAGATTTATAGGAGAGAGAAGAAACAATTGAAAATGTACAAATATGTAGAACTATCCACTATTACAGAAAGAGTACACACACAATACTGATCCTGCCCATCCCCCTCCCCACAGCTTCCACACGCATACACAAAGAAATAAAACTATGCAAAATATTAGATCTCAAAAGCTTGGACAAGCAACAAGTCAGAAAACAAATTATTCACAGATTGTCCAGAGGTTTACAGCTGAAGGGTTCCTTTCCACAATGGGGCAGTCAATCTGAGGTTGTGGTTGATTGATTCAGAATTCCTCTTTAAGATCTCTTGGTTTGCGGCAATGAGGTCTTCTGGGTTTTTGTTTTCAAACCACAAGCAGCTCAGCTTTGATAAGAGAGGTTTTAGAAGAAAGCGAGATGTTATGAGGCTGTGGCAGTCTGTTTCTGACTATTTTAAATCCAGAACCTTTTCATCAAGGGTTGGATCACACGACCTCTCTCTGAGCACTCCATAGACTGTGTCCATAAGGCAGCACACATCTTTTGCTGAATGGCCTCATTCAGTAGCTAATATAGGCTAGTGTTGTTTGCTTTAAAAAGTGTTATTTTCAAAAAATGTTCAATACATATATATGTCAAGCTGATGACATTATAAAGTAACATATATCAAGCCGATTACATTATAAATTAATATTTTACATAACAAAACTTCATAACAAGTTGGAAGTGGAACAAGTTAACAGCACCCATCCCTTCCAAATTCTCACACAGATCATTACCTCAGCCCCACAAGATAATCCTGATAATCAGACAGAACTTTCTTGTGCAGTTGATATTCAGAGGTAATGACCACCTTATCAAGACCCTCAAACAGAAGGACTACATATACAACTAATCTTCATCTTTCAGTGCTCCATCATTGTCAGCCATGGCTCAATCAGTTGCACACCTATCTCTGCGTCAGGTTCATGTCCCACTCAGGGCTTGAGCTCAAAGAAAATCAAGTGGGACACTCCAAAACAGAACAGGCGGAGTGCTGCACTGACAGAGGTCCTGTCTTTCAGATGAGATGAGGGCAGCACGGTAGCATAGTGGGGGCAGCACGGCAGCCTAGTGGTTAGCACTGTGGCTTCACAGCTCCAGGGTCCCAGGTTGAATTCCCGGCTTGAGTCACTGTCTGTGTGGAGTCTGCACGTTCTCCCTGTGTCTGTGTGGGTTTCCTCCGGGTGCTCCGGTTTCCTCCCACAGTCCAAAGATGTGCAGCTTAGGTGGATTGGCCATACTAAATTTCCCATAGTGTTCAAAATGTTAGGTGGGGTGACTGGGTTACGGGGATAGGATAGAGATATGGGCTTAGGTGGGTTGGTCTTTCCGGTGTGGACTTGGTGGGCTATATGGCCTCCTTCTGCACTGTAAATTCTATGTCTATGAGATGTAAACCAAGGCCCATCTACCTGCTTAAGTGGATGTACAAGAACCCATGACACTATTTTGAAAAAGAGCAAGGGAGTTACCCCTAGTGTCCTGGCAATAATTATAATAATAATAATCTCCCAAGAAATTATCTCTTCGAAAGTTCATTGGCTGCAAAGTACTTTGAGACAGCTGGTAATTATGAAAGGTGCTATATAAATTCTTTCCTTTTCCCTTCTGGAAGTACACATAAGAGACTGTCTTATGGTCCAGTGGGTAGCGCACCTACATCTGAGCCAGAAATGCTGTGTTCAAATCCTGTCATAACCCCCACAACGACCACGGGGAAACCATTATTGATCTCCCCATGGAACTTGTCGAATATGAGCTCCCCAGCGAGGGGGTGGAGGCTACCCTTCTGGGGCTCCTTATGTATTGATATAAAAGCCGGCCCAAAGCAGGGCCTAGACAGATTAGTCCTCCCAGCAAGGATTTTACTGGGAGTGAGATGCTGCTTCACGCAGTCCTTTGTATATATAGTTAAAATAAATGAATGCTCAATCTTCGCCTGCTTCCTCAAGTTACTAAAATTCCCACTCTTGGATTTATTGGCCATGGGAGGACTGACCAAGATGCAGCCAAGTAGTTGATAATCAATCTGCTAATCCATCCGTGGCAGCCAGTAAGAGCAGGAGTTTTCTGCTCCACTATGACAGATAACACGCCTTGCCAGTGCATGAGCAAATAGCAGACATCCCTCATGAGAAAGGCATGAGGAGCACTACATCCTCCATGGAAATGCCCCAGCTGAAGAAAAATATGAAGTTTTATTTTATTCTGTAATGGGATGTGGATGTCATGTCTAGGCCAGCATTCATTGCTAACCCTAATTGTCCTTGAGGAGGTGGTGGTGAGCCAGCTTCTTGAACCGCTGCAGTTCATTTGGAGCAGGTATATCCACCTGGGGCGGGGGGGGGGGGGGGGGGGGGGGGGAGTTTCGCGATTTTGATCCAGCAACAGTGAAGGAATGGCGATATCATTTCAAGTCAGGATGGTGAGTGGCTTGGGCGAGAACTTGCAGGTGGTGGCAGTCCCATGCATCTGTTGCCCTTGTCCATCTAAGTGTTAGAGGCCAATGGCTTTAAAGGTGCTGTCAAAGGAGCTGTAGTGCATCTTGTAGATATCACATAGTGCTGCCACTGTGTGTCAGTGATGGAGATGATGCAATTATAAGCGAACATCATGATTGAGGGACAGTTGTGATGAAGCAGCTGAAGATGGTTGGGCCTTGGACACTGCCCTGAGGAACTCCGGCAGCGATGTTCCAGGGCTGAGTTTTGATTGGCTTCCAACAACCACAACCAGCTTGCTTTGGGCTAGGTATGACTCTAACCAGTGGAGAGCTTCCCCCCTGTTTCCTCTTGACTTCAATTTTGTCAGGGCTCCTTGATGCCACACTTGGCTGAGCTCTGACATCTTTGATGCTGGGGACTTAAGAGCAGGTCAAAATGGATCACCCACTCAATATGTCTTGCTGAAGATGTTTTCAAATGCTTCATCCTTTTCTTTTGTTGTATTGGGTTCCTCATCATTGAAGATGGGAGTGTTTATGGAGCCTCTCCTCTTGTCATTTGTTTAATTGTCCACCATTATTCATTGTTGTTTACAGCACAGAAAAAGGCCCTGTGGCCCATTGTATCTGCACCAGCTCCCAACTAGCTAGTCCCATTCCCCAGCCCTATCTCCGTAGCCCTCTAAATTAATCACTTTCAAATATATATCCAATTCTCTTTTGAAACCTTCTATGGAATCCACTTCCACCGCTCTTCCAGGCAGTGCATTCCAAACCCCAACAACTCTCTGAGTAAAGAAGATTCTCCTCATCTCACTCCTAGCTCTCTTGTTGACCATATTAAAATTGTGACCCTTAGTCACTGACAAGCTAGTGGAAACAGAATATCCTTCTTTACCCTGTCAAAATTGTTCATCATTTTGAACACCCAATAAGGTCACCTCTTAATCTTCTCTGCTCCAAGTAGAACAAGCCCAATTTCTCCAATCTTTCCTTGTATCTAAAATTCCTCATTCCTGGTATCATCCTAGTAAATCTCCTCTGCACTCTCTCCAGGACTTTAACATCCTTCCTGAAATTAGATGCCCAGAACTGAACACAATACTCCAAACGACTCCATGACTTCACGGAGACCGGAGTCAATATTGAGGCCTCTCAGGGAAACTCCCTCCCAACTTTATATCTGTCAGTGAGGCAGGACATACTCCGTAATGGTGAAGATGGTGCCTGGGATATTGGAGGCTGTTGCCTGAATAGTCTGTGGGACAGTTCTCCCAAATTTTGCACAAGCACCCAGATATCAGTAAGGATTTTGCAGGATTGGATGTGCCATTATTTTTCTTCGGTGCCTCAGTCAATACCAGGTTGTCCATCGGTTTAATTCCTTTTTTACTTTTCTTTCATCGTTTGAAACAATTGAGGAGCTAGCTGGGTCATTTCAGAGGACAGTTAAGAATCAACCACACTGCTGTGGGTCAGGAGTCACATGTAGGCCAGACCAGGTAAGGATGGCAGATTTCCTTTCCTGAAAGGCATCAGTGAACCAGGTAGGCTTTTATAACAATTTAAAAAATAAATGTAGAGTTCTCAATTGTTTTTTTCCAATTAAGGGGAAATTTAGCATGGCCAATCCACCTAACCAGCACATCTTTGGGTTGTGGGGGTGAGACCCACACAGACAGGGGGAGAATATGTAAACTCCGCATGGACAGTGACTCATGGCCGGGATCGAACCCGGGTCCTAGATGCCATGAGGCAGCAGTGCTAACCACTGCACCACCATGCCGCCTCTGCTTTTACAACAATTGACGATAGTTTTATGGTCATCATTACTAAGACTAACTTTATTTTCCAGATTTTTATTAATTAATGGAATTTTAATTTTCACTAGCTGCTGTGGTGTGATTTGAACAGATGTCCCAAGGGCATTAACCTGGCCCCAGCACCATGGACCCAGGTTCAATTCCGGCCTTGGGTGTCTGTCTGTGTGGAGTCTGCACATTCTCTGGGTGCTCCTGTTTTCCCCCACAGTCCAAAGATGTGCAGATTAGGTAGATTGGCCATGCTAACATTGTCCCTTAGTGTCCAAAGAGGTGCAGGTTAGATGGGGTTACAGGGATAGGGGGAGTGGGCCTAGGTAAGGTGCTCTTGTGGAGGGTTGGTGCAGACTCGAAGGGCCGAATGGCTTCCTTCAGCATTGTAGGGATTCTATGAAAAGGGCACAATTAATGGAAAATAAGCAACCTCACTATCATGATCTGGGGTTGTAGCCAGTTTTACGGGCATGACTGGTGTTGGGCGACCTCATTTTTAAATTAGCGTAAAAATGCAGAATGTAGTCTACACTGAAGTTTCCACAATCTTTTTGTGTTTGTTCGGGTGATTTCACCTGGATTTTGCTGATAAAACTAATGGATATTCAAAACCTTTAAACGCTCCACATAACCAAGATGACGCGTGGAGCAAACCACAAATTATTTCCCCTTAATAACACAATAAGAAGGAATGCTTTATGTAGTAATTTCAGACCATCTGTTGATCTGGCACAGTATAATAAATTAAACAAATGGCCATATGTTCAGATTAAAATTATAACGTAGCCCTCTTCATCCAGGAAGAAAAGCAGAGTCAAACAGCTTTGAAACAACACCACCTGACACATTTCACGCAGCATTGTTTGCCGAAGGCAAAATAGTTCAGGTGAAAGGATTGTACATGGTTCATAAGGAAGGAGATATTCATTGCTTTGCCTATGCCTGACTTGTTTGTGCAGACTGATGGTTGATTTCCAGGTTAGTGAATATCCTATCATTATCATATATATTATTCACTCATATCCAACAAAATTTGAAAAATATATTGGTGTGTGAATATTCACCTCTTCAGGACATGTTATGTTTTCGACAGCCTGGAAATTGCTGTTCGTAGAAAGCATGATGCTGATGCTAACGGAGTATGACAGGAGTGGCAATGCTGAGTGTGTTGTAGCACTCGCTGAATTTTTCCTAACCACAATTGCTGTTGGGTTAAAATGAAGTTTGACTACTAATGTGCTTAAATCATGGGATTGAACAAGGAGCCAGATTGAATGTTTAAGGGGAAGAGCGGTGGTTCTTATATTGTTGTAGAAACAATGCTGAAGCAATGTATTATCTTTCGCAGATGAAACAGGTGTTAAGGGAAAAGCTGTCAGAAAAGCTGAAGCCATCAGGATTCAGTTTCTGAATGTGCACTATTGGCATGAGGCCATGCTTGTTGGCCACAGATGTTGGGAAAATCTTTCCAGGCGTAGGATGTCGCAGGGAATTCCTGTTATGAATGTCCAATGGGTGATGCTCCACACCAGCAGCATCCATTCAGGCCTTGTATCACAATGCTGGACTTTATATGATTTTTAAAAATTCAACGTGGACCAACAGTTATCCAGAAACTCTCACAATTACTCCTTTTAAGGCAGTCAATCATGCTTTCTTTATTTGAAGGAAAATGAAGAGTGGAAGGATGCCATGAAGAAAACCAAAGTTATTCTATGTAGCCACGACAGATTTCACCAAAGTCCAACAACAGACAGGAGTAGCATGGAAGTACGACAAAGCCCATACGGCACCTCAGATTTATCAAACATACTGTTGAGATCTTGGAAAAACATTTTACAATCATGAAGTTCGCACAGGTAACTTTACAGGCTAACCCTCTCCCACCTCCGGGGTCTTCAAACTAAATTGGGGGAGAAAATGAAAGCTCTGACTACTGTCATAATGGCTGTAGACTACAGTGCGAAAAGGGGCTTGCAGCGTTTCACAGCCCTTCAGTAATCTGATACTTGTGGCAGGTTGCAAGTTTTGTTGAGGATGCCCTTGCTGCAGCACAGGTGTCTCGTACATCGTTCCTCATTGAGGTTAAATTTGGAAAGTTCTACCTTGAATACTCTGGGTGGTTATGGCTTCCTGCTGGATGCCCTTGATTCTTTCCTTCTCCCCCCTTCTTCCAGCAACTTGTCCTGCTTCTTGTTGCTTCTGTTCATTCTCCAAGTCATACTGCATTCCAAAGAGAATGCTTGCTTTTGCACTCACAGCTGGGAGCAACAGGTTTGTGCAGAAACTTTGAAGTCAGAAAGAAGTCATGAAGAACCTGCCACATCTCTATCTGGAAACCGTTGAAACTTGAAGAAACTAGAGAAAGCAGAAAACACTTGTTGAATTGTGAAATAGGTAGAAGAAATCAACCTGCAACTAACATTTAAATAGTTTTTTAAATATAAATTTAGAGTACCCAATTATTTTTTTCCAATTAAGGGGCAATTTAGCATGGCCAATCCACCTAACCTGCACATCTTTTGCGTTGTGGGGGTGAAACCCACGCAGACACGGGGTGAATGTGCAGACTCCACGCGGACAGTGACCCAGGGCCAGGATTCGAACCCGGGTCCTGAGCATCGCAGTCCCAGTGCTAACCACTGCGCCACATGCCGCCCCCAACTTTTAAATAGTTGATGATCCATTTAAATAGCACCATTTGGAGGTTCCTTCTTGTTCCTTAACACTCTGTGAGGTTAAGAGGGGAGCTAACTGGAGTACTGAACTCAAATGGCATTGCTAATGGCTAAACAATGTTGCATGCTACTTGGCGTCATGATCTTGCAGTTTTGTACATGTGGTGGTATGTATTAGGGGTAATACGGTACACCACGTGTCGACAGGCTATTGGTGGAGGGATGCCAGGTCCTGATAGGATCTGCCACCTATTGGACTCCACCCAGAAATGCCGGTATAAGAACCCAGATTTTCCCTCCATTTCCCTCTGTAACATTCTGTAACCACGCTGCTGGGGATAAAGTTCTGCTTAATAAAGCCTTCAATTGACATTACCTCAACCTGCCTCGCGTCATATTGACGGTGCTACAATTTATTGAGCAGAATTTAAATTGAAGAAAACGACGTGGGAACATGGAGCTCCGAATCACCCCGGAGTGCCTGCGCATCGCACCCCAAGCAGCTAACCCGGCCTCTATCTTCAAACACTGGATGGCATGCTTTGAGGGCTACCTCCGAATGGCCCCCGGCACACCGACTGACGAACTAAAGATGCAGGTCCTCTATTCAGGGTGAGTCCTGACGTCTACTCCCTTATCGAGGACGAGGACGGTTTCACCGGTGCCATCGCCGCGCTGAAGGATATCTACATCCGGTCCGCCAACCAGATTTTTGCTCGCTACCAGCTCGCCACACAACGGCAATTTCCGGGGGAATCGCTGGACGAGTTTTATAACGCCCTGCAGATCCTGGGTCGAAACTGCAACTGCCCGGCGGTAACAGCGAGTGAACACACAGAGCTTCTGGTCCGCGATGCGTATGTGGCAGGTTTGGCCTCTTCCCAGATCCGCCAGAGGCTTCTGGAGAAAGAATCTCTGGGACTTACAGAAGCTCGGGCCCTGGCAGCATCCCTCGATGTGGCCTTGAGTAACGCCCGCGCCTACGCCCCCGGCGCACTACAGCCCCTTGGGCTCCGTGGACCCCCGCTGCGGTCGACTCTCCGACCCCCCCCCACCCCCGCAAACCTGCGCGGCCAAAACACCAGACCAACCGGGGGGGCCCCGCTGCTATTTTTGCGGCCAGCCGAAACACCCTCGCAGCGATGCCCGGCCCGCGTGGCTACCTGCAAAAGCTGCGGGAAGAAAGGCCACTACGCGACGGTATGCAAGTCCTGCGGGGTCGCCGCTATCTCCGGGGAAGAAACGGGACCACAGACCCAGCCCCCTCAGCGATCCACGTGTGACCAATGGACGCCGCCATTTTGGACCCCGTACGCCACGAGGGAGAGATGGGCGCTGCCATTTTGTCCACCCCCGACCGCGCTCGATCCGTGGACGCCGCCATCTTGGCTGAAGGACCCCGACACAGACGGCCACATACTGCCTGATTACGATGCTCAACTTCAACAACCACGTCTGGCTTCGACGACCCTCGACCAGTCGCGACACTGGACGCTCCAGACTGCAACCACTACAGTCCTAGTGAATGGCTACGCGACGCCGTGTCTTATCGACTCTGGGAGCACGGAGAGCTTCATTCATCCGGCGCTGTTCCCTCGTAACTTGGCCAAGCACCCAGAAAATTTTCCTGGCGGCGGGATCCCACTCCGTTCAGATCACGGGGTTCTGCATCGCTAACCTAATGGTGCAGGGGAGGGAGTTCCGAAATTACCGGCTGTATGTCATCCCCCATCTCTGTGCGCCCACACTCCTAGGGTTGGACTTTCAATGCAACCCCCAGAGTTTAACATTTAAATTTGGAGGCCGTATACCCCACTGACTGTCTGCGGCCTCGCGACCCTCAAGATTGAACCGCCTTCCTTGTTTGCGAACCTCACACCGGATTGCAAACCCACTGCCACAAGGAGCAGACGGTACAGCGCCCAGGACCGAGCATTTATCCGGTCCGAAGTCCAGAGGCTGCTGAAGGAAGGCATCATCCAGGCTAGCAACAGTCCCTGGAGAGCCCAGGTGGTAGTTGTTAAGACCGGTGAGAAACAGAGGATGGTCATCGACTATAGTCAGACCATCAACAGGTACACTCAGCTAGATGCGTACCCTCTCCCCCGCATATCCGACATGGTCAATCGGATTGCACAGTACAAGGTCTTTTCCACCGTGGACCTCAAGTCCGCCTACCACCAGCTCCCCATCCGTCTCGGTGACCGCAACTATACTGTCTTCGAAGCAGACGGGCGGTTAGACCACTTTTTAAGGGTTCCATTCGGAGTCACGAACGGAGTCTCGGTCTTCCAACGAGAGATGGACCGAATGGTTGACCAGCACGGTTTACGGGCCACGTTCCCGTATCTCGACAACGTCACCACCTGCGACCACGACCAGCAGGACCATGACGTCAACCTCCAAAAATTCCTCCAGATCGCTCACGCCCTGAACCTCACTTACAACAAAGAAAAATGCGTGTTCCGCACCGATCGTCTAGCCATCCTGGGCTACGTAGTGCGTAATGGAGTGATAGGCCCCGACCCGGAACGCATGCGCCCCCTCATGGAGTTCCCTCTCCCCCACTGTGCCAAAGCCCTGAAACGTTGCCTAGGCTTCTTTTCTTATTACGCCCAGTGGGTCCCCCAGTACGCAGACAAGGCCCGTGCACTAATCCAGTCCATTACTTTTCCCCTGACGACAGAGGCATGCCAGGCCTTTAGCCGCATCAAAACGGATATCGCAAAGGCCACGATGCGCGCCATCGACAAGTCCCTCCCCTTCCAGGTCGAGAGCGACGCATCGGATGTAGCTCTGGCGGCCACCCTCAACCAAGCAGGCAGACCCGTGGCCTTCTTCTCCCGAACCCTCCACGCTTCAGAAATCCGCCACTCCTCAGTGGAAAAGGAGGCACAAACAAGAGTGGAAGCTGTGCGACACTGGAGGCATTACTTGGCCAGTAGGAGATTCACTCTCCTCACTGACCAATGGTCGGTTGCCTTCATGTTCGATAATGCACAGCGGGGCAAGATTAAGAACGACAAGATCTTGCGGTGGAGGATCAAACTCTCCACCTTCAATTATGAGATCTTGTATCATCCCGGAAAGCTGAATGAGCCATCCGATGCCCTATCTCGTGGCACATGTGCCAATGTACAAGTGGACCGTCTACAAGCCCTCCACGAGGACCTCTGCCACCCGGGGGACACTCGTTTCTACCACTTGCTTAAGGCCCGCAACCTCCCTTACTCCGTCGAGGACGTCCGAACAGTCACCAGAAACTGCCAGATCTGCGCTGAGTGCAAACCGCACTTTTTCAGGCCAGATAGAGCGCACCTGGTTAAGGCCTCTCGACCCTTTGAACGCCTCAGTTAGGATTTCAAAGGCCCCCTCCCCTCCACCGATCGCAACGCGTACTTCCTGAACGTCGTTGACGAATACTCCCGTTTCCCTTTCACCATCCCCTGCCCCGACATGACAGCGTCCACGGTCATTAAAGCCCTCGGTACCATTTTTACACTGTTCGGTTTCCCCGACTATATCCATAGCGACAGGGGGTCCTCCTTTATGAGTGACGAACTGCGTCAATTCCTGCTCAGCAGGGGCATAGCCTCGAGCAGGACGCCCAGTTACCACCCCCGGGGGAACGGGCAGGTAGAAAGGGAGAATGGAATGGTCTGGAAGGCCGTCCTGCTGGCCCTCCGGTCTAGGAGCCTCCCAATTTCCCGCTGGCAGGAAGTCCTCCCGGATGCCCTTCACTCTATCCGGTCCCTGCTGTGCACCACCATGAATCAAACGCCTCACGAGCGCCTACTCCTCTTTCTAAGGAAGTCCTCCTCTGGAACGCCACTTCCGACCTGGTTAGCAGCTCCGGGACCCATTCTGCTCCAGAAACATGTGCGGGTGCACAAGTCAGATCCGTTGGTGGAACGGGTGCATCCCCTTCACGCCAACCCACAATACGCCTATGTGGAGTACTCCGATGGCCGACAGGACACGGTCTCCCTGCGAGATCTGGCGCCCGCCGGAGCTACCCACACCCCCCCCAACGCCAATCACCACCTCCTCACTCCCGCCGGTTCATCCCGCAGCCACCCCCTTCCCGGGGGGTTCGGTTCTCCTCCCAGACCGCCCAGGAGTAAGGACACAGGGGACAGCGCTATGCTCCCAGAGTCGACGGGACTCGAGCCAGCGCCATCACCACCACGCCCGAGACGATCGGAAAGGACGACCAGGGCGCCCATCCGGCTCATCGAATCACTTTAACGCTCAACGTTTTCAGTTGTTGTGTCTTGTTATAGTTATGGCATCATGCCGACCCTGTTTGGCCCGTTGGCCCAGTTGAAGCGATAATTTTGTGTTTTGTTCAAAGTTACGGCACAGTACCGACTCTGTAAACCCCTACCACTTTGTGAACCACCATCCTGCCAGGTTTCTTTTCAACAAGTGGTGAATGTGGTGGTATGTATTAAGGGTAATACGGTACACCACGTGTCGACAGGCTATTGGTGGAGGGATGCCAGGTCCTGATAGGATCTGCCACCTACTGGACTCCACCCAGAAATGCCGGTATAAGAACCCAGTTTTTCCCTCCATTTCCCTCAGCAGTTGCATTCTGTAACCACGCTGCTGGGGATAAAGTTCTGCTTAATAAGCCTTCAATTGACATTACCTCAACCTGCCTCGCGTCATATTGATGGTGCTACAGTACACTTCCAGCAAATATTCACTACGAGCATGCCAACATCCTCACCAACATGTGGTCTGTGTGATTTGTGCCCACAAGTGTGCATGGGCACTGGGGATGTGATTTTGAGGTTATAAAGTCTCCCAGAGTGTCCAAAAATCAGGCACTAGCAAGCTAAATTTCCTCAGTGTCTTAACTGCAGCTGCAAAGAGTCCTCAGTGTGCACACCGATGACTAGAATAGCCAAGCGGAGGAGGGGGTAAAAATGTCAATAAGAAATAAATTAAAACAGAAATGCAACGGTGAAGGCAAGTGCATCAAGCATTAATTGCAGGTGTCTTTCAAGGAGTAACACAGCAGACTTCCGGTTGCGGCTATGCTGAGCTAAGTCGCATGTTCGGCAGCTCCCACCAGAAACAGACTTTTGGGCTCTTTCTAGGGGCCCCAGCGGCAATTGTTCGACGGTTCCCAGTGTGGGAAGGCAACAGTACGATTTCCCCGGCATTGTATGGATTGGACCAGGAGTGAGCGGTGAAAAAAGTAATTTTGATGCACCGAAAAGTGCGAGGGAGGAAAACCAAGATGGCGGCGGGTGGAGACCAGGCAGTGTGGGCGCAGTGGTCGCACGAGCAGCAGGAGTTTCTTAAGCGCTGCTTCATGGAATTGAAAGCAGAGCTGCTGGAGCCGATGAAGGCTTCAATCGACAAGCTGGTCGAGACCCAGAAGGCCCAAGGGGCAGCGATCCGGGAGGTGCGGCAGAAGGCCTCGGAGAATGAGGATGAGATATTGGGCCTGGCGGTGAAGGTAGAGGCGCACGAGGCGCTGCATAAGAAATATCAGGAGAAGTTCAAAGACATGGAGAATCGGTCGAGGAGGAAGAACCTGCGGATTCTGGGTCTCCCGGAGGGAGTGGAAGGGCCGGATGCTGGAGCATACATGGTCACGATGCTGAACACGTTGATGGGCGCGGGTGCCTTCCCGAGGCTCCTGGAGCTGGATGGGACCCACTGAGTCCTGGCGAGGAGGCCCAAATCTAACGAGCCGGCGCGGGCGGTATTGGTGCGGTTCCACCACTTGGTGAACAGGGAGTGTGTCCTAAGACGGGCAAAAAAGGAGCGGAGCAGCAGGTGGGAGAATGCAGAGGTCCGTATATACCAGAACTGGAGCGCGGAGGTGGCCAAGAAGAGGGCCGGGTACAATCGGGCTAAGGCGGTTCTGCATCAGAAGGGGGTGAAATTTGGGATGCTGCAGCCGGCGCGACTGTGGGTCACGTTTAAGGACCGGCACCATGACTTTGAGACGCCGGAGGAGGCTGGACCTTTGTCCAGGCCGAAAAGGTGGACACGGACTGAGGGTCGGTTATGAGGGGATGTCGAGGGGGGGCTACTATGGTTACTGTGCTTTGGGGGATGTTCTGTTCTGTTCTGTATTGTTTCCTTGGGTGCTCGGTGGGGTAGGGTGAAATGGTTTGAAGTGGGGGTTTTGTGAGAGTGTGGGCGTCGGTGGTTGGAAGGGCGGGGCCCCGTTGGGGGGAGGGGAGATGGGAGGCCCGAGGTGAGGGAGCTGGGATTAGGCCGCAAAAGGGAGATGCGCCAGAGAGGGCGGGGCCGGTTTGATGGAAAGCGTGGGCTTTTTCCCATGCTAGGGAAGGAAGGGGGCGGGGCCGGAGGGGAAGGGCGGTGTTGGAGAGGAGCGCCCACTGATGGACAGGAGGGAGGGGGGGGCGTGGAGACTACCACACTGGGGTGTTGGTGGAGTGGCGGGAGTGGCCGGGGTCAGCAGAAGTCAGCTGACTTACGGGAGTGCTATGGGGGGGAGCAACGCAGCTAGTGGGGGACCTAGCTGGGCGGGGGGGGGGGGGGGGCGAGGAGAGGAGGGGGTGAGGTGGGAACTGGATTGCTGCTGCATTGGCCAAAGGGGAGCTGGAGCTCGGAGAGAGAGTCGGAGTGGGGGTCTGCCGCTGGGGGGAATGGAGAGTGCGGGAGGCTGGCCTAGAAAATGGGATGGCTAATCGGCAGGGGGCGGGGGGCGGGAAGCCCCCTGATCTAACTGATAACTTGGAATGTGAGAGGCCTGAACGGGCCGGTCAAGAGGGCCCGTGTGTTCGCGCACCTGAAGGGACTGAAGGCAGATATGGTTATGCTCCAGGAGATGCATTTGAGGGTGGCAGACCAGGTTAGGCTGAGAAAGGAGTGGGTAGGGCAGGTTTTCCACTCGGGGTTGGACACAAAGAATCGAGGGGTGGCGATTTTGGTGGGAAACCGGGTGTCGTTTGAGGCGCTGAACATCGTGGCAGACAATGGAGGTAGGTATGTGATGGTGAGTGGTAAGCTGCAGGGGGTGCGGGTGGTCTTGGTGAATGTATACGCCCCGAATTGGGATGATGCCGGATTTATGCGGCGCATGTTGGGCCGGATTCCGGACCTGGAGGCAGGGAGCTTGATAATGGGGGGGGGGGGGGGGGGGGGGGGGGGGACGACGACGACTTCAACACGGTATTGGATCCAGTATTGGACCGCTCCAGGTCCAGGACGGGTAAGATGCCAAGGTGCTGAGGGGGTTTATGGACCAGATGGGAGGAGTGGACCCATGGAGGTTTGTTAGGCCGGGGGCCAGGGAATTTTCTTTTTTTCCCCACGTCCATAAAGCCTACTCCCGGATAGACCTCTTCGTTATGAACAGGGCACTAATCCCGAGGGTGGAGGGCACGGAGTATTCGGCCATAGCCATCTCAGACCATGCCCCGCATTGGGTGGAGCTGGAGCTAGGGGAGGAGAGGGACCAGCGCCCGTTGTGGCGCCTGGATGTGTGCTTGCTGGCGGGTGAGGAGGTGAGCGGGCGGATCCGGGGGTGCATTGAAAGCTATCTAGAGGCTAACGATAATGGGGAGGTGCAGTTGGGGGTGGTCTGGGAGGCGCTGAAGGCGGTGATTAGGGGAGAGCTAATCTCCACTAGGGCCCACAAGGAGAGGAAGGAGAGGAGAGAGAGGGAGAGATTGGTGGGGGAGATTTTAAGGGTGGATAGGAGGTATGCAGAGGTCCCCGAGGAGGGACTACTCAAGGAGCGACGAAGCATCCAGGCCGAGTTTGACCTGTTGACCACCAAGGAGGCAGAGGTGCAGTGGAGTAAAGCTCAAGGGGCGGTGTATGCGTACAGGGAGAAGGATAGCCGGATGTTGGCACACCAGCTTCGGAAGCGGGAGGCAGCAAGGGAGATTGGGTGAGTTTGGGATAAAGGGGGGAACATGGTGCTGAGTGCGGTGGGAATAAATGGGGTATTTAGAGACTTTTATGAGGGGCTGTATAGGTCTGAGCCCCCGACGGAGGCGGGGGGGGATGCGTCTATTTTTGGATCGGCTGAGGTTCCCGAGGGTGGAGGAGGAGCAGGTGGCTGGGCTTGTGGCACCGGTAGGGCTAGAGGAGCTGACTAAGGGGCTGGGGAGTATGCAGGCGGGAAAGGCACCGGGGCCAGAAGGGTTCCCGGTGGAAATTTACCAGAAGTACATGGACCTGTGGGCCCTCTACTCGTGAGGACTTTCAATGAGGCGAGGGATGGGGTGCCCTACCCCTGACAATGTCCAGGGCGCTGATCTCGCTGATCTTGAAGTGGGACAAGGACCCATTACAGTATGGGTCGTGTAGGCCAATCTCGCTCCTCAACGTGGACGCGAAGCTGTTAGCGAAGGTGTTGGCTACCAGAATTGAGGACTGTGTCCCGGGGGTAATTCACGAGGACCAGACGGGTTTTGTTAAGGGAAGGCACCTGAATACCAATGTGCGGAGGCTCCTTCACGTAATCATGATGCCTGCAGTGGAGGGGGAAGCGGAGATAGTGGCGGCGATGGACGCGGAGAAGGCCTTCGATAGGGTGGAGTGGGGGTACCTTTGGGAAGTGTTGTGGAGGTTTGGGTTCGGGGAGGGGTTCATTAGTTGGGTTAAGCTACTTTACGAAGCCCCGGAGCGAGTGTGGCCACGAATCGGAGGAGGTCGGGATACTTTCGGCTGTACCGGGGGACGAGGCAGGGGTGCTCCCTATCCCCCTTGTAATTTGCATTGGCAATTGAGCCTTTGGCTGTGGCTTTAAGGGAGTCCAGGAACTGGAGGGGGCTGGTCCGGGGGGTGGCGACACCGGGTATCGTTGTATGCCGATGACCTGTTACTGTATGTGGCGGACCCAGTGGGGGGGGGGGGGGGGGGGGGATGCCTGAGGTGATGAGGATCCTCAGGGAGTTCGGGGACTTTTCCGGGTATAAGCTCAAAGTGGGGAAGAGTGAGCTCTTCGTGGTACACCCAGGGGACCAGGGAAGGGGGATAGATGAGCTTCCATTGAAGATGGCGGAAAGGAGTTTTTGGTACCTGGGGATCCAGGTGGCCAGGAGCTGGGGGGCTCTACACAAGCTCAACTTGACGTGACTGGTGGAGCAATGGAGGAGGAGTTTAAAAGGTGGGATATGCTGCCACTCTCCCTGGCGGGTAGGGTGCAGTCGGTGAAAATGACGGTGCTCCCGAGGTTCCTTTTTGTATTCCAGTGCCTCCCCATCCTGATCCCTAAGCAGGTCAGCAGGAGCATCATGGGATTTGAATGGGCGAAAAAGACCCCGAGGGTGAGAAGGGTGTTTCTGGAACGGAGCAGGGACAGAGGAGGGCTAGCGTTGCCTAATCTGTGTGGTACTACTGGGCTACCAATGTGGCGATGATACGCAAATGGGTAGTGGAGGGGGAGGGGGCAGCGTGGAAGAGGCTGGAGATGGCTTCCTGTGTGGACACAAATCTGAGAGCGCTGGTGACAGCACCGTCGCCGCTCCCGCCAACTAGGTACACCATGAGTCCGGTGGTGGCGGCGACTCTGAAAATTTGGGGGCAGTGGAGAAGCCACAGGGGTGAGGTAGAGGCTTTGGTTTGGTCCCCGATCCGAGAGAACCATCGGTTCGTCCCGGGGAGCTGGCACAGGGCAGGAATTAGAAGGATGGGGGACCTGTTTTTAGATGGGACGTTTGCGAGCCTTTGGGGCGCTGGAGGAAAAATTTGGACTTTCCCCCGGAAATGACTTCAGGTACATGCAGGTAAGGGCGTTTGTAAGACGGCAGGTGAGGGAGTTCCCGCTGCTTCCAGCGCGTAGGATCCAGGGGGTGCTCTTGGGGGTGTGGGTTGGAGAAGGCACGGTTTCGGCGATCTACCAGGAGCTGCAGGAGGAGGAGGAGACCTCGGTGGAGGAGCTAAAGGGAGGAGATAGACGAGGGTATGTAGGCGGACTCCCTGGGTAGGGTTAATTCTTCCTCTTCTTGCGGCAGGCTTAGCCTGATACAATTTAAGGTTCTTCACAGAGTTCATATGACAGGGGCGAGGCTGAGCAGGTTCTTTGGGGTGGAAGACAGGTGTGTGAGGTGCTTGGGGTGCCCAGCAAATCGCGCCCATATTATCTGGGCGTGCCCGGCGCTGGATGGTTTCTGGAGGGGCGTTGCGAGGATGGTGTCTAAGGTGGTGAACACCCGGGTTAAGCCGAGCTGGGGGTTAGCACTATTTGAGGTATCGGACGAGCCGGGAGTGCAGGTGGCGAAAGAGGTCGGTATTCTGGCCTTTGCGTCCCTGGTAGCCCGACGGAGGATTCTGCTACAGTGGAAAGATGCGAGGCCCCCGAGCGTGGAAGCCTGGATCAGCGACATGGCAGGGTTCATTAAATTGGAGAGGGTAAAATTTGCTTTGAGATGGTCTGTGCAAGGGTTCTTCAGGCGGTGGCAACTGTTCCTAGACTTTCTAGCGGAGCGTTAGGAGGTGGTCAGCAGCAGCAGCAACCCGAGGGGGGGGGGGGGGGGTGGGGGGTGGGGGTGGGGGGGTGGGGGTGTACTTTGTGTTTACTATTGTGTTTATTATTGCATCATGCGCCAGGCTTGTATATTGGGGGAATTCGGGATGTAGTTGTAAGATGTTTATTTATGTGTTCTTTGTTTTTCTTTTTTCTGTAAGGAGGGGGGGTTGTTGAAAATATGTAAAAATTTGAATAACAATATTTTCAACAAAAAAAAAGGAGTGACACAGCAGTACTATTTCTTATAACTCCAAAGAACATTTGTCAAGTAGTATTGTTCATAGCACTTTTTCCTGCATTTCTTAATTCAAAATTTCTCTCGCTGAATAATTCGGTCATGTATTTTCAGTGCTACTAATGTAATGTCAAGTGTGCTCACAGATTTGGTGCTGTTGTGCCTTACACCATTTTGGTGAGATCATTTATGTGGGCACTGGGAGCATCCGTCGGATGTAAGCAGAGTAGGCAGGTCATGATGTCAGTCAGCTTGCAATGCTAATTGCAAGTGTGAGAGTGAGTGATGGTACCTGGAATTCTCCAGCCATTCACCGGCGGTGGGAGTCTCTGGTCCTACCGGCAACGTACCCCCGCCCGCAAGTTTCCTGGCGGTGCAGGGCGTCTCCAACGGGAAATCCCATTGGCAAGGGGCGGAAACAGAGAACCCCAGCACCAGTGCATGACAGAACTCCTCCCGCCACCGGGAAGCACGTGGCTGGGGACCGGAGAATCCAGTGTTTCATCTTATCAATGTCTTCCTGTTCTTCCACCACTGCCTAGCCAGGTAGCAGTCCATGCGTGTCTGAAAGGATGGTGACATAGCACAGGGATGCGGTGTTGGGGGGACAGGGAAGCCAAGAGGTGCATTCAAAGACCATTTGCAGTTTGTATATGAAAAGAGATTTCAAGATTGTAAAATGAGGGAAATATTGAGGGGCTGGTTTAGCACAGTGGGCAAAACAGCTAGCTTGCAATGCAGAACAAGGCCAGCAGCGCGGGTTAAATTCCCGTACCGGCCTCCCCGAACAGGCGCTGAAATGTTGCAACTAGGGGCTTTTCACAGTAACTTCATTGAAGCCTACTTGTGACAATAATCAATTATTATTATTATATTGGATGTGAGAAGGGCCATTTGGTATAAGCACACAGTCACCTTCAATGTTTTCAGCCCCTCCAATGATCACATACTTTGGTCATGGTTATTTCAATGATGGCAAGAATCACCTCCGCTGTTGGGGTAAAGGCATGCAACCCTGCCTATCTCCAATCCTCCTGCTGCACAGGAGCTGTGCAGTAACCAAGAACACACTGCCATGGGAGCAAATAGGCTGTGCACTAACAGCATTCCCCTTAAGATTCACAGCTGTTCATCAGTATTAAAGGGACTACAGAATGCAACAAGCCATCCACGCGTAACGGACAAAAGTTTGAGGGAACACTGCCAATTCCCTGTCAGTTAGTTCATGCTGTGTGCAGCCATGCACCATCTTGTCCTGCAAAACTGAGAAAAATGTGTCAGTAAATTGTTTTCTTTTTAGTTAGGGCATCATGATTGGCATAGGCTTGGAGGACCAAAGGGTCTGTTCCTTGTCGTGTTGGGTGTTCCGCTATACAGACGAACCAACACGGTTGTAGATGGTACAACTCAGTTTTATTACTCTTAATAACAACATCTGTAAACTTATGACTGTGGTTCGTTCTTTACCCTTTAACCTGTGGACCCAGCCCTTACACTATCTTAGAGAGGCACTCAGCACATGGTGTATGTCTGAGTGGCACGCTGTGAGCTCTGTGCCCTGAGCTGTCTCCTGCTGGAATGAGCGGGAACTGTGGTGTTCCCCATTTTATAGTGCGTGTGCTCTCACTGGTGATTGGCTGTGATGTTGCATGTGTGTTGATTGGTCCATTGATCTGTCCATCAGTGTGTATGTGTGTTTGCACCATGATATGTTTATCTGAATATCATGACATTCCCCCTTTTTACAAGAATATGTGCCTATGTGGTAATAAATATTGGTGTGTACTGAGTGCAGCTGAATGTGTGTGTGCAATATCTACAACATGTACATGAGGCTAAACTATATACATAGGAAGGTATCAGGTGCAACATAGCAACGAGGTTGTACCATAAACAAAACAAGTACAATCATCAAACATCGAAAACAAACTCCTGTAATGACAAAAAGAGAAACACATTAACATTGTGGCATAACACTCTAGTGAGTCCAGTGTGCAAACAGGCTCATAAGTCCAGCCTAGTAGGTGGGCGACGAATTCGGGTTGACCGCCTCAAGGGTGGGTTAGGATCCACCGGCTGAAGAATGGGCCTGACCACAGGCGATAGAGGAATAGGCACAGTGGCAGGAAGCTCCACGAAGCCGACATCAGGGACAACAGGAGGGCGTGGCACCGGTGCATGATCACGTAGCGAGCACGGAAGCAGCCGAAGAGCCCGGCGATTGCGCCGGCGAATGGAGCCATCAGGCATGCGAACCAGGAACGAGCAGGGAGCCACGCGGCAGAGACCTTCGGCAGTTGCCGACCAGCCACCCTCTGGTAGGTGGATGCGGACGTTGTCTCCAGGCGCCAGGGCAGGAAGATCAGTTGCCCGAGAGTCATGTGCCACCTTCTGCTGAGCACGCTGCTGTCGCATCCTCTGCAGTACTGGAGCATGACCGGGTTCAGGAACATGAATGGACGGCACAGTGGTCCTGAGGGCGTGACCCATCAACAGCTGGGCTGGCGAGAGGCCAGTGGACAGTGGGGCCAAGCGATAGGCCAGCAGGGCTAAACAGAAATCCGATCCAGCATCAGCAGCATTGCAGAGGAGCCGCTTGATGATATGGACGCCCTTTTCCGCCTTGCCATTTGACTGGGGATGCAAAGGGCTGGACGTCACGTGTGTGAAGCCGTATGAAGCGGCAAAAGAAGACCATTCTTGGCTCGCAAAACAGGTCCCATTTTCCGACATGACGGTAACCGGAATGCCATGGTGCGCGAAGGTTTCCTTGCATGCCCTGATGACAGCTGACGATGTCTGGATACGACCTCTGGATAATTTGAAAAATAATCAATTATGATGACGTAGTCCCTGCCGAGCGCATGAAAAAGGTCCACACCCACCTTCGCCCAGTGGGACGTTACCAACTCATGGGGCTGAAACGTCTCAGGGGTTTGCGCCGGCTGAAACCTTTGGCAGGTGGGGCAGTTGAGCACCATGTTGGCAATGTCGTCGCTGATGCCTGGCCAGTATACAGCTTCTCGGGCCCTCCACCTGCACTTCTCGACCCCGAGATGGCCTTCGTGTAATTGTTCGAGGACCATCCTGTGCATGCTGTGTGGGATCACAATCCGGTCCAGCTTTAGGAGGACACTGTCAATGACGGCCAAGTCGTCCCGGACATTGTAGAATTGTGGGTACTGTCCTTTGAGCCACCCTTCCATCATGTGGCGCATCACACATTGTAGAAGGGGGTCAGCCGCAGTCTCCCGGCGAATATGGGCCAGACTTGCATCATTAGCTGGCAGATTGGCCGATGTGAAGGCCACATGCACTTCGACCTGACAGACGAACCTCCCGATTCGGGTGGTGTGCTCACTGCTCTGATGAGGTACTTTCCCAAGGTGTAGACCAGTTGGAAGTCGTACCTCCGGAGCTTGAGCAGAATGCGCTGGAGGCGAGGGGTCATCTGATTCAGGTCCTTCTGTATGATGCTGACCAGGGGATGCTAATGGTCGGTTTCCACGGTGAATTGAGGGAGACCATACATGTAGTCGTGGAACTTATCAATGCCGGTTAACAAACCCAGGCACTCCTTCTCAATCTGCGCATAGCGCTGTTCTGTGGAGGTCATGGACTGCGAGGCATAGGCGACCGGGGCCCATGATGCAGTGTCGTCCCGTTGCAGGAGTACCGCCCCAATGCCGGACTGGCTGGCATCAGTCGAGATCTTCGTATCTCGAGACGTGTCGAAGAACGCCAATACCGGGGCGGTGATGAGCTTGATCTTGAGCTCCTCCCATTCCTTCTGGTGTGCAGGCAGCCACTGGAACTCCGTAGTCTTCTTCACTAGGTGGCGAAGAGCCGTTGTGTGGGAGGCAAGGTTGGGAATGAACTTCCCCAGGAAGTTGACCATCCCGAGAAAGCGTAGCACTGCCTTCTTGTCTGCCGGCTGCGGCATGGCTGCAATAGCTGTCACTTTGTCGGCATCCGGACGCACTCCTGACCGGGATATGTGGTCCCCCAGAAACTTTAACTCAGTTTGGCCAAAAGAACACTTGGCTCGGTTGAGGCGCAGGCCGTGTTCTCGTATCCGAGCAAAGACGCGCTGCAGACGACTGATGTGCTCCTGTGGTGTGGTGGACCAGATGATGACGTTGTCAACATCGACTTGTACCCCTTCGATGCCCTCCATCATCTGTTCCATGATTCTGTGAAACACCTCGGATGCCGAGATGGTGCCAAACGGCATTCTATTGTAGCAGAACCTGCCAAAGGGAGTGTTGAAGGTGCACAGCTTCCTGCTGGACTGATCCAGTTGAATCTGCCAAAAACCCTTCGAGGCATCAAGCTTTGTAAAAATTTTAGCTCGGGCCATTTTGCTCGTGATCTCTTCCCGTTTGGGTATGGGGTAGTGTTCCCTCATGATGTTGTTGTTCAGGTCTTTCGGGTCGATGCAGATCCGGAGCTCGTCAGAGGGCTTTTTTACGCACACCATGGAGCTGACCCATGGCGTGGGCTCCGTGACCCAGGAAAACACTCCTTGGTCCCGGAGATCCTGCAGCTGCTGCTTGAGGCGGTTTTTGAGTGGTGCTGGGACTCTACGAGGTGCCTGAATGACCGGCGTGGCGTCCGGTTTGAGCCGTATTCTGTAAGTGTAGGGCAGTGTGCCCATGCCCTTGAAAGCCTCCTGGTTGTGGGCGAGGAGCGAGTGGAGCTGCGCCCTAAAGTCTGCATCCGGGAAATCGGACGTGCCTTCTGGAGACAGAGTGTGTACCCGCTGAACGAGGTGGAGAACCTTGCACGCCTGTGCGCCTAGCAGGGAGTCCTTCGATGATCCAACTATCTCAAAGGACAGTGTGGCTGTGTATGCATTGTGTGTAACCTCGAGCTGGCAGGATCCCATGGCCGGGATAACATTTCCGTTGTAATCGACCATCTGACAGCGGGATGGCCGAATCGGCGGTTTGACCTTCAAGGTGTGGAAGGCTGACCATGCAATACGTTTGGCGGAGGCACCAGTGTCTAAATGGAATGTGATTGGTGATCGGTTGACCATTAGGTTGGCACACCATTCATCACCCGGATTAACGCTGTTCACTGGCATCGGCTGGTGGGTCCTACTTGGGGACATCCGATTCCTGTCAATGACCGCAACACGGAAGGCTTCCTGGTCGTCGGTATCACCGGTCTGTACGTCATGAGGGTATGACTCGGTGTATGGAGGCTGAATGGCCTGCACGTCTCTGCGAGGCTGGCGGAATTGGGGAGCGTTGGCAGGTTAAATTGCTCGACAGCAGGCAGCGAAGTGGCCCATCTTGCCACAGTGGAGGCATTGTCGATTCTTTGCTGGACATTGCCGCTTTAAATGTGCGGATCCACAGATGCCACACGTTGTGACGTCATGGCGTTAGTTGCGCCACCGCGCATGCGCAGTTCGGTCCTGTGAAGAGCGCGCCTTTGCGTCACGTCCCTCTGCGTCGACGTCTCTATTGGCACGTACAAGCGCGTGAGGCCGTGGAAAGCGCGTGAAATGGCCGCCCTCATCCGGGCCGCGGGTCGGGAGGAACTCGATCGACTGGACCCGCTCGGCCTCGTAGGACCCCCTGCCGTGCCAATTCGGCCGCCTGGAATTGGGAGACCCGGCTGGTCGCGTTTTCATGGAGGACGCAGGCTTCGAAGGTGGTGGCTAGGGTGAGGCTCTTAATTTTGAGGAGCTGCTGGCGTAGGGTGCCCGAGGTGACCCCAAAAACTATCTGGTCCCGAATCATGGAATCGGAGGTGGCCTCATAGCCGCAGGACTGCGCGAGGATACAGAGGCGTGTCAGGAAAGATTGAAAAGGCTCATCATGACATTCCTATGCTGTACTTTTCTTTGTTCTCTTTGTTTTTTGTTCTTTAAATGTGGTTCAATGTGTTTGGGTGATGTGGCCATCACGGATTAATAGCTGGCAGTGTGTGCAAGCTGTGAGATGTGGGTGTGAAGCTTGTGAAGATGCTAAAAGTGTGAGGGTGAGATGAAGCGATAAATATGTGCTCAGAGTCCTGAGTGATGGTGGTGCGGTGTATTGAGCAAAATCAGGCCAACAGTGCAATTAGTAGTAAATGCCATTTTGAGGCAAATTCACTCGCCACTTATGTGACGTGATCAAACTTCTTGCCGCAGTTTAATACTATTTTACAGACGTAAAATGAGTGGAGGGATCTACAAGAATTGCAAGCAAGCTAATCATAATCAAAACAGGGCAGGAAGGCGTAGGAAAGAATAAAGTAAGGGAGGACATTATTGACTACAGAATAAGTAGAGTTTGTTGACTTTGGATGGGACTTTCTGGTCCCGCAATAGGCGGGAAGGCAAAATCCCGGTCAGTGCCCATAATAAAACAGGGGAGGTGGCTGTGGTGAATGTATTCACCATAGTATAAACTGTCTGCTTAGTACTGTGGCCTATGGCCAGGAAATGGTAATACGATCTACCCTGTCTGTATAGTACTGTGGCCTATGACCAGGAAATAGTAATACGATCTACCACCATGTATTGTACAGGAGCCCCGGTGGGCTCCGCCTCTGTCTCCGCCCCCCCCGGGGCTGTATATAGACCTGGCTGCCTGTGGGCGGCACTCATTGTTACTGAACTCACAGGCAGGCAGGTTCTCGGTTAATAAAGCCTCTTCACTCGTTCTCATCGTCTTGCAGTGAATTGATGGTACAACAATTCATTAACCGAAGACATCACCATGGAAGCCACTCTAAAGCCTGATAAACTCGACCTCGACTCACGAGCAACAGAAACTAAGGAGATCTTCTCCCACTGGCTCTGCTGTTTCGAGGCCTATCTCGACTCCTCTGAAACGCCTCCGTCTAACGCCCTCAAGTTATGCCTCCTCCACGCCCGGGTGAGCCATCGAATCTCCGTGATGATTGAGAAAGCTGACCCGTACGATGCGGCTGTTGCGACGCTGAAGGAGCATTTTGTGAAGCCCGTAAACGAGGTGTTCACGTGGCACCTTCTCACTACCCGCCATCAACGCGCTGGGGAATCGCTGGATGAGTACCTGGAGAACCTGGCCCTACTCGCCAGAAACTGCAACTACCAGGATGTGAAGGCCGAGGAGCACATGAAGCTGCAGATCCGGGACACCTACGTGGCTGGGGCCCGGTCTAACTACGTCAGGCAGCGACTGCTGGAAAACGGGGCCTCGGACTTGCAGGACACGGTAAAACTGACCACTTCATTAGAGGTGGCCTACCAGAGCCTCAGTGAGTTCTCCGCAGATCCAGTGAACCCCTCGTGGGCACTACCGACGCGGCCCTCACCAGGTCCAACTACGTCACAGGCTGGTGCCACACGACTGCCCGTCCAGACCGGGGGTCCGCCGTGCTACTTCTGCGGTCAGGGCCAACACCCCCGGCAGCGTTACCCAGCGCGCACCGCAACATGCAGCGACTGCGGCAAAAAGGGACATTTTGCCAGAGTCTGCCTGGCCCGACATAAAGCCCCGAAGCCTAAAGCATACCAGGCCCGATCCACGGACTCACAGGCCCACAGACTCACAATGTGGCTGCGTGTCGGCCGGGAATGCCCCCTTCAGATGTGTCATCCGCCTCGTGCAACTCGTGGGATGTGCCATCTTTCACGCAGCCCGACACGTGCGACCCAAGCCTGGCCGCCATCTTCAAAACCAACCGACACGTGCGACCGATGAGGGCAGCCATCTTGGTCGCCATATTCAACTCAGCCCGACACGTGCGACTCGTGGGGGCCACCATCTTGTGACTCCGATACCTCCGACCACGCAGACTACCCACAGCTCGTCGCAGTGACCCTCGACCAGTCGCAGCCAAAGCACCTGAAAAATTCAATGATGGTCGTCCGGGTCAACGGGCACGAGACCCCCGGTCTTTTCAACTCCGGGAGCACAGAGAGCTTCGTCCACCACGACACGGTAAGGCGCTGCTCCCTCCACATCTACCCTGTGTCCCAGACAATCTCCCTTGCCTCCGGATCCCATTCGGTGCAGATCCGGGTGTACTGTGTCGCGAACCTCGTGATACAGAGCTCAGAGTACACCCAATTTAAACTGTATGTCCTCCCTCACCTCTGCGCCCCCCTACTGCTTGGATTAGACTTCCAATGCAGTCACCGAAGTCTGACCCTAAAGTTCGGCAGCCTCTTACCCCCCTCATGGTATGTAGCCTCGCGACCCTTAAGGTCGCCCCCGCTCTTCGCGAACCTCACCCCCGACTGTAAACCCGTCGTCACCAGGAGCAGGTGGCACAGTGCACAAGACACGACTTTTATCAAGTCAGAGGTCCAGCGACTCTTGAGGGAGGGGGTCATCGAGGCCAGCAACAGCCCCTGGAGGGCACAACTGGTAGTTGTCAGGACAGGGGAAAAGAATCGGATGGTTGTGGACTACAGCCAGACCATAAACCGGTTCACGCAACTGCATGCGTACCCCCTCCCCCGCCTAGCGGAGATGGTCAACCAGATCGCGCAATACCGGGTTTTCGCCACAGTAGATCTGAAGTCAGCCTCCAACCAGCTCCCCATCCGCCCGGAAGATCACCACTACACACCTTTTGAAGCAGCCGGCCGACTCCTAAGGTCCCTTTCGGCGTCACTATTGAGGCCTATGTCTTCCAGAGAACGATGGACCGAATGGTGGACCAGTACTGGCTGCGGGCTACATACCCATGACATAATATACACCAGTATATCATGGTGCAGCCACACACACACTGATGGACATGCAGTGGGACCAATCAGCACACACAACACCGCAGCCAATCACCAGTGAGAGCACACGCACTATAAAGACAGGGGACAGGAGAGTTCCCGCTCATTCTAGTAGCAGCCAGCTCGGAGCACAGAGCTCACAGCCTGCAACACAGACATTCACCATGTGCTGAGTGCATCACCTGGTTAGGACTCGGCAAGGGTCAACAGTAAAAGCTGGTATTGCATTTACCCACAGTTCAAGTATGTTAATATAGTTAACCTTATAATAAAATAGAGTTGCACCACTTCCAGTGTTGGTGACCTGTTTGTGATCCAGAACACCCAACATATCATGGTAAAAGGAGTGGTTGCATACTAGCACTTCTGAGACCCACCTGCAACTAATCAGCATTCCGGCATCCTGAAGTATGGAGAACATCACCCGCCGCCGCCGCTCCGCATCGCTGGCAATCTCGGGGTCAATTGGAAGATTTTTAAACGGCGCTTCCAGCTCTTCCTCGAAGCCACGGACAGGGAGAACGCCTCGGACACCAGGAAGATTGCTCTGCTCCTCTCCACGGCCGGGCAACACGCCATCCACATCTTCAACTCCCTCACATTCGCAGACGACGAGGACAAGGCAAAGTACAAGACGTTTCTCCTCAAATTCGATACCCACTTCAGCATAGAGGTCAATGAAAGCTTCGAAAGATACCTGTTCCAGCAGCGCTTGCAGGGTAAGGATGAGCCTTTCCAATCCTTTTTAACACACCTCCGCATCCTTGCGCAGTCCTGCGGCTACGGGCCCACCTCCGACTCCATGATTACCAGATCGTATTTGGTGTTCTGTTGGACCCCCTGCGTCAGCAGCTCCTCAAAATTAAGCAACTCACCCTAGCGACTGCCATCGAGACCTGTGTCCTGCATGAAAAGGTCACCAGCCGGTACTCCCACATACAGGTGGCTGAAACGGCGGATCGGGTCCAAACAATTGAACACCTCCAAGGCTGCAGCCTGGATGAGGGCGGCCATTTCGCACGCTTTTCCCGGCCCCCCGCACTTGTACGCGCCAAATGAGGGGACGGTGACGTGGAGGAACGTGATGCACAGGCGCGCACCACGCAGGACCGCACCACAACCCACGTTCACCACGTCCGATTCCGAATTCCTGCAGATCAGTGACACCAAGGACCCGAGGGAGCCTTTTCGAGTCGCTGTTATAACAAAGAACAGGCTGTCCCCGAATCAAAACCACCAGCCGCTGTCGGTGCACAGCATTGATCCAGACGACGAGTGGTGTGCCACCCTGATGGTCAACCAATCCCAGATATGATTCTGCTTGGACACTGGTGCTTCCGCTAATCTCTTAGCGTGGTCAGCCTTTCAGACTCTTGGGGTTAAACCAACCATTCTTCCGTCGACCTGCCAACTAGTGGACTACAATGGCAACGTCATTCCTGCTACCGATTCATGCCACCTCGAAGTGACGCACAACTCGCGAAAAGCCATCCTTCCCTTCGAGATCGTTGGCTCCTCGAAGGACTCTCTGCTAGGCGCACTGGCGTGCAAACTCCTAAACCTCGCTCAACGAGTACACTCTCTCTCTCCAGAGGACACGTCTACCTTCCAGGATGCGGACTTCAGGGTGCAACTCAATGCCATCATTGACCAGCACCGGTGACGTTTTCGAAGGCCTGGGCACGCTTCCACACACTTACAAAATCCTGCTCAAACAAGCCGCCACGCCTGTGGTTCATGCACCTCGCAGAGTCACAGCACCCCTCAGGGACCGCCTCAAGCAGCAGCTGCAGGACCTCCAGGACCAAGTAGTGCTCTCCAGAGTGACAAACCAACTGACTGGGTCAGTTCCATGGTGTGCGTAAAGAAGACTTCCGGCGAGCTCCGGATCTGCATTGACCCAAAGGATCTGAATCGCAACATAATGAGGGAGCATTACCCTATCCCCAAGCGCGAGGAGATCACGTGCGAGATGGCTCGGGCCAACATCTTCACCAAACTTGACGCCTTGAAAGGATTCTGGCAAATTCAACTAGACAGGTCCAGCAGAAAGCTGTGTACCTTTAATACCCCGTTTGGCAGATACTGCTACAACAGGATGCCGTTTGGGATTATATCGGCATCAGAAGTATTCCACCGGATCATGGAGCAAATGATGGAGGGCATTGAGGGTGTGTGCGTCTATGTTGACAACATCTTTATTTGGTCCACCACCCCGCAGGAGCATATCAGTCGCCTCCAGCACGTTTTCAAACAAATACGGGACCAAGGCCTTCACCTCAACAGAGCCAAATATTCCTTCGGCCAGACAGAACTCAAGTTGCTAGGGGACCACATCTCCCAGTTGGGTGTGCGGCCGGATGCGGACAAGGTGGCAGCCATCACGGCCATGCAGAAGCCAGCGGATAAGAAGGCGGTCCTCCGATTTTTGGGCATGGTCAACTTCCTGGGGAAGTTCATCCCCAAACTCGCCTCTCATACCACAGCTCTCCGTAACCTGGTCAGGAAGATGACAGACTTCCAATGGATTCCCGCCTACGAGCGCGAATGGGAGGAGCTTAAGACCAAGCTTACCAAGGCCCCGGTATTGGCATTTTTTGATCCCACGAAGGAAACAAAAATTCCAACGGATGCTAGTCAATCCGGCATTGGGCCGGTGCTCCTGCAACGCGATGAGGCCTCATCATGGGCATCCGTTGTATATGCGTCACGTGCCATGACCCCCATGGAACAGCGCTATGTGCAGATCGAAAAGGAGTGCCTGGGCCTGTTGACTGGGGTCGACAAATTTCATGATTACGTGTACGGCCTCCCCCAATTCACTGTCGAGACCGACCAGTGCCCGCTGGTCAACATTATACAAAAAGACCTGAATGATATGACCCCTCGCCTCCAGCGCATTCTGCTTAAACTCCGGCAGTACGATTTCTAGCTCCTATACACCCTGGGCAAGGACCTGATCATAGCCGATGCTCTGTCGAGAAGGAAGTTCAAGCCATTGTGGAAGCTGTGCGGCATTGGAGGCACTACCTAGCCAATAGGAGTTTCACCCTCGTCACCGACCAACGGTCGGTAGCCTTTATGTTTTGCTGTCCCTTGTCCCGACATGACCTTGGCCACTGTTATAAAGGCCCTGCACAGCATCTTCACCCTGTTCGGTTTTCCTGCATACATCCACAGTGACCGGAGCATATCGTTCATGAACGATGAGCTGTGTCAGTCCCTGCTCAGTAAGGGCATCACCTCGAGCAGGACTACCAGCTATAACCCGCAGGGAAAAGGGCAGGTGGAGAGGGAGAACGCGACGGTATGGAAGGCCATTCTTCTTGCCCTCCGGTCTAGAAGTCTCCCGATTCCCCGCTATATAGAACATAGAACATTACAGCGCAGTACAGGCCCTTCGGCCCTCGATGTTGCGCTGACATGTGAAACCACTCTAAAGCCCATCTACACTGTTCCCTTATCGTCCATATGTCTCTATAGTGCTGGCAGGAGGTCCTCCCCGACATGCTCCACTCCATTAGGTTGCTCCTCTGCACAGCCACGAATGAGACCCCTCACGGCCGTGTGTTTGTCTGCCCTAGGAAGTCCATGTCCGGGGTCTCGCTTCCATCCTGGCTGACCACTCCTGGGCTTGTCCTTCTCCGGAAGCATACGAGGAGCCTTCAGACCGACCCCCTGGTCGAGAGGGTCCAGCTGCTGCACGCCAACCCCAGATACGCCTACGTCGTGCACCAAGACGGACGGCAAGATATGGTCTCCCTACGGGACCTGTCGCCCGCTGGTTCCCCGGCCAATGTGCCCCCCCCCTCGCCGCCTACCACCACCCCCCATACTCCTTGCGCCCCCCTGGGGTTCCTATACTGTCCCGCGCCTACACTGCCGCCATTCAAGGCCATCCACTCCCCTCAACTGACGCCGACACGCCGGACTGAAGCTCCAGACAACACGCTCTTGGAGTCATCAACTGCAAAGCCCGCACCCGCCGCACTGCCAGAGCTGAGGAGGTCCAAACGAACAATCCGGCCTCCAGACAGACTGAATATATGATGACCCCACTTCACCCCACCGGACGTCATTTTTTTAACATGGGGTAAATGTGGTGAATGTAGTGAATGTATTCACCGTAGTATAAACTGTCTGCTTAATACTGTGGCCTATGGCCAGGAAATGGTAATACGATCTACTCTGTCTGTATAGTACTGTGGCCTATGACCAGGAAATAGTAATACGATCTACCACCATGTATTGTACAGGAGCCCCAGTGGGCTCTGCCTCTGGCTCCGCGCCCCCCCCCCCCCCGGGGCTGTATATAGACCTGGCCGCCTGTGGGCGGCACTATTGTTACTGAACTCACAGGCAGGCAAGTTCTCGGTTAATAAAGCCTCTGTTCTCTCGTCCTCATCGTCTTGCAGTGAATTGATGGTACAACAGTGGCCATGCATTGGAAGGAACTAGACATAGTAGGGACCAAGTTAATAAATTGGAGAAAAACTGATCTTGAGGGACTGAGAACAGAACTTGGGAAAATAAAATGGGGAACAATAATGGCAAGCAACGATGTAAAACAATAATGAGAAACATTTAAAAGAGTGTTCAGCAGAATGCAAGGAAAAATATGTTCTGTTAAAAGATGTTATATAAAGGAATACATTTTTGCTGCTTCTGCATCATGTGATGTGTAGTGACATCAGCAGTGTTTACGTGGGTTTTGAGCAGATCACCATCTTGATTGTATGAGCAACACCCCGAATAAACCTCTCATCGTGTTTTATAAGAATGCAGAGTGTGGGCACCTCCATACATTTTCTCTTTGCGGCGCCAAAGAAATATAACAGGAGAGAAAACCGGCGATCAGGATTGAGGCAGGACTAATCGCTGGAAAGAAGGTTTTCGTCGACTAATTGTGGGACAGCATTGGAAACAATGGACGATTCTTGGGATCGGACTTGCGCGCACAGACACCGATGCAGGCAAAGCACTGCTACTGATGCTAACAAACGTTTTCGACAGCAACTGTGAGTAGGAAGACCGACAGTCAGGGAAACTTACTTGTGTTGAAGTGAATGGGGTCTGGGTTGCAGGGGCCATGCACATGGTGAAGATACATGGGCTGTGGACAACGGGGATTTTGAAATCTGTTGACTCTGCACGGGCCACTACTCAGGCAAAAAGTTGAAATATTCAGGCATAAACCTCCGGTGGCGGCCATGGAGTGAGTGGTCGCACATTTTGTGGATTCATCTCAAGGTGGAGTTGTTTGGTCCTTTTCATCCACAATAGGGGGTGTTTGTTGGTGTAAAGTGCATGGACAGCAAGAGACAGGAATCCTCCTCTAGCGGGGCCAGTTTATGGCTTACCAAGTGTGATGAGCAAGGGGCAGCAGCCTGGCCGGGAGGACTTGCGGAGTGCGACAGAGGGAAATATGGTGGAGGGCTCTGGGGCGACGTGGGCTGCCGAGTGGTCTACCAAGCAATTGGTGGACTTTTTGTACAGAAAGTTCCAGCAACAGAGGCAAGAGGCTTTGGAGGATCTGGCTAAGGTGGCGGAGCCGATCAGCTCGGCCATTGAAAGAGTGGAGCAAAGGCTGAGGTGCAGAGTACGACGCTCTAAAAGGTGGAGGAGTCATAGAATCATAGAATTTACAGAGCAGAAGGAGGCCATTCGGCCCATCGAGTCTGCAACGGCGCTTGGAAAGAGCACCCTACTTAAGCCCACGCCTCCGTCCTAGCCCCATAACCCAGTAACCCTACCCAACCTTTTTGGACACGAAGGGCAATTTAGCATGGCCAATCCACCTAACCTGCACATCTTTGGACTGTGGGAGGAAACCGGAGGACCCGGAGGAAACCCACGCAGACACAGGGAGAACATGCAGACTCCGCACAGACAGTGACCCAAGCCGGGAATTGAACCTGGGACCCTGGAGCTGTGAAGCCACAGTGCTAACCACTGTCGGGATGGCAAATAGGAAGACTGCAGAATAAGACGGGATGTAGTCCAGCGAAACCAGTGGATTGACTTGGTGGGGGTGGTTAGCAGGGGTTGATTCCAGTGTACCGGAGAAGAAGATGCCAGGCGACCGGGAACCTAATTGGGAGAGAACAAGGTGCCTAGAGTAATGGGGGGTTGACTCCAGGGTATCTGGTTCCTAGCTTGGGGAGACCTGGGGTTGATGCACGGGGTACCGGGAGGGAGACTGTAGGGGCTATCGGGGGAAGACTGTTAAGTGTGAAAAGCACAGTTCCTGAGGACGCTTGCTGCTGCTGGGCCACGAGCTTCCTGGAAGTGCCTCACAGGTGGAAAGGAAGTTTGGGGCATTGTGGTGGATGGATGGGGAGTCATCATGGATTGACGATTCAATGAAAATCTGTGGAAAGGAGGGCTTCTGGCAGCAGGCTGTTGACAAGGGTAAGGTTAATGGAAAGACATACCAGTGATTAGTATAATGTTGCAGTTGAGACCGCTCCACCATAAATCAATTGACATGCCTGGAGTCAAACTAGTAACACAATTATGCCCACTGAAGCACCACTAATGTGTCTGAATGCCACTGATTGCTGCTCAGCATTTAACACTTGGCGCACTGACTTCCAAAATCACTGACTGCCTTGGTGTGCCTGTACCATTGGCTGACTGGGCAAGCAACTACATTCACTTAGAGAGATGGCAGTGCCAGAGGATATGCTCCTTACCCTTGGATGTGTGCTGAGGTGCATATTGATAAGTTGTCTTAGAGACCAAATTGACCGCAAGACCTTGGAGTGAAGCTTTGGGCTATGCCTGCACCTGAGATGAGAGCTCAGGATTCAGTAGAGTGGCCAAACTATGGCCCCTTGGTTATGTAGTGTGGGGCAAGTTTGGTTTGGGTCTTGCCAAAGCAGAATGCAAAGTGTCACTGAAAGTTATAGTGGTGCTCACCTTTTACGCGAGTGGCATCTTCCAGGGCTCCACAGGTGAGCTCTGTGGGATTTTGCAAGTCTCTGCACACAAGTGCATCCAGGAGGTGAAGGACAAAATCTTCGCGAGGGCACATAACATTGTCTATTTTGACTGGGAATCAGGCAAGCCAGGATGCAAGAGCAATGGGCTTTACTCCAATCTATGGTTTTCCACAGGTGCAAGGTGCCATTGACTGCATTCACGTGGCACCCGGATTGCCATGGCATGAAACAGTGAACTATGTGAACTGTACGGGCTTCGACTCTTGAATGTTCAGCTGGTCTGTGACCACACCATACGCATCCTCCTGGTGTGTGTTCGATTCCCAGGGAATGTGCACGGCTCCTACATTCTGAGCCCCTCTCAGATCCCTGACATGTTTCAGGGTCCACATTGGCTATTGTTGGCTCCTCGGGGCCATTGGCTACCGTTGAGGAGATGGCTGATGATGCCTGTGCGGATGCCGCAGAGTGCAGCTGAGACATGGTACAATGAGGTTCATGTTGCAACTCGTAGTTCAGTGGAACAGACCATTGGGATGATGAAGATAAGGTTCTGATGTGTGGAGCCCTGCAATACAATCCACAAAGGGTGTCACGCATTGTGGTTGCCTGCTGCGCCCTGCACAATCTGGTGCTGCAATGGGAGGAGGAAACGTCTGAGGGAGAGATGGAGGTGGAGCACGTTTCCTCTGTTGAGGAGAACATCAAAGGGAATGAGGCTGAGGGGGTCGAGGATGTCGACCATGAGGCAATTGCGATGCACAGATGAGGCAGATGAGCTAGGGATGCGCTCATTGCCGCTAGATTCATGGAGGATGATTTGAAGATCCAGTGAGGGCATCCCATTATCTTCACATATCTTCCGTAAGCATTACTCCCCCATCTAACTAATGGAAGCGGGCATTCTCTGTGATAAGGCTCCAGTCATGGTAAAGCAATGGTTGCTCATACCCCCTACATTGCAGGAGGATAATGATGACTTGCAGTGGGGACAATGCATAGATCCTCAAAGAGTGAATGTCTGACCCCTGTGTGGTTGATGGCAGTTCACTTCCTCTCAATGACTAGGATCACATCATGGTGATGCAGCGGGGTATCTCCTGATCTTATGGCATCTTTCCTGAGCTGTACCCTTGAGGTTCAGTGTTACCTGAGGCTGAGGCAATCGGGAGGGGGCATCAGCTGCACCTCAAAAGTTGCAGAGAGCACACATGGACAATGCTTGGAATGAGTGTCGCCAACCCAGTACACTGTGGGTAACATCCTCATTCCCTACGGGATACAGGCAAGGCTGATGTGTTCAATCACTGTGAAGGGATACCATCTATGTGCTGGCAACCTGTTCAAAGCAGATGGAGGAAGAGATGGACTGAGCACTCTGCCTTTTTCTTGTACAGGAATCAAGTTTTCAGGTCGGGATTATAGGAACACAGCTCACCTGTGCAAGGAGCCATTGAAATGGTGCAATTAGTGAGAGTTAATTTACAGACGTGAACATTATGTACAAGAGCTTAACATGCATCGCCACACTGTGCCACTAGAGCATCTTCATTTTTGAACCCTGCCGCCACATCTTGGTGCACCCCCAACATCCACAGCGAAGATGGAGGCAGCAAGCTGTCTGCCATGGCCTGTTGTCTGTGATGACCTTGGTGGGTGTCCTCTGGAGGGCTGAGACCTGGAGAGCCCAGCATGCTTTCGCGGTCCTGCTGTGTGGAAGTGTCTAGCAATCCTCTGAGTGCCGACACCTTGGGACTTTCCTATCTCCGCCTTTAGGGGATCTGAAAGTGTGATCTGCTCACCAGATTGTGACCCCGAGGCTACTCTGGACATAGGTCCCACAAAGGTGTGTGTGTGTCTGTGCGGTGGAGGGTGTGGGTGAACGCTGTGATGGCTCTTCGATATTGGGGTCCATGAACCCCTCCTCCGTGCTGCTGTTGGAGCAGGAGTTGAGGACCTGGTTGGTGGTCTCCCTGGGCTGCTTCCCAGATGTGCCTGTGAGAGAAAAGAAAGGTTGTCAATACATGGTAGTGGTGATTGGAAACAGGAAACGTGACTCACAACATTGTTGTCTGATGGATGTTGCAGTGTTGGATTCTCACTTGGTTTATTGCCGCCAACCTCACCATCAGCATGGGAACGGTAGACTTCCTTCCTGGCCAGCTGGATGCCTCTGTCCTCAAAGGCCATGAGGACCTTGAGTTCTGACATCCCTCCACCCATCTGGGATCTCTCCCCCTCTTGTTGTGTGGAAGCTTCTGCTGCATGAATACAGATGGGGAGAGTGTAAGCAGGCTGCGAGCCAGGGCAGATGATAAGAATGCCTGGTATATGTGGATGATGAGTCGGACCAGGGAGGTGATGAGGATGCGACCAGTCAGGGAGATGAAAATGTGTGTTGGAGAGCAAGTGGTGGTGTCTCTCGAGCTGGCAGTGTGTGAGCTACCTGTGGATGTGTGATGGATATGTGAGTTGAGAGTGATGAGAAGAGCGACTTACCCTGGCAGCACAGAGTTGATCATTAATCCTCTTCCATCACTGGATGGCTGTTTTCTTCTGCAGGATGTTGGCACTCATGACTGCTGTCACAACCTCCCATTCTGGGTTTGTGACCTTGCTGCTAGGTTTCCGTCCTGGGCATGGGTAGTTAACATCACAACGGGCCTCGACAGCATTGAAGAGTCCCTCCAGGGAGGTGTGACAGAATTTTGGAGCAGATTTCCTGGCAGCCAGCACTTGCCGGTGACCTAAATGTGTGGCTGCTGTGCACGGGGGTGGCCTTTAAATGTGGCGCCCTGATAATTGCAGTGCCGAGGTGGATCAAAGGCCACTCCACCAGCGATATGGCATGGAAGCCATGGATTAAAATCTTTGGCATTAAATGTTGCACTATATAACGGAAAAAGCCGAATTGGTGTTGGCGGCTTCAATGCAGCTGTTCCCCCCTGCCATTGGAATTTGCTGATTTCCAGGGAAACCCCACTCTATTACATTAGCAGTTCCTTTACCGGATATTTGCCTGTTCGTTTTAGTTGCTAATTATAATGTGAATGGAGTGGAAATCTTTGTATTTAATGTCATGTTAGAGTACCTTTAAGAAATGGGTGTTTATAAAATAGCTGTAGTGGGTGTACCTTTAAGAAATGGGTGTTTATTGGATGGCTGCAGTGATGTCAGAGAGTGGGTGGAGCTGGGTTGTCTGTCTGCTTTTACTTTCGCTTTGGGCTGTCTGCTACAGGGTGTGTTTTTAGTTTCATTTTGAGAGCTGGATAGCTGCAGTCACAGCAAGAAGGTGTATTAGTCTCTCTCTCTGCAATCGAAAGACTGTCTCCAGATCCTTTGGTGATTTAAAATAATACCTGTTTCTGTAGAGAAGTTAAAGCTGAAGTCTTTCTGTAAAAAGTTTTTTTTTGTCTTCTGGATGTTGCAAGGAAAGACTAAGAGTTGCTTATAGAGTACTGTTTTCTTTGGGGGATTTATTGGTGTTGATAGTTGTTAAGATGTTTACTGTGGGCTTATAAAGTGTCAACTGATTTCATAAATAAACATTGTTTTAATTTAAAAGTATTGAATCTATTAAAAGTTGTGGTTCAGGTGAACTCCATGATACACTTTGGGGTTCTCGCAAAGCTGGCCCATAACATTAAGCTCTAGTTCCAATCAGAGTTGTGCTTCAACTCGGGACCACATGGACTTCCTACCTTTGATTCTTTTTGCATTATGCACTGCATCAAGAAAAAGGCTTTTCTGCTGGCTAAGAACATTTTGAGATTTAATTTTTCAGATTGAAAATAGGAATTCTTTCACATGGTCGGCTTGTCTTTTACCTCCACATTTAGCTTAATAACAAGCAACATTTCTCACATTTACTGCAGATGGTCAAAGAAGTTAAGATAATTAAATTGAAGATTTAGAAAAAAACGTTATCATATTTAAAAACATCTTTGCAAGGAATCTATGTTAATTAATCCATAGGGTAATGAATCCTGTCAACATTTGGATTATTACCGGTATGGTTACAATGGTTATCCTTGGGTAGAATTCTAATCCCTTCAGCCTCAGAACTTCCTGAACTGTCTATTATCTCCATTATTGGCAGCATTGAAGTTAACATCCAGAGTATCTTTATGGATCAAAATATACTTGGCAAAATTAGAACAGACATTAGGATCCCATTGGATAAAACTATCACTTAAGTTTCCTTCTGTCCTCTGTTTCTGAATAAAATTCTTCCAATCCTGAATAACTGGCACTGCTGCCTCACGGCGCTGAGGACCGGGATTCGATCCCGGCCCTGGGTCACTGTCCGTGTGGAGTTTGCACATTCTCCCCGTGCCTGCGTGGGTCTCACCCCCACAACCCAAAAGATATGTAGCGTAGGTGAATTTGGTCACGCTCAATTGCCCCTTAATTGCAAAAAAAAAGAATTGGGTACTCTAAATTTTAAAAAATCCCAATTGAATTGAGAATCCTCATGGGTTATTTTGAAACGGTTTTATAAAATCTCCTCATAAATTGTTGCAAAAAGGGCGGCATGTGGAGCAGTGGATAGCACTGGGACTGCGGCGCTGAGGGCCCAGGTTCGAATCCCGGCCCTGGGTCACTGTCAGTGTGGAGTTTGCACATTCTCCCCATGACTGCGTGGGTTTCATCCACACAACACAAAGATGTGCAGATTAGGTGGATTAGCTACACTAAATTGCCCCTAAATTGAAAAAAAACCCAAAATAATTCGGTACTCTAAATTTTTAAAAAAATTAAATAAATTGGTGCAAAAGACTGAAGAACAGTTTGGGACAGATGCAGTTGTAACTCCCTCTCAACTGAAACAGGTAACTAATTTCTAACACTTAGTTTCCTTTGTCGGCAGAAGGAAGATAATAAAGACAGAGCCATTATTTACCTGAACCTTGGCCAATCCGGAATGGCTCAACCTCAGGGGTTGTCCAATTTCTTTTCTAGAAGAATTTTGTGTCTCATTCCACCGGAAACATTGGTCCATAACTTCCGGGTATCAGTGGAAAGCCGCGGCTTAACGATACTGAAGAGAAAACTGCGCTCCGAAATCGTGATGAACTTTCCTGTTCCAGTGGCAGCCTCGGGCCTCCAGTGCGACAGTCTTTGCAGCCTGCAGCATGGTGCAGCTTTGATGTAGTCACAACCCTTTATGATGCAGCAGCCACAGGAACGCCCATTGAGGGCAGGCATTTAAACTGCAGATTTATGTTGAAGTCATCCAAGGTCCAAATTGAACAAAGTCCCTGGTGTTGTGAGCCAGCAGTGCTAACCAGTATGCTACCATGTTACCCGTGTTATTATACTACTGTCTTTTTTACTTCAATTATCCTATTCATTTATAATTATCTCATAATTAAATGTGTTTTGATGTTTCAGTAAGATATTTGTAGAAGCTTGTAAAGTTTAATGGAAACATTTATTAACAAAACTAATTTTCTAAATGCCAAACTTTGAAACCAGTTAACATTAACATTTAACTTAATGCTGAAGGGCAGCACGGTAGCACAGTGGGAGCACTGTTGCTTCACAGCTCCAGGGTCCCAGTTCGATTCCCGGCCTTGGTCACTGTCTGTATGGAGCCTGCAATTTCTCGCAGTGTCTGTATGGGTTTCCTCCGGGTGCTCCGGTCTCCTCCCAGACGTCCCAAAAGATGTGCTGTTAGGTAATTTGGACATTCTGAATTTTCCCTCTCTGTACCCGAACAGGCGGCGGAATGTGGCGACGAGGGGCTTTTCACAGTAACTTCACTGCAGTGTTAATGTAAGCCTACTTGTTACAATAAAGATTATTATTATATCAGCTGAACAATGATATTTTGTGCAATGATAACCTCAACTTTTACACGTTTCTTGCAATAAAATATATTTTCTCACTTAAACACAACAGTCAATAAAAGATATTTTTCCACATAAACACAATGGTTCTGTCTATTTGTAAATAGGAGGGGAGGGAACGGGCTAGGAAAAAGAGGGAGGAAGTGAGGTGAGGCGGGAGAGAGGGTTTAGTCATATTTATTGTTAATTTTACCAGCTCAAAGTCCGAAAGAAGCAGCTACTGACGTGCAGTATCCTGGAATATATATCCTCTGACATCATTCTCCTCTGACATCATTTTGGGATGTCCTTTGCCTGTACACTCTTAGGGGTGGTTAAATGATTAGTTTCCTAGCCAGCTGGAGATGTGGCCTGACTCTTCTCTCTTGATCGCTGCTCCTATGTCGAAGCCTCAAAAGAAGTTCAAGAATTTTAACAAGCCAAGCTATAAGCATGATGCCCCAGCGGAGGTGACGCATGACTACAGATTTTGAATCGGCACTGGATTCTGCAATATCTGTCAGACATAGTTTATATTAGCTTATCGGAGGCTTGCATAAGTCAACTAAGGCATTAAACTTTGTTAAAGCATTTGAAGTAATCACTGAGGCTTGTGAGGATGAACATTATATAATGGAAACTCTTAAACAACAGAGCTTAAAACACATTGCAAAATCTAAATGTACTTTAGCTTTGAATCAGCTGGGAGGACAGGCATGCTAACATTACTGTCCTTGAAGGAGTCAATAGCACCAGTATCGAGGCCATGGTCATCCAAAACCAACTCCGCTGGCCGCCCATGTGCTTAGGATGTCAGAATCCCGACTGCCAAAGCAACTCTTCTTCACCCAGATCAAGAAAGGATCCCGAAAAAGAGGAGGACAAAGGAAAATATTCAAAGACACCTTGAAGGCTTACCTCAAGAAGTGGAATACAGCCGTCAATGCCTGGGAGACCCTTGCTCAGAAGAGACCTACTCGGAGGAACCACCTGATTGAAGGGGCACAATTCTTCGAGAACACCCAACGGCAAGAGTAGGCCCGGAAAAGGAGTCTGAGAAAGGAATACCCTGACCCAGAATCCACGGTCCGAACCCACCTTTTGGGACAACTGGCAAGTGAACGATTGAAGATGCGGCTCTTGGATCGGGCTCATCAGCCACGCAAGGACCCACAGAACCCATGACCATAACACGGAGTACCTTAGCTGGACAATCGGACTCGTTAGTGAGTGATCGCCAAAGATTACATACACTCCGAACTCATTCTATCCATTTTAGTTCTTTTAATGGAACAACATCCTCATGACAAACCAAAGTAAAATAAATCTTTCGCTTTCTGTGACTCCAAACTCACTTTATGCAGTAAAATACATTTTTAATGGAATTAACTGCCTCATTACAAACCAAAGTTTGAAAAAAAAATCTTCCTTTCACTTTATTTACATTTTAAACATATTTAGAAACACTAAACGCTAATAATATAAAACATTAACATACCAGAAAATGTTCTCCGATGTTTCCTGCCTTTGCTCAATGATTTTAGACTGAAGAAAAAAATGCAAATAAAGAAGTGTATAAACTTACCTAATGTCGGGTCAAGCTGGCCAAGTTAGCGCTGTGCCAGGATTTTTAATACAGCTTGTTCAGTATAGCGGTGGAAGGAAAGCAGGTGAAAAAAGCCAGACCGGGAGTTTAAAGGCGGCACGCTTCCAGCATGTGTGCCCGTGCATCGACACTTCTGGTTGGCCGTGCCGCACATGTGCGGTGGACAATTTAAGTCTGTAAAAGGACAGGGAGTTATGGACCATTGTCTCCGCAGGCAGCAAAGAAAATGCCCACTTAACAAGAACCCGTATGAGTAGGTTCTTCCCGGAGGTGGCGGATAGATTTTCTCCATTTGGAGAGATTCCGAGAGGTCGGACAGTCAGTCTGCAGCTTTGGGTGGTGCTGCTGACCGCCAGCCGAACAGGATTCTACGGTGGGCGATCAGGGAGGCAAAGGCAAGGGGCTCCGTCCTCCTCCCCAAGAATAGATCTGGCTGGTCTGATACCCCGAAGACCGCCACTTTCGGGCATGGCTCCACCCTCATCCCCAGCACTTTGGTCAGGCCAAATTGCTGCCGTAGTTGGTTCCAGGACTGGAGGGTGGCTATCACCACCGGGCTGCTGGAGTGTTTTTTGGGTGGGGATGGGAGTGCTGCCGCGGTGAGATCCCGGAGGGAGGTCCACATGCAGGAGGCCTCTTCCGCGCGCACCCACTCGGCTTCTGGCTCCTTAATCCATCCTCTTAATCGCTCGGCCGTCGTTGCCCCGTGGTAGAATTGTAGAATACCCCCCCCCCCCCATACGAACGCCATGATTAGTTTGTCTACTGCTTTGAAAAAGGCCTTGGGGATGTAGATCGGAATGAATCTAAGTAGGAAGAGGTACCTGGGCAGTGTCATAATATTAAATCATGTATATAATGAGATACAGACAGGCAGTGATTGACACATAGGATGACCAGTAAGCATACAACACAGCACAGCCAATCACCAGGCAGGACACTACCATTATAAAACCAGAAGGCACTAGGTTTCCCGCTCTCTCGGGACCCAGCTACTGAGACAGTCAGAGTCCACGAGCTAGCAAGTGCAAACACCATGCGGTAGCTAGTGAGTCTGGTCAGGCTACTACAAGGTCATGAGTCAGATCAGTATAGTTTCGACCCACAGCTGAATATGTACAGCAGTTCATCTAGTTGAATAAAACAGTGTTGGATCTTCTCCTGTGTTAGACGTCTGTTTCTAACTTCCCTGCATCGAGTGCAGTCCACATTGAACCAACCTGCCTAACACATCATGATACCAGAGTGATATTGATCTTGGCGGACCTACCTCGAGTGAATCAGCATTGACCAGCAAGCACCCATCCAGAAATGGAAAACATCCAGCTTCCTCCGCAACTCCGCAGCTCCGGCAACCTTGGCGCCAACTGGAAAATCTTCAAGCAAAAGTTCATCTTGTACATCGAGGCCTCCGACCTCGAAGCAGCATCAGATGCCAGGAAGATCGCACTATTTCTCTCCACTGCGGGGGACCACGCCATCCATATCTACAATTCGCTTACTTTCGCCGACGGCGAAGGCAAAACGAAATTCAAAACAGTCCTGCTGAAGTTCGAAAGCCACTGCAACATTGAGGTGAATGAGAGCTTTGAACGGTACATCTTCCAGCAGAGGCTTCAGGGTAAGGATGTACCTTTGCAGTCCTTCTTGATCCATCTCCTCATCCTAGCGCAGTCATGTAACTATGACTCGACGGCTGATTCCATGATCCGGGATCAGATCATTTTCGGGGTCCAGTCCGACTCCCTGCGGCAGCAGCTCCTTAAAATCAAACAGTTGACCTTCTCTGTCGCTATCGAGATGTGCGTTGTCCATGAGCATGCCAAGAATCGTTACTCCCACATCAGGGCGGCAGAAACTGCAAAGCTGGCCTCCCACGAGGCAGAAAGGGTGCAGGCCATTGCACAGATGCAGGAGCATCGAGGAGAGTGGCCGTTTCGTGCACTTTTCTCGGATCCATGCGAATGCGGGCCACGACTAAGTGGACGACGAGACCGAAAACCCGACTGCACAGGTGCATACGTCGGCCGACCGCACTGCGCATGCGCGATGGCGCACGGATTGCGCTGACGTCAGCATCATGACCTGTTCAAATTGTGGCTCCGCCCACTTAAAGAGGCAATGTCTAGCAAGAGGACGCCGATGTCTCCAGTGTGGCAAGCTTGGCCACTACGCAGCCCTCTGCAGATCCGCTCCACCGCTCAGCAACCAGCGATCCCAGCTGCGGCGCAGAAGTATCCACTCAATACAACAAGGCATTGCAGATTCTGATCCCAACTGCCCAATGGACCCTGATGCTGATTGCCTCCAGTCTCCATATCGGGTGGGCATCATAACCACACATGAGCTGGCCTCCACCACACCTGCGTAACGCATCTCGATCCTCAGTATGGATCCCGACGACGAGTGGTGTGCTGTCCTCACAGTTAACAAGGCTCGCATCCGATTTAAACTGGACACTGGCGCGTCTGCGAACCTCAGCTCACAATCCGACCTCGACAACATCCGGGCCCGACCAAGCATTTTTCCACCGGCCTGCCAGCTCCTTGACTACAATGGCAATGCCATAGCTGCCAGTGGCACGTGTCAACTCGGGGTATCCAACAAGGCAATCAAGGCGATTTGAAATCGTCAGGCCTGACAAGGCATCCCTGCTCGGTGCTCGCGCCTGCAAGCTCCTGAACCTGGTTCAGCGAGTCCACACCATGTCATCGTCACCGGTGACGGCTTCTCCCGATGGAAATTTGCAAGCCGACATAGACGACATTATCACGCAGTAACACAGTGTATTCGATGGAATGGGCACGCTCCCGTACCGATACAAAATACAGCTCAAGTCGAACGCCACCCCTGTAATCCATGCGCCACGCCGGGTGCCAGCGCCCCTCAAGGGTCGTCTGAAAAAAGCAAGTACAGGACCTCCAAGACCAGGGCATCGTCTCGAAGGTCACGGAGCCAACAGACTGGGTCAGCTCCATGATATGCGTAAAGAAGCCATCAGGTGAGCTCCACATTTGCATTGATCCCAAGGATCTAAACCGCAACATCATGCGGGAGCACTACCCGATCCCGAAGCGTGAAGAGTTAACCAGTGAGATGGCTCATGCCAAATTCTTCACTAAGCTGGACACTTCCCGGGGTTTTTGGCAAATACAGCTGGACGCGTCCAGGCGCAAGCTGTGCACGTTCAACACCCCGGGCGGAATTCTCCGCAATCGGCGCGATGTCCGCCGACCGGCGCCAAAAACGGCGTGAATCAGCCCGGCATCGTGCCGCCCCAAAGGTGCGGAATTCTCCGCATCTTGAGGGGCCGAGCCCTCACCTTGAAGGGCTAGGCCCGCGCCGGACTGATTTCCGCCCTGCCAGTTGGCGGGAAAGGCCTTTGGTGCCCCGCCAGCTGGCGCGGAAATGACTTTGCCGTGCGGCGCATGCGCGGGAGCGTCAGCGGCCGCTCACGGCATCCCCGCGCATCCGCAGTGGAGGGGGTCTCTTCCGCCTCCGCCATAGTGGAGACCATGGCGAAGGCGGAAGGAAAAGAGTGCCCCCACAGCACAGGCCCCTCTCTCCCCGCGAGGGAGATTGGGAGTGTGTTCCATCTTTGCAGGTCCTTTCTTACTTCCTCTGTCAGACTGGTGAGGTTCCATTTGTGGATCCCTTTGCAGTCATGGGCTATTTGGATCTCCAAGTAGCGGAATTTGTGTTGGGCTTGTTTAAACGGCAGTCCCGTTAGTGCTGCCCCCCCTACTTGTGGGTGTACCGGGAAGATCTCGCTTTTGCTCATGTTGAGTTTGTAGCCTGAGAAGGTGCCAAACTCTTTCAGCAGCGCGATGATTCCATCCACGCTGCTTTGTGGGTCTGAGATGTAGAGTGAGACTGTGCTCTCTGCCGCCCCTTCGGATCCCCAGTTGAATCATTGATTGGAACCTTTACTTTGTGCTGGTCAAATAAAGTGAAGCATACTTCCACCAATTAGTAAAGTAAGTAAAGTCGCCATAGTCCCAGACAACCATAGGTTGCTTTCCTCTTTGAGGGGGAGAGCTGATCTGGGATGAGTTAACCTGATGATCACCACACCTCAGGCACGGGGGAAGGTTGAGAAGGCGGGCCTTCATGAATAACCTCAGTTGGTACAGGAATTGAACCCGCGTTGTTGGCCTCGCTCTGCATCACAAGCCAGTTGTCCATTCCACCCTCCATCCCCCCGCCTGCACCAATTAGTATAGACCAGTTAACATCAGTAGTTCCTCCGCTAAAGAGTTTGGGTAAGCAGCATTGCTGTTTTGATTAGCATAATTATGATTTCAGTCAACTCTTCAGCCTGTCTTCTGTCTTTTTGCTTTACCTGTCAGTTATGGTATGTTAACATTTCTGACATTTCACTTTTGAAGGATACAACAATATAACACCTGATGAGCCTCATTTGACATTGACATATGAATTCACTTCATTTTCCATTTTCTTGACTTGCAACATTGTGATGTAATGTCTTAATGTGAATGGGATTTCATTATTTCAGTAATATATGGTTCTTTTTGATGCTTAGATGTATGTGTCTGTAAACTTTGAAAACTAAAATTATGTAATAACCCTTTCTTATGTTTCCATTGGTTAGCAGCTGAGAACCCTTGGAAATATTTTAGAACAAAATGCTTTGGCTGTTTTAACACAACTCACGGATTTGCCAATAAATAGTATTTCTGAAAATTATCTGTTTGGAAATGCTGTGAGCACTGATTGGATGATCAGGGGTACATAATCCAGCCTGTTTCTTACCTACGCACACACAGCCCTTTGAGACCAGTTCATATGTCTCAGTTTCCTTTCAATATTTTCTTTGTGTTGCATAACAGGAATACAAGTTGTTAAGTACTCATTTAAATGGATCATCATTGAACCTCCCTGTATCAACATCCTGGGGGTTACCATTGACGAGAAACTGAACTGGATTAGTCATATAAATACTGACGCTACAAGAGCAGATCAGAGGCTGGGAATTTTGCAGAGAATAACTCACCTCCTGACTTCCCAAAGCCTGCCCACCATATACAAGGCACAAGTCAGGAGTGTGATAGAATACTATCCACTTGCCTGCGTGACTGCAGCACCAATAATAGTTCGACACCATCCAAGACAAAGTCCATTAGATTGGCACCCCATCCACCACATTAAACACACATTTCCTCTACCACTGACCCACTGAGCTAGCAGTGTGTACCAACTGCACGATGCACTGCAGAAACTTTCTCAGACTCCTTTGACAGCACTTTGCAAACCTGAACCTCTACCACCTGGAAGGATAAGGGCAGCAGATGCATGGGACGACCACCACCTGCAAATCCCCCTCCAAGCTGCACACCATGCTGACTTGGAAATATATCACCGTTTCTTCACTATTGCTGGGTCAAAATCCTGGAACTCCCTCTGTAACATCACTGTGGGTGTACCTACACTACTTAGATTGCTGTTCAAGAAAGTGGCTGACCACTGCCTTCTCAAAAGAAATGGATGAGCATAAAATGCTCGCCTAGCCAGTGACACTCACGTCATAAGAACATTTTTTAAAAAATTACCATTAGTTCAGTATAGTTTAAGTTCTTTCCACACAGCATGTGGCACTCTGAGGTACCTCAGTACAATTATAAATGATTTTTACAAATTGCATTCCATGGCAAAGATATGTCTGAGGGGTTTTACAGTATTTCCAGCCTCTTGGTATACAAAGGCGTGTGGACCTTAGATCATGCCCTTTTCCCATTGAGCCATCGTGGTGGTTGCCCCAAACCACAGCGTGTCCCTCAGCACACAGTCTGGACCTTGGAATGTGCAAGTCTGCAACACTCAGTCATGGACGGTGTTTGAAAGACCAATCAGTTTCAGACAGACCAAAGAGTATCTTTCACCAAGTTGATGGTCCTGCAGCAGCAGTTGATATTTGCCTTGAAGTGCATTCCTGGGAATCACCCGCAGAGCATAGAGGGATGCTGCCTTGTCACAACTACCTATGTCTATGGATTAAGTCATGCTACTTCAGACATATCTGAGGAGATCTGCCATTTTCCTCACTCCTCATTAATGAGGCAGCCACTGGTGAATCATGAATCAGATCTCCAGGCAAGTTCCCTGAAATGGCTGATTCTGCCTGTAGCTTTCAAAGTGACCACATTTTTAGATGGCATAAACTTCTATTCCTGTAGCCTTTGAAACAATAGCAGAGGATACATACCAGACTTTTGCAAAGAGCAGAGCTCATATGTAAAACACTGTTAAAAGATACCCTGACCAGGGTGAATTCCTTCATCACTTTTCCATTGAAACCACCCAGCAACATTGGAAAGTAGAGCTGTGAAATTGACAGGTTGGAAAGCCTTCAAATACTGAACCAGGACAGATGTTTATTTGCCCAAGTGAATGGATTTTGCTGACAGGAATTGTTTGAGAATGTGTTTTCATCACATTGCAGTTGGTTTCCAACAATTTGGGCGTAGTTTCTGCAACCTTTTATGCATTTTGCTCTGCATTTTTCTGCTGTCAGCCTTTTCAGCAACATGAGAACAGCTTATGCAGCTCAACTTTGAATCCTTAATGAGGAACAAGTGGAGCAGCAGCAGCAGCTGCCTTCTTCTTGGCCGCATAGTGTACAGGACAAAGGGGTTGGACACAACTCCTCAGATACTCTCAGCAGTTCAGCACAAGATGCACAGGCGGAGTACGACCTTCCTCGACATGGTAGAATAAGAGTACTTCAGGAGACTCAGACTCCCATGGCAAGTCGTTGCTGACATTTGCCACCAGCTGGACCAAGATTTCCTTCCCCGTGGACCAGGTGGCTATGCATTCCTAGTGGCCATTAAGGTCACTGCAGTCCTTATTTATTTTCCTCCAACCCCCTTCAGGGTCTGTTAATGACATCTGCAGGTTTTCATAATCTATCGCACACTAGTGTTTGCCAGGTCTGTCAATTATACTGTTATCCAAGCTGAACTTTACTAGATGGTTATGTTTTACATTGTCTTCTTTGACTTAGATTTTAAAATTGGGCATTCAGGAAGCACCCTAGCTCAGAGACATGTCTATGTAATCTGATTGTCATGGGGATGAACCTCAAACAGAAACCTCTTGAATTATCAAGTGACAATTTCTACACCCTTCCACGGTGACTCACAGTAAAGGGCTACTGCTTTGTGAGACACAGCGAAAGAGAGAGAAAAAGCGACTACAGCTGTGTGGAGGAACCAGGCAGGTATGTGAAGGACTGTTTACATCAACAAACAAAGAGGATGCTTATGAGAGTTGGATGTCAGTTTAAGAGGAAAGGGACAGAACCAAGCGGACTTCTGGAGATTTAAGGAACAAAAGGTTTCTGAGGTGGGCCTTGCTGGTGGAAGTCTGATCTGAAAGACAAAGGGTGAGTGGAACTTCTTTCGAAGGACACTGTAAATTTTGACCTGCTGCAGCAGGGAAGAAGTGAGCCTGCTGAAGAGCTGGGAGAAACATTGGACTTGTTCTTGTAAAGCTAGACATCTGCTAGAAGTGTGTTGCACAGCGAAAAGTATTGTAATACATATTCTGATTGCGTTAGTTAATGTAAAAGTACCTTCTATTAGTTTGATGTATTAGTTGCTTATTGCTTGTTAAGTAATGTTTGATTTATGTTGATGTTAGTTTGTTTGTTGCAGTTAAGTCTTAAAATGTGAAATCCTGACCTTTGATTTATTACCATTGGTTATTTGGGAAATCAACCTCATGTGAAAAGCTTTGATAAAGAGTCATCCAGGTTCAAAATATTAGCTCCCCTTTCTCTCCACAGATGATGTGAGATTTGCTGAGATTGTCCAGTATTTTCCCTTTCTGTTTCAGATTCTAGCATCCGCAGTAATTTGTTTTTATTATCATGAAAAAAGCTATTAGTCTGTATAATCTCATAACAATGTTCGCTTTGCAACTGAGGAGGTCGGTCAGGACAAGATGGGTGCGATTTAACGGAAAGTTTTCTCAGTGTGGTGACGAGCGAGAACGGTCGCTATAAAACGTTAATTGGTCCACATAACGAGACCCCATGGGCTTCACGTTGCAAATGACTGCCCCACTGGCTGATCTGCTGGGACCGCGCCACTGATTTACCTTCAGGTAGCCGAATCCAGTGCACTTTCTGCCAATCATTTCTCAGCTTTGTTTTTGTTTGTCTTTTAGAACTTTTATTCCCGTTATATCGTTGTCAGTTTCCATAATGATACTATGCCTAACTGTATTATAGGGTGGCACGATGGCACAGTGGTTAGCACTGCTGCCTCACTGCAGTGGCTAGCACTGCTGCCTCACTGCAGTGGCTAGCACTGCTGCCTCACTGCACCAAGGACCCAGGTTAAATTCCTGCCATGAGTGACTGTCTGTGTGGAGTTTGCACAATCTCCCCGTGTGTGCGTGGGTTTCCTCCGGGTGCTCCGGTTTCCTCCCACAGTCCAAAGATGTGTAGGTGGATTGGCCATGATAAATTGCCCCTTAGTGTCCAATGATGTGTAAGTTAGGTTGGTAGGCCATGTTCAATGTGTGGGGGTGCAGGATGGGATGGGGTAGTGGGCCTTGGTAGAGTGCTCTTTTGGACGGTCGATGCAGACTCGATGGCCTAAATGGCCTCTTTCTCCGCTGTAGGGATCCTATGGATTCTTTATCGTCAATATCTTCAAAATTGTCACCCATGACCAGGGATTGACATGATTTGGCCTCCAACATGCTGGGTATGACTTCAAAAAGTTTGCGTTTTCCCACTAATTTTTATTAACATCAATTTTGTGTGGGTTCCTTGATTCCACACTTGGTAAAATGCTGCCTTGGTCTCAAGGACATTCACTCTCACCTCACTTCTCCAGATCTTTCTTTTCCATGTTATACAAAAGCTGTAATGAGATCAGGAGCTGAGTGGCTCTGGCAGAACCCAAACTGAGCAGTAGTGAGCAGGTTGTTGCAGAACAAATGCAATATGATTGCAATTTTGACAACAGGCAAGATTTTCCCAGAAATCAGCAAAGGCCAATGGCGGGTGGAAAAAGTGACATTGAATCCACCAATGACAATGGCAGTTTTTCTTGCCATAGAGTGCAGTACTTAGTGCCAAAAAGTTTCATTCATGGGTTCCATGCTGTATCGTTGGTCTGTGATTCGCCCACCCTTGGTGCTGCAATCATCGGAGCGGCACATTTAAAAGCCACCCCAGCACCAGCCACGCCTTGTAGGTCACCAAGAAGTGATGGCTGCCAAAACATCCACCCCAAGCTTTAGGACACCTCTGTGGAGAGACTCCTGGATGCATTAGCACATGATGTGATGTCCTCTGCCCACACACAGGAAGGAAACCAACCAGCAAGGTCACCAACGCAGCTTAGGAGGCGGTGGCAGTGCAAGAGGACAGCCATCCAGTGTAGGAAGAGGATGAATGATCCCCTCTGTTCTTCCATTGTAAGTCACTCTTCTCATCACCATAAACTCACAAACTCACACGCCCATCACACATCCACAGGGATCTCACTCACTTCCAGCACAAGGTACACCATCAATTACTCTAACACACACATCTTCAACTCATTGAGTGGGCTCTTTATCACCCCGATGGTCCCACTCACCATCCAAACAACCAGGCATCACAATTATCTGCCTGGCAACACTCCTGCTTACATTCTCTCCACCTGTCTTCATGCAGGAAAAGTTGAGTCATGTCCTGGCCATCAAATTGATGCCCAGTCCTTCACTTGCATGGCCGGGCAAGTCTGCACATCACCCTTGCCCCACACCACATGACCGAGAGGCCACAGTTTTAATCCATAGCTCTCATCTCAGAAGCAGGGATTGTTCAAAGCTTCACTCAAGACTTACACTCAATCTGATCTATGGAGGTCACTTGTCAATACGCACTTCATCACACAGCCAAGGATTAGGAGCGCTCTCTTTTGAGAAGTGTAGCGCACAAAGACTCACGAGAGACGAATAGAGATGAAGTCGATGAGGCTTTATTAAGCGTGACTTGTTCCCCGCAGTTCAGTAGCAGACTGGCCTGCGGGGGAGAACTCCTGGTTCTTATACTCCGCCTTCAGGGCGGAGCTAGAGGTCAACAGCCAACCAGGACCCGGGATCTGTCAGCCAATGACATCACGGCTTCACAGTCCCACATGACCCCTAATGCATACTACCACATTCACTCCTTGTTAAAAATGAACCCGGCGGGGTGGTGCTTCGCATGGTGGTAAGGGTTTACAAGGCTGGTCCTGGGAGGAAAACTTTTGCAAGTCATCACAGTATGTACAGAGATTTTTTTGTTTTGAACTATTTACAGTAAAAAGGGGGAAAAAGAAAGAGTTCTCGTTAAAGTCCACAACATTGTAGTGTTACATCGATGCCACGAGTCGGTCGGGCGGTCTGGTCATCCTCGTCGATCGCCTCGGCCCCGGTGGTGGTGCTTGTTCCAGTGTTGTCGTCTCCGGGAGCCTTACGGTTTCTGCTTCAGCTTCACTTCTGGTCGGACCTGGGAGGAGGACCGATCCTCCCGGGAAGGGGGCGCTCGCGGGTTGCGCCGGTGGCAGGGAGGGGGTGATTGGTGTCGGGGGGGTGTGCGTGTTGCCGGCGGGCGCCAGATCTCGCAGGGAGACCGTGTCCTGTCGGCCGTCGGGGTACTCCACGTAAGCGTGGGTTCGCGTGGAGGAGGCGAACCCTCTCGACCAACGGGTCCGACTTGTGCGCCCGCACATGTTTTCGGAGCAAGATGGGTCCTGGGACCGCCAGCCAGGTCGGCAGCGACGTTCCAGAGGAGGACTTCCTGGGGAAGACAAGGAGGTGCTCATGAGGCGTTTGGTTAGTGCTAGTACACAGTAGCGACCGGATGGAGTGGAGAGCGTCCGGGAGGACCTCCTGCCACCGTGAAACTGGGAGGTCCCTGGACCGTAGGGCCAGTAGGACGGTCTTCCAGACCGTGCCGTTCTCCCTCTCTACTTGCCCGTTCCCCCGGGGGTTGTAGCTGGTCGTCCTGCCCGAGGCTATACCGTTGCTGAGCAGGAACTGGAGCAGCTCGTCACTCATGAAGGAGCACCCCCTGTCGCTGTGGATGTATGCGGGGCAACCGAACAGTGTGAATATGGTGTTAAGGGCTTTAATGACTGTGGCCGCTGTCATGTCAGGGCAGGGGATGGCGAAGGGGAAACGGGAGTACTCGTCCACCACATTCAGGAAGTATGTGTTGCGGTCGGTGGAGGGGAGGTGCCCTTTGAAATCCAGACTAAGGCGTCCAAAGGGACGGGAAGCCTTGATCAGGTGCGCACCATCCGGCCTGAAAAAGTGCGGTTTGCACTCTGCGCAGATGTGGCAGTTTCTTGTGACTGTACGGACCTCCTCCACAGAGTAGGGGAGGTTGCGGGACTTAATAAAGTGGTAGAACCGAGTGACCCCCGGGTGGCAGAGGTCCTCGTGGAGGGTTTGGAGGCGGTTAATTTGTGCGTTGGCACATGTGCCGCGGGATAGGGCATCGGACGGCTCGTTCAGCTTTCCGGGACGGTACAGGATCTCATAGTTGAAGGTGGAGAGCTCGATCCTCCACCTTAAGATCTTGTCGTTTTTAATTTTGCCCCGCTGTGCATTATCGAACATGAAGGCTACCGACCGTTGGTCCGTGAGGAGAGTGAATCTCCTGCCGGCCAGGTAATGCCTCCAATGTCGCACAGCTTCCACTATGGCTTGGGCTTCCTTTTCCACTGAGGAGTGGCGAATTTCTGAAGCGTGGAGGGTTCGGGAGAAAAAGGCCACGGGCCTGCCCGCTTGGTTAAGGGTGGCCGCTAGAGCTACATCGGAGGTGTCGCTCTCGACCTGGAAGGGGAGGGACTCGTCGATGGCGCGCATCGTGGCCTTTGCGATATCCGCTTTGATGCGGCTGAAGGCCTGGCAAGCCTCTGTCGACAGAGGGAAGGTCGTGGTCTGTATTAGGGGGCGGGCCTTGTCTGCATACTGGGGGACCCACTGGGCGTAATATGAAAAGAACCCCGGCAGCGTTTTAGGGCTTTTGAGCAGTGCGGGAGGGGAAATTCCATGAGGGGGCGCATGCGTTCGGGGTCAGGGCCTATTATCCCATTGCGCACTACATATCCCAAGATGGCTAGCCGGTTTGTGCTAAAAACGCACTTGTCCTCGTTGTATGTGAGGTTCAAGGCTTTAGCGGTCTGGAGGAATTTTTGGAGGTTGGCGTCGTGGTCCTGCTGATCGTGGCCGCAGATGGTTACGTTGTCGAGGTACGGGAACGTGGCCTGCAACCCGTGTTGATCAACCATTCGGTCCATCTCTCGTTGGAAGACCGAGACCCCGTTTGTGATGCCAAATGGGACCCTTAGGAAGTGGTATAATCGCCCGTCTGCCTCGAAGGCTGTGTACTTGCGGTCACTTGGGCGGATGGGGAGCTGATGGTAGGCGGACTTGAGGTCCACGGTGGAGAAAATCTTATATTGGGCAATCCGATTGACCATGTCGGATATGCGGGGGAGAGGGTACGCATCTAGTTGTGTGTACCTGTTGATGGTCTGGCTATAGTCTATGACCATCCTTTGCATCTCCCCTGTCTTTACTACTACCACCTGTGCTCTCCAGGGACTGTTGCTGGCCTGGATTATGCCTTCCTTCAGTAGCCGCTGGACTTCGGACCGAATGAATGTCCGGTCCTGGGCGCTGTACCGTCTGCTCCTAGTGGCGACGGGATTGCAATCCGGGGTGAGGTTTGCAAACAAGGATGGGGGCTCAACCTTGAGGGTTGCGAGGCCGCAGATAGTGAGTGGGGGTATTGGGCCGCCGAATTGGAAGGTCAGGCTCTGCAGATTGCACTGGAAGTCTAATCCCAGTAATGTGGGCGCGCAGAGTTGGGGAAGGATGTAGAGCCTGTAGTTTTTAAACTCCCTCCCTTGCACCGTTAGGGTCACTTTGCAGAAGACTTTAATCTGTACGGAGTGGGATCCTGCAGCTAGGGAAATCTTTTGCGCACTGGGACGGATGGTCAAAAAACAGCGTCTTACCGTGTCGGGGTGGATGAAGCTTTCCGTGCTCCCGGAGTCGACTAGGCATGGTGTCTCATGCCCGTTTATCAGCACCGTTGTTGTCGTCGTCTGAAGCGTCCGGGGCCGTGCTTGGTCCAGCGTCATTGAGGCCAGACGTGATCGTAGTGCTTGAGCGTCTTCCTCGAACCCCGTGGAGCCATCGACACTGGGGTCCATTGTTGCCATCCAAGATGGCGGCGGGGGTGAACAAGATGGCGGCGGGGATGAACAAAATGGCCACCCCCATGCATCGCACATGGCTGGGGGGTCACAAGATGGCGGCGGGGGTGGACAAAATGGCCGTCCCCATGCGTCGCACAGGTCTGGGGGGTCCCAAGATGGCGGCGCCCCTCCTCCCCTCGTGGTGGCCGGGAACCAAAATGGCGGCGCCTGCGGGTCGCACATGGGGCGCTGAGGGGGGGGTTGGGGAGCGTTAGAAACGCGCAGGTCACCTTGTTCTCCGGGGACAGCGGGGGCCGGGACCCAAACTGGTTGCGCCTGCGGGTCGTACATGGGGCGCTGGACAGCGGTGGCCGGGACCCAAACTGGTTGCGCCTGCGGGTCGCACATGGGGCGCTGGGGGGTTGGGAGCGTTAGAAGCGCGCAGGACTCCTTGTTCTCCGGGGACAGCAGCGACCTCCCGGGACCGGCACACAGCCGCGAAATGGCCCTTTTTCCCACAGCTCTTACAAATCGCTGCGCGGGCCGGGCAGCGCTGCCAGGGGTGTTTCGCCTGGCCGCAGAAATAGCAGCGGGCTCCCCCGGGACGACTTGGCGTCTGAACCGCGCACGCCTGTGGGGTGGGGGGAGGGGGGGGTTTGTCGCGACGGGGGTCCACGGAGCCCAAGGGGCTGCAGCGCGGTCGGGGCCGTAGGCGCGGGCGTTTCGCGCGGCCACATCCAGGGAGGCTGCAAGGGCCCGTGCCTCTGAGACTCCTAGCGACTCTTTTTCTAAAAGTCTTTGACGGATTTGGGAAGAGTTCATACCAGCCACAAAAGCATCACGCATTAACATGTCCGTGTGTTCCATCGCGTTTACCGCCGGGCAGCTGCAGGCCCGTCCCAGAATTAGTAGCACGCCGTAGAATTCATCTATCGATTCTCCGGGACTTTGCCGTCTCGTTGCGAGTTGGTAGCGTGCGTAGATCTGGTTCACTGGGCGAACATAGATGCTCTTTAGTGCTGCGAACGCCGTCTGGAAATCCTCTGCGTCTTCGATGAGAGGGAAAATTTCTGGGCTTACCCTCGAGTGCAGGACCTGTAGTTTCTGGTCTTCTGTGACCCGGCCGGGGGCCGTTCTGAGGTAGGCCTCAAGACAAGTCTGCCAGTGTTTGAAAACTGCTGCTGAGTTCACTGCGTGGGGGCTGATCCTCAGGCATTCCGGGATGATCCTGAGCTCCATAGTCCTTTAAGCACGCTTAATAAATTGTAGCGCACAAAGACTCACGAGAGACGAATAGAGATGAAGTCGATGAGGCTTTATTAAGCGTGACTTGTTCCCTGCAGTTCAGTAGCAGACTGGCCTGCGGGGGAGAACTCCTGGTTCTTATACTCCGCCTTCAGGGCGGAGCTAGAGGTCAACAGCCAACCAGGACCCGGGATCTGTCAGCCAATGACATCACGGCTTCACAGTCCCACATGACCCCTAATGCATACTACCACAAGAAGTATGCCATTTCCAACTGTCAAAGGGAATGTAATTGCTAGCTTGGTCAGCCAATGGTGCAGGCACACCATGGCAGTCAGCGATTTATGGAAGTCAAGCATGCAAAGGGTTAACTAACTGCTCAGAGCAATCAGTGGCACTCACATACCTAGGTGGTGCTTGAGTAGGCATAATTGCTTGTGTAGTTACTCTAGGCAAGTCAATTGAGTTAGAGCTTCCAATTGCAGCAAGTTTTCAGATCAGCGTAAAACGCAACTTTGACTTCTTGCAATATTTTTCACTCCCAGCTATCTGGGAGATCCTCATCTTTCCATCCCCAATGGCCAGGTAAACCGTAACTCAAATTATTTCCGATGTGTCAGACTTTGCAGCAGTCAAGGTGGCTATCCCTGGAGGGCCATCCCTGCTTCACTGTCTCTCTTGGAGTTCTACGGTCTCTTCTGCACAAAGAGTAAAAAGAGAGTTATGAATGTGGAGAGGATGGAATGATATTCGTAGATGGCGACTGTGAGGGATGGTGTGGGAAGTCAATAGAATGAGGGTGAGCCTTGGTGTTGTCTGTTCAGATGGTAATGCATGGAGGTGCCCAGAGAGAAAAAAGTGAGTGGATGTGCAATGTGAGCCAGTGTGAGGAGTGCTGTTCAGGAGAAGATTGGACAAGTCAGAGTGTGGGCTTTGCACTTGAAAGTGCCTTGCCACTCACCTTTTCTGTCTGAATACATTCATTGAATCTATTTGGTACTGTATTCACCAGGAGCAAAATCTTGCTGCTCACTCTCTCTGCAACTTCCAGCTACATCTCTCTGATGCTGGTTTATTTCTCCCATCCATCTGGAATAACACGTCGCTGCAATTCCTTATTGCTTGCAACATTATGTCCAGGGGTGTGTGAGAGAACTGGAGGTGACCTTCACCCATTGGCAGTCCATCATCAATGTTCTGGACTGTGTGCTGACACTTGGGGAATTGATGAATTGTAGCTTCGGCTGGGATCCCTTTATAAATAATAATAATCGCTTATTGTCACAAGTAGGCTTCAATGAAGTTACTGTAAAAAGCCACATTCTGGCACCTGTTCGGGGAGGCTGGTACGGGAATTGAACCCATGCTGCTGGCCTTGTTTTGCATTACAAGCCAGCAGTTTAGCCCACTGTGCTAAACCAGCCCCTAAACAGAAATCCTTTGACAAATGTGAATTGTCATCATGCCCGCCTACCCTGATTGGGTGGGAAACCAGGAAGTGGGATGCTAAGTAGGAGGCTGAGTTAATAAGCTACTGCAAAGTAATCCCTATACATTTCAGGAACCTGGCCCACTGCTGGCCTACCCTTCTGTGATTAGTCATGTGAGTGTCCCTTTAAGAAAGGTTTAGTCTCCTATCATGTGACTTGTAGCACATTGGGCTGTGGCTTTGAGGTGAGAGGGGGTTTCAGTTTCAGTTTGATTGCTTTGGACTGCAGAAGGAGAAAGAAGTGTTTTTCTCTGTTTTCATTTTAAAAACTGTTCCAGCAAAAAGCACATTGGTTGTGGCTAACTGCCTTGGTAACTTTAAAGATATAGTTGTTTTCTGGAAGGAGTTTGAATCTGTTCTTTGGAACTGTATCAGAATTGCAGGAAAAAGACCAGTCCCATTCAAGTGAGAATACAGGGTTTTGGTTTAGTTGGATTTTGTTATTGAATTGGAACAGCTAAGGAGGAATTTATTAAGTGTTATACATAGATTACTGTAGCTGTGTGGTATCTTTATGTTTGTAATTGTTAAAAAAAAATTGCTGTGTTCATATATATGTGTTATCTACAGTCTTAGAATAAACCTTGTTTTGATTAAAGTGTCGAGAAAATCTAATGAATCACATCTGCAGTGAAGGCTTTTGTGCTCACCCTAGCTAAATTCAACATAAAGGTTGTAGGTCGTAGGTCAGGTGAACTTCATAATGCACTTTGGAGTTTCTAAGCCCTGGCCCATAACAGATTGGACTACAATTTCACCCAATGTATTTTTAAATTCCCAATCAGAACATTCATTAGGCACTAAAACTTATAGATATACTGACAAAGGACCTCTGCTCTGGGAATTTCATTGCAAATGGTTTGGGAGTACACACTCTCTCTATTGTAATCTACACTTTTGGTAGACAGGCAAAGGTCACTGCACAGATATAGCCAATGGATTTCACCATATTTGTCCTCAGACATGGCAGGATGCTTGGTGCATGTTCAAATTAGTGTAACACGATGCTCAGATCTGAGACTTGGATAGAATTTATCAATTAGTTGCTGTCGTCGGCTGGCCATCCATTCGAGGATGATGTTTATTCAGGTTGCGTGTTCCAGCTATGACTTAACAGACAGATTCTTGACCCAAAGGTCTTTGAGCACATGGTTCAGGACGTCCCACAAGGTAATGAGATCCATGGCCCAGGATTTGCTTCCTTTTCTTTCTTTCTCTGCCACCACGCTGCCCCAACATTAATGCTTTTGTACTCCTAAGAGTGATGTAGCTTGATGGACAAGTTGTTGCCATTTTCTAAGGTTGGTAGTAAGCTCCGCCCAGTCATTGACATTAATGCTGCTGCACTTCTGGGAGAGCTTCAGACCATCTTTGTAAAATCTTCTTTGTCTTTCCCTGAAACACTGAGAGTTGAGAAAACAGGACCTTGCAGGGGTGGGAGAGACGCCTACTGGACATCATGGAACAGTGTCCAGTCCATCATAGGAGTTTTGCCTGAATGCGTGTGGAGCTGGCTATAAGAAGGACACTAGTGTTTGTTTGATCGTCCTCTGATCGAATCCAGAGGATGTGACAATGGCATTGCTGGTGGAATTTGTTTAGCGCTCTTGTGTGTTGCTGATATACAGACCAAGATGAAAATGTTGGCCCGGAGTTATGTCTGGTGGCCAGGCCTCGACACCGACATTGAGAAGGTGGCCCAAAACTGTTCCATTTGCCAGGAGCATCAGAAGCTTCCGCCGGCCGCGCCCCTACATCACTGGGAATGGCCAGGGCGGCCTTGGGCACGCTTACATGCAGATTTCACAGGCCCTTTTCAGGGATCCATGTTCCTTCTGCTAATTGACGCCCAGTCCAAATGGCTGGAGGTGCATAAGATGCAGGGGACAACGTCTTGCGCAACAATTGAAAAAATGCGTTTATCATTTAGCACGCATGGCCTCCCCGAGGTGCTGGTCACGGATAATGGCACTCCATTCAGAGTGAGGAGTTTGCTAGGTTTACAAAGATGAACGGCATCCGCCATATCTGCACTGCCCCTTACCACCCGGCTTCAAATGGGTTGGCAGAGCGTGTAGTGCAAACATTCAAAAGAGGCCTAAAAAAGCAGTCTTCCGGATCAATGGACATGAGACTGGCTCGGTTTTTGTTTACGTACAGGACCACCCCCCATACAGTGACTGGGGTAGCTCCCACAGAACTCCTAATGGGCCAGAGACTTCGCACCCGCCTTAGTATGGTCTTCCAGGACATTGGCGCAAAAGTACGCCGCACACAAGAACGGCAGGGACCGGGATTGTCTCGGCATCGTCTGATTCGGCAGTTTGCGCCCGGTGACCCAGTATTCGTGCGGAATTTTGCTGGTGGTGCCCAATGGGTTCCTGGTGTAATCTTTCGCCAAACGGGCCCTATATCGTACCAAGTGCAAGCCCAGGGTCGTCTCCAGCGAAAACATGTAGACCACGTCCGGTCCAGAAGATCATCCCCGCAAAAGATTCCCCGCCCCCCGAACTCAGTTCAACAGCGGCAAAGACCAGACACAAGGGAAGGTAGTCCTCCAAATCTTCCACTGGTGCCTCACTCGAAGCCTGCGCAGGTCATGACGGGACCGAATGGGGATAGAGATGCTGACATGACGGAGGCAGCAGACTCTGACTCCGAGATGGAGACACAAGATGAATCAGAGGGGGAATCCTCGGGTCCACAGGCCGTGGATGTACAACCGCGCCGTTCATCACGGAAGCGCCGGTCTCCATCTCGTTATACGCCGCCTGATCCAGCGCCGCGTGCAAATGGCGTCTGGCCTGTGGCCAAACGAGTTTGACGCCTTCCTTCGCCAGGGCCTACGGTGGATTCCTTGGACTTTGGGGGGGGAGGAATGTTATAACCTGCCTACTGACGATTGGCTGGGAACTAATGACTATCCCACAATCCTATGGGAGTATGAACTTCCCCAATGAGGGGGGCGGAGAAACTCCTACTATAAATAAGCTGGCCAGTCCAGGAACCAGGAGGAAGGAGAAGGTAGCAAGGGAAGTTACTGCTACTGTTATGTATATATTGTTATAGTAAATAAACGTTATTATTTTGTATCCTTAAAACTCGTGCTGGATTCTTCGGGGCCCTTACAAAAGATTTACTGGTGTTGTTCGAGACATTTTATTTTGAATTGGTCTGGCAACAAAGACCATTTCAAAGGTTCCTCTGGGAGTCTATAGCCACACTGCGTCTCTGAATATGCCCTCAGCCACAGGGAGTAGGCAATACAGGAAAGAATATGTATCGGGATTTCCCTGCTATGGAAAAGAGGGAAATATCTTGATATAAGTTTCCAGAGCATGATTTATCTCCCTTCTTGAAGACAGTTACAATTGTTACACTTTTGAAGTCCCAAATCTGTAGGATGAGTGCAAAGGCCAACCAGCTCTGAAGACCTCAGCTGGAACACTATCAAGACCACAGGCTTTGTTGTATTTTATCTGTTTGATTGCTTGTTGCAGCTCTCCTATCAATGGTGCACCCATGGTTTCTACCACAAGGTACTGTGGGATAATCTGGACATTATGAGTTGCCATTGTTATTCCCCAGTTCAGGAGTTGCTGGAAATGTTCTTCTCAGTGTTAATAAATCCCATTGTCACCCTGAAGAAGAGAGTCACAAACATGTGACCAAAGTGGGTTTTGTCCCTTTGACCTTGGTCTATAAATGGGCCTGGTGGCTTCAAAGAATCTTTGCATGCCATGACGGTCAGCATTATGCTGGATCTTTCAGTTGTTCTCTTCCCACCACTTGTTCTTCATCTTCTGGATTTGTCTTCAGGTATCAGCTGTTGGAATGCTGTCTTCTTGACTCACAGCCTTGGGCTATTCTACCAGGTAATGAAAGCTGCTCGTTTTGTTCCAGGAGGTCACGTATTTAATTGTTTTAATCCGACCAAATCCAATGACCTGGGCACAAGAGTCTAGTTTCAGCTGACAGTATTTGATTCCACTCTTCCAAAATTGAGTTTGATGTGTGAAGATTTTCCAAATTGGTCATGAGCTGCAATTGGATTTCCTCTCTTCGTTCAGGCTGCTTTATAGCTGAGACATTGATTTTCTTCCTTTTTCATTTTTGGTTCTTGTGATGTCTTGGTACAAGGTGGATATTCCTCACCGATTGAACAAGTTGATGATCTATCCTATAGGAATCAGTCCCTGGCATGGATCAAGTGGTACAGATATCACTTTGAACTTTGACTTGATCAATGACATAACCCAGGAGGTGTCAGTGGATTCATCTAGGATGTCTCCATGTGGTTTTGTATTTTCGTTCTGGCAGAAGTGGATGTTTTTTATAATGAGACCATGCTGAACACACTTTGCCAGCAGAAGGAAACCATTTGGATTGGATTTTCCCAGCCCGTTTTCCACAATGGTTCCTCGCCAGACATCAGAATTACGGTCAACCCTGGCATTAAGGTTCCCCAGAAGAGTGATTTTGGGATGTGAGGAGCCAAGGGACAGGGCACAAGCACTGATGATGGTAATGTATTGATTTGGGCTGAGCAGATGGTATCCTGAAAAAGACTGCTCAGTCACAGATGCTGCTTTCCAAAGAAACTTCAGTTCCAACCCAGATATCCTATGACTTTCCTGCATCTGTCACTTGTGTGCAAATGTTGCCTCGGGTCTCCCAGGTTCACAGGCCTGTTCCTGTTGCTAATTTTCCATTGTATCAGCACTTGGCAAATGGGCCCTGGTAGAAGCCTGTGCATGACTTTGTTTAACATGGGGACCTTGGGGTGCCATCATTCTCCATACAACCTTGATGGGATTGTGATCAGATTTTGGTGACATGTTGAACAATGATGACCGGGAACACCTTGCCATTGCAGCCTTCTCCTGATGGCGAGACATATGGTCGTCCTTTGCCTATTCTGCCATTGAGGACTTCTTGGACTGTTGTCTGACACCCCGCTCACCTTGCCACCTTACACAGCCCTACCAGAAGCAAGGAGCTCTTGACAACATTGCTCAAGGGATCGCTGGAGCACTCAAGCCTCCCCATCATTTCAAAATGGCGATCCATAACGGTTATCAATTAGTGATTCTGGCTAATATGTGAGAGGAGCATATATTGTTAATTAATGTGTGAAGGATATTGTAGAAGCATAGGAACAGTAGTAGGCCATTCAGCCCCTCGAATCTGCTCCGCCATTCAATGAGATCATGGCTGATCTGTGGCCGAACTCCATATACCTGTCATTGGTCCATATCCCTTAATACCTTTTTCTTAACAAATATTTATCTATCTCAGATTTAAATTTAACAACTGATCTAGCATCAATTGCTGTTTGTGAAAGAGAGTTCCAAACCTTTAACACACTTTGTGTGTAGAAGTGCTTCCTAACATCCTGCCAGAACAGTCTGGCCCTAATCTTTAGACTATGCCCCCTAGTTCTAGAATCTCCAACCAGTGAAAATGGTTTGTCTTTATCTACTCTATCTTTTCCTGTTAATATCTTGAAGTCTTCGATCAGATCACCCCTTATCCTTCTAAATTCTAGAGAAAACAGACCTAATTTGCATAATCACTCATCATAACTTAACCCCTGAAGTCCAGGTATCATTCTTGCAAACCTACGTTGCACTCCTTCCAAGGCTAATATATCCTTCCTAAGGTGTGGTGCCCAGATCTGCTCACAGTAGTCCAATGGGTTTTTCAAAGCTGCAGCATAAATTCTATGCCATTATACTCTTGTCCACTTGATATAAAGGCCAGCATTCCATTAGCCTTCTTGATTACTTTCTCCACTTGTCTGTGGCATTTTAAGTATTTATGCACCAGAACCCACAGGTCTTTTTGGACACCCACTGAATTTAGCTTCATACCATCTAGAAAATACCCTGATCTATCGTTTTTGTGGTGCAAAATAGATAACCTCACACTTACTTACATTAAAATCCACAGTTTTGCCCATTCACTTAATCTTTTGAAAACCCTTTGTCATTTCATGCTGTCATCTACACTGCCTACAGTGTCACCCAACTTTGTGTCATCAGCAAATTTGGATCTATCACTTTCTATACCATTATCCAAGTCGTTAATGAATAATGTGAACAATTGAGGCCTAAGCACAGATCCTTTTGGGACACCACTAGTTACATCTTGCCAATTTGAGTACCTGCCCGTTATCTCTACTTTCTGTCACCTGCCACTCAACCAATTTCCCAGCCATGTCAATAATTTTCCCTCAATTCTGTGGGCTTCCACCTTCTTTAACAGTCTCTTATATGGGACTTTATCAAATGCCTTCTGGAAGTCCATATAAATAACATCCATCGACATTCCTCTGTCCACTACCTTAGTCACTTCTTCAAAACATTCAATGAGGTTTGGCAGGCTTGACCTACCTGTCATCAATTTCCCCATCACAGAGGTTAGGCTAACTGGTCTCTAATTCCCTGTTTCCCTTCTTAAAAAGCGAACTGACATGAGCAATTTTCCAATCCAGAGGGATGACTCCTGAATCCAGGGAACTTTGAAAGATTATAGTCCGGGCATCTACAATGTGCTCCCCTACTTCCGTTAACACCCTCGGATGGAAACTGTCAGGTCTTGGGGGTTTGTTACTCTTTAGTTCTATTAATTACCTCATTATCCATGTTTTACTCATGTTAATCCACTATTAATATCCTTGTGACTTTGGCAAGCCATCTTCCTTTTCTACTGTAAATATGGAGGCAAAGTAATTATTCAACATCTCTGCCATTTCCCCATAGATATTGACAATATCCCCACTTTCAGTTTTTAGCGGGCAAATATACTCTTTCCCTTTATGTAACTATTAAACGTCTGATTGATTTTGATGTCCCTTGCAAGTTTCCTTTTATAATCCCTATCAAGAGGCTCTTGTAAGCTGCTTTGGGGCCCTTTGCTGGCCTTTGTATCTTTCTCGTTCGCTAGAATCTGTGCTGTTTTTTGCATTTTTGTAAGCCCTTTATTTAGTTTTATGCTGTCACTTATCTCTTCAGTTCCCCATGGCTGTTTTTTCTCTGAAGTGCAGCTTTCCCCTCTCAGGGGGTCTAAACTGGTTCTGCATTGTGTTAAATGTTTCTTAAAACATCTTCTACTGTTTTTCAGTTATTTTACCCATCTGCAGATCTTCCCAGTTTACCGTGGACAGTCTCCGTCCCATCTCATTAATGTTGGCCTTACCTAAATCTAAATTTCTATATTTGTGCTTTTCACTTTCAAACATTACATTGAACTCGATCATGTAATGGTCACTATTTGATAAATGTTCATGCACAATTAGATTACTAATTAAATCATGCTCATTACTCATTACTGAGTCCAATATTGCTTGTCCCCTCGCTGCATCCAGGACATATTGCTGTAGGAAATTATCCCTGACACACACTCCAGAAATTCACTACCTTTCTGACAGGTGCTTGACTGCCTCTCCTAACCTGTGTTAAAGTTAAAATTTCCCATTAATACTTTGGCCTTTGTTGCACTCTAATTTCTGCATTTATACAATCTAGCACTTCCAAGCTTCTACCAGGGGATCTATACACACACATAACAGTTTTAAATCCTTTTACATTCTTCAGTTCCATCCACACGGACTCGATTGGATGCTTTCCCTTTGTTATATCCTCTCTCCCCAATGCATTGACTCTGTTTCTAGTCAGTAAGCTTACTACCCCTCTGCCATTTTCCCTATCCATCCTGTAAATCTTACAACCTGGTACATCAAGTTCACAGTCCTGACTATCCCCTGGTCATGTCTCAGTAAATGACTACCATATCATAAGCTCCAATTTGAATTTGTGCCTGCCTCTTGTTTAATTTAATTTATTCCTTGACCCTGCATGTTTTCCCCTGATATATGCTTCTGTTGAGCAAACCGTTGCAGTAGTGCTAATTCATGAAATCCACCCCTTCATTTGCAGGCAGATTCCATGAGCAGAGAGCATGTAAGTGGTTCGCAGATTGCTGGAGTGTTCTAATTTGCAAAATGTATGCGTGACTTTAGAAACCTATTTTTGTTCTGTGAACGAAGTCTGCCCTGTAAACATGAGAATATTTTCATAGGATATTTTAAACTACTGAAAAGTGCCTGAATACCTTACATTCTGTGTCAGTGAGGACGCAGGAGTTAGGAATGTATTCTTGCTCTTGCCTTATCACAAAGGGGCGTCCCTTTAAGATCTGCTGACTTACTTCATATCCTACACTTGCATATCTAGCTTGCTTTCCATGTTTGTGCCAGTCAGTGCGGGGAGTGTATGATAATTATTGAAGTGACTGTGGTGATATGCATCACTGTATATACACAAGGGGTTAATGTAAATACACTACAACTAAGTAAACACTAGAGGGAGCACCGGAGATGTCATGACATGCAGACATACAGCTAATTAACACATAGAATAGGACACGATCAATGGGCAGTCAAGACACCCAGAGGTGACACTACCACAAGGGGGCAACCCATATATAAGGACAGGGCACACATGCTCTGTCTCTTTCCACAGGCGACACTGAGAGAGAAGGACAGGGGCAGATCAGAAGCACCACACCCACCATATGGCTTAGAGCAGACTGGTTAGTTAGACTGAGTTACTATAGCAAGATTAGCAGGAGAGTCAAACTCATAGAGTACTGTGCTAATGGTTCAATAAATCACATTTAACTTACTTCAAAGTCTGGAGTATCTTTTGGTCAAAGCTGCATTGAGTTGCAGCCTGTGTTATCCCAGAGTACATAACACATCAGTGACCTGACTTCTCTATGCTCCTTTTAGAATCAGACAGCACATAATTCAGCGCAATGTAAGTGGGACTCTTTGAAAAATCTACGCAGATCATTCCATTCCCCTGTCTCTTTCCCCAGAATCCTGCAGATGTTTCCCCTTTACATTTTTATGCAACTGTCTTTTGAAAGTTATTTTTGAATCTGCTTTCATTTCAATCACCCTGTCAGGAAATACATTGTGTAAAATATATTTCTGCTTGCTGCATTCATGATTCTTTTGCCTTAAATCTATGTCCTTTGGTTACTTACCCTTCTGCCACTGTAAGCAGTTTCTCCTTATCTACTCTTTCCAAACACTTCACCATTTTGAACATTTCTATCAAATATCTCCCTAGCCTTCTCAGTTCTAAAGGGAACAGTGTCCAGATTGTCTGGTTTCTCCTTCATCCCCAGTACCAATCTTGTAATTCTCCCTGGCACAGTCTCCAAGGAGTTCAGGGGCGGGATCTTCCGGCTGTTCATGCTGGGGGAACTTCCTGGTCCTGCCGACGGCGTACCCCCGCTGCGGGTTTCCAGGCAGCATGGGGTGGATTCAATGGGAAATCCCATTGACAGCAGAGGGACCAGAGGATCCCGCTGCTGGCCAACAGTGGGTCACCTCCCGCCGCCGGGAAACACGCTGCAGGGAGGCCAGAGAATCTCGCCCCATATCTTCCCCAAAGTGTGATGCTCAGAATTGGGAATACTCCAGCTGGGACTTAACCAGTGATTTAGAAAGGTTCAGCATATCTTCCTTGCTTTTGTAATTTATGCCTCCTTTTTTAAGGCCCGGATCCTGCATGATTTTAGCAGCCCTCTCACCTTGTCCTATCCCCTTTTAATGATTTGGAATGTACACCCCAGGCCTTCCTGTTCCAGTACTCCTTGTAAAACGGTACAATTTTGTTTTTACTGCCTCTCTAAAGTCTTTCTATCAAGATGTATCACTTCACAATTCTCTCTGGGTTAAATTTAATCTGCCATGTGTCTTCCCATTTCACCAACCTGTCCATGTCTTCCTGAGCTATGCCCCACACTGTTTACTGCATTTCTGAGTTTCGTGTCATCTGCAAACTTTGAAATTATACCCTTTATGCCCAAATACCGGAAGATTGGGAAAACCTGCAGAAATCCTTCCCCAAGGTTATTTGTTGGAAATGTTACACATTTTGGACACATTAGTGTGACGGTGCTGCCCATTGTAGTCCAGTGAAACTGTGCCATAAACTACTGAAAGTTTGGATTACATAGGACAGGGGTTCCCAAACTAGGGTCCGCGGAACCCAAGCGGTCCGCAGGAGCCTCCCAGGGGTATGCGGTAGGAAGCCAGAAGCGAGCCTCTGATTGGACGAGCTGGGAACAGATTAAAACTCAAATCTCCATATCTGAGCGAGTGTGGTCAGCGAGTGGGGGAGAGTGTGTCTGAGAGAGGGGGAGAGTGTGTCTGAGAGAGAGTGAGTCTGAGAGAGGGCTGAGTGTGAGAGGGGTGAGTGCGAGTGAGAGAGAGAGAGAGACAAGTGTGTGCGTGTGCATGTGAGAGAGAGATGTGAGTGTGTGCGTGTGAGAGACAGGGAGACGTGAGTGTGTGTGTGTGAGAGAGAGAGACGTTAGTGTGTGGAGAGTCGTGAGGAAAGTGTGAGAGAGAGTACATGAGTGTGTGTCTGCTTGTGAGAGAGAGACACATGAGTATGTGTGTGTGTGTGTGTGTGAGAGAGAGACGTGAATGTGTGTGTGAGAGAAAGAGAGAGAGAGAGAGACAAGAGCGTGTGCGTGTGTGTGAGAGACTTGAGCGAGTGTGTGTGAGAGAAAGAGAGACGAGTGTGTGTCAGAGAGACGTGAGTGTGTGTGTGAGAGAGAGAGAGTCGTGAGTGTGTGTGAGAGAAGGGGTTCAGTGTGAGAGAGAGATGGGTGAGTACGTGTGAGAGAGAGAGCGAGAGGAAGATGTGAGTGTGTGTGAGAGAGATGTGAATGTCGGGGTGTGTGAGAGAGAGGGCTGAGTGTGTGAGAGGGGTTGAGTGTGTGTGAGAGGGGTGAGTGCGAGTGAGAGAGAGAGAGACAAGTGTGTGGTGAATGTATTATGCCAATAATCCACCATTACATTTGTATCTGTGCTGTTGCTCTTGTAATTGTATCTGTACTGTGCTGTTGCCCTTGTGGGCTCCTCCTATGGGCCATTGTATGGCATTATCCATACGGGAACATGTTGGGGCCTGTATTGACTCCGCCCATGGCTCCTCCCCTTGAAGGGAGGTATAAAGAGCAGTCGACCTGTAGGCGGTTCTCAGTATTGGAACAGTCGCAGGCAGGCACTGTTGATTAAAAATCAAGTTGATTAAAGCCACGGTTTACTTCTACTCTTGTCTCGAGTGAATTGATGGTCGCATCAAAGTGTGCACGCGTGTGTGTGGGAGAGAGATGTGTCTGTGTGTGTGTGAGAGAGAGAGACGTGAGTGTGTGTATGAGAGAGAGAGTACATGAGTGTGTGTGTGCTTGTGAGAGAGAGAGATGTGAGTATGTGTGTGTGTGGGAGACGTGAGTGTTTGTGTGTGTCAGAGAGATGTGAATGTGTGTGAGAGAGAAAGAGAGAGAGAGACGAGAGTGTGTGTGTGAGAGAGACTTGAGTGTGTGCGCGAGACGTGTGTGTGAGATAAGAGAGACATCATTGTATGTGTGAGAGAGAGAGACGTGTGTGCGTGTGTGAGAGAGAGAGACGTGTGTGTGTGTGAGAGAGAGAGAGACGTGTGTGTGTGTGAGAGAGAGACGTGTGTGTGTGTGAGAGAGAGACGTGTGTGTGTGTGAGAGAGAGAGACGTGTGTGTGTGTGTGAGAGAGAGAGACGTGTGTGTGTGTGTGAGAGAGAGAGACGTGTGTGTGTGTGTGAGAGAGAGAGACGTGTGTGCGTGAGAGAGAGAGACGTGTGTGAGAGAGAGAGACGTGTGTGAGAGAGAGAGACGTGTGTGTGTGTGTGAGAGAGAGAGACGTGTGTGCGTGAGAGAGAGAGACGTGTGTGAGAGAGAGAGACGTGTGTGAGAGAGAGAGACGTGTGTGTGCGTGTGAGAGAGAGAGACGTGTGTGTGTGTATGAGAGAGAGAGTTGTGGGTGTGTGTGAGATAAAGAGTACATGAGTGTGTGTGTGTGGGAGACGTGAGTGTGTGTGTGTGTGAGAGAGAGAGATGTGAATGTATGTATGAGAGAAAGAGCAAGAGTGTGAGAGAGAGACTTGAGTGTGTGCGTGATGTGCCATCAATAACCACGAGACGAAATGGTGAACATTGAGGCTTTATTGCGCTAGATGTTAAGCCACCTGCAGCTGAAGCCAGAATGGAGGCAGCGCAGGAGAGTGCACACTTTTATACAGAGCCTACAGGGTGGAGCCAGCAGGCCGGGGTTTACTGTATTGACTGCAGTACAGTGGCAGTACCGTAATTCACGTAGTGTATAGCCAGCGGGAGACTGGGAAACTCCTAGACCAAAGGACCAGTAGGACGGCTTTCCAGACCGTCGCGTTCTCCCTTCCACCTGCCCTTTTCCCCAGGGGTTGTAGCTGATAGTCCTGCTCGAGGTGATGCCCTTGCTGAGCAGGAACTGACGCAGCTCATTACTCATGAAGGAGGATCCCCGATCGCTGTGGATGTAGGTGGGGAAACCAAACAAGGTGAAGATACTGTGTAGGGCCTTGATGACTGTGGCAGAAGTCATGTCAGGGAACGGGATGGCGAAAGGGAAACGGGAGTACTCATCACTGATATTGAGAAAGTACACATTGCGGTCAGTGGAGGGGAGGGGCCCTTTGAAGTCCATGCTGAGGCGCTCAAAGGGGCGGGAGGCCTTCACCAGGTGCACCTTGTCTGGCTGGTAGAAGTGCGGTTTGCACTCCGTGCAGTCCCTGGTCACCGTCCTGACCTCCTCGATGGAGTAAGGCAGGTTGCGGGCCTTGACAAAATGAAAAAAACGGGTGACCCCTGGTGACAGAGGTCATTGTGGAGAATCCGAAGTCGGTCTACCTGTGCGCTGGCACATGTACCGCGGGATAGGGCATCTGGGGGCTCACTGAGCTTCCCCGGGCGATACAAGATCTCGTAGTTATAGGTGGAGAGTTCGATCCTCCACCTCAAGATCTTGTCGTTCTTAATCTTGCCCCGCTGTGTATTACTAAACATGAAGGCAACCGACCGTTGGTCAGTGAGGAGAGTGAATCTCCTGCCGGCCAGGTAATGCCTCCAATGTCGCACAGCTTCCACAATGGCTTGGGCCTCCTTTTCGACAGAGGAGTGCCGAATTTCGGAGGCATGGAGTGTGCGGGAGAAGAAAGCGACGGGTCTGCCGAGGGTGGCAGCCAGAGCTATGTCCGATGCATCGCTCTCCACCTGAAAGGGGAGGGACTCGTCGACCGCGTGCACGTGGCCTTGGCAATGTCCGCCTTGATGTGGTTGAAGGCCCGGCGGGCCTCAGCTGTCAGGGGGAAAACTGTAGACTTGAGAGTGGGCGGGACTTGTCTGCATAATTAGGGACCCACTGGGCGAAATATGAGAAGAATCCCAGGCATCGCTTCAGGGCCTTGGGGCAGTGGGGGAGAGGGAGTTCCTGGAGGGGACGCATGTGGTCGGGGTCGGGCCCTAGGACTCCATTTTCCACAACGTAGCCAAGGATGGCTAGGCGGGTTGTGCGGAAAACGCATTTCTCCTTATTATAGGTAAGGTTAAGGAGTTTAGCGGTGCGGAGGAATTTCTGGAGGTTCGCGTTGTCGTCCTACTGGTCATGGCCGCAGATGGTGACGTTATCCAGATACGGGAAGGTGGCCCGCAGCCCGTACTGGTCAACCATTCGGTCCATCTCTCGTTGGAAGACCGAGACCCCATTGGTGGTGCCGAAAGGGGCCCTGAGGAAGTGGTAGAGGTGGCCGTCTGCTTCGAATGCAGTGTATTGGCGGTCCTCAGGGCGGATGGGGAGCTGGTGGTATGCAGACTTCAAGTCAACTGTGGAGAAGACTCGATACTGCGCAATCTGGTTGACCATGTCAGATATGCGTGGGGGGGAGGGGGTACGCGTCGAGCTGCGTGTACCGGTTGATCGTCTGACTGTAGTACCAGCCTCCCCGAACAGGCGCCGGAATGTGGCGACTAGGGGCTTTTCACAGTAACTTCATTTGAAGCCTACTAGTGACAATAAGCAATTTTCATTTCATTTCATTCATAACCATCTGGTGTTTCTCCCCAATCTTAACTACCACTACTTGAGCTCTCCAGGTGCTGTTACTGGCCTCAATGACCCCCTCCCGCAGAAGCCATTGGACTTCCGGCCTGATAAAGGTCCTGTCCTGTGCACTGTACCGTCTGCTCCTCGTGGCTATGGGCTTGCAGTCTGGGGTGAGGTTCGCAAAGAGTGAAGGCGGGTCGACTTTAAGGGTCGTGAGGCCACAGATGGTAAGGGGGGGGGCAGAGGTCCGCCGAACTTCAGGGTAAGGCTCTGGAGGTGGCACTGAAAATCGAGTTCTAGTAACAAGGCAGTGCAGAGATGGGGGGGGACATAGAGTCTGAAGTTACTGTACTCTACGCCCTGTACGGAGAGGGTCGCGACGCAGTACCCCCGGATCTGTACGGAATGGGATCCGGAGGCCAGGGAGATTTTCTGACTGACGGGGAGGACCGGGAGGGAACAGCGCCTTACCGTAGCAGGGTGGATGAAACTCTCCGTGCTTCCAGAGTCAAAGAGGCAGGTCTTCTCGTGCCCGTTGATCCGTACAATCGGTGTAGCGGTCGAGAAGATGCGGGGCCGAGGCTGATCGAGGGTGATAGAGGCGAGCTGCGGTAGTTGGTGGGAGGGCTGATCGGCGGTGGCAGAGGTATCAGTGGCCCGCAAACGGCCAGGCGAGCAGAAGGCCTGGGATGCATTCCAAGATGGCGGCGCCGAAGATGGTGGCGCCCACGGGGCACACATGGTGGACGACATCCAAGATGGCGGCGCCCACGGGCCGCACTTGGCGGGCGGCGGCGAAGATGTCGACGCCCCTGGATCGCACGTGGAGGGTGCAGCGATGTTGGGCCTGGAAACGGCAGCGACCGTTCGGGCCTGGCAAACTGAGACGAAGTGGCCCTTCATGCCACACCCATTGCAGGCAACGTTGGGCAGCGTTGTCAGGGGTGCTTGTTCTGGCCACAAAAATAGAATTTGGGGCCTCAGGAGTTAGTTGGCTGTCGCGCGGCGCAGGCTTGCGGTGTACCTGGGGCGGACGATGGTGGGGCCCATGACGCCCACGAGGGTGCCGCACGGTCGGAGGTGTAGGACTCTAGATTGTGGGAGGCAAACTGCCGAATGGACCGATGCTGAGAGAGGCCATGTCCCTGCCTTTCTTGAATGCGGTGTACTTTTGCGCCAATGTCTGGGAAAACCATGCTAAGGCGGGTGCGAAGTCACCGGCCCATTTGGAGTTCCGTGGGAGCTACCCCAGTCACCGCATGGTGGGTGGTCCTGTATGAAAACAAGAAATGAGCCAGTCTCGTGTCCATAGACCCGGAAGACTGCTTCTTTAGGCCCCATTTGAATGTCTGCACTGCGCGCTCCGCTAACCCATTTTACGGCGGGTGATATGGAGCAGTGCGGATGTGGCGTATGCCGTTCAGCTTCATGAACCTCGCAAACTCCTCACTTGTGAACGGAGTGCCGTTTTCCGTGACCAGCACCTCGGAGAGGCCATGCGGACTGAAAGACAAATGCATCTTCTCGATTGTTGCACAGGACGTTGTGCCTACCATCCTATGCAACTCTTTTAAAAAAAATTTAGAGTACCCAATTAATATTTTCCAATTAACGGGCAATTTAGCGTGGCCAATCCACCTACTCTGCACATCTTTGGGTTGCGGGGGCGAAACCCATGCAGACACGGTGCGAATGTGCAAACTCCACACGGACAGTGACCCAGAGCCGGGATCGAACCGTGAGCCAGCAGGGCTAACGCACTGCGCCACCGTGCTGCCTACCTTATGCATCTCTAACCATTTAGACTGGGCATCGATTAATAGAAAGAACATGGATCCTTGACAAGGGCTGGCAAAATCCACATGTAAGCGCACCCAAGGCTGCCCTGGCCATTCCCAATGATGTTGGGGCGCGGCCGGCGGACGTTTCTGATGCTCATGGCAAATGGAGCAGTTTCGGGCCACCTTCTCAATGTCGGTGTCGAGGCCTGGCCACCAGACATAACTCCGGGCCAACATTTTCATTTTGGTCACACCTGGATGCCCATTGTGCAAGTCCCTTAGTATCAGCTCCTGTCCTTTTTCCGGGATAATCACACGCGTCCCCCACAAGAGGATACAGTCTTCCACGCTAAATTCTGACAGCTTGGAGGAAAATGCCCGCAACTCGCCTGGGAGCTGTCTATGTTGCCCACCATACAGGACTTTGTGCCAAACCTTTGACAGGACTGGCTCCGTCTGGGTCCACTCACGGATCTGGGATGCCGTGACAGGCAAAGTGTCCATAACATTTAGGGCTGTAGCCACCTCACCGGTCGTGGGGGTCGACATGGGGCCGGTCGATAAAGGCAATCGGCTCAGTGCGTCGGCATTCGCTATCTGGGTCCCTGGTTTATGCTGCAGAGAATACTCGTCGGCCGCGAACAACAAAGCCCATCGCTGGATCCGTGCGGAAGCAATGGGCGGTATTGGCTTATCCACTCGGAAAAGTCCCAGCAGAGGCTTATGATCAGTCACGATAGTGAAGTGGCGGCCATACACATACTGGTGGAAGCGTTTCACCGCAAAGACCACTGCCAGGCCCTCCTTCTTGATCTGCGCGGATTTCTTTTCCGCTGCAGTCAATGTGCGGGAGGCGAAAGCTATCGGCTTTCTCCATCTTGTGGGACAGGACGGCCCCAATACCATACGGGGATGCATCACATGTGACAATCAAAGGCTTTCCAGGATCGTAGTGGGCTAGTAACCCAGACGACGACAATTGTTGCTTTACCCGCCAGAAAGCAGTTTCTTGCGGCTGACCCCAAACCCAGGTGTGATTCTTCTTTAGCAGAAGGTGCAATGGGGCCAGCGTAGTTGCCAGATTGGGGAGGAACTTCCCGTAATAATTTATGAGGCCGAGAAAAGAACGAAGTGTCAGTCGGGGTGGGGGGCCTGTTGAATCAGTATATGATGGTGCAGAGACACACACTGACTGACACTGCAAGACCAATCAACACACACAACACAGCAGTCAATCACCAGTTAGGACACGATCACTATAAAGACAGAGGGCACTAGTTTTCCCGCTCATTCGGGATGCAGCCTCTGAGAGAGACAGAGCCCGCAGTCAGTAGCACAAACATCCACCATGTGCTAGCAGTATAGGCTGGTCAGGTTAGGCATAGGTCTTCAGTCAATCTAACATTGTGCCGACCCACAGTGCAAGTATGTTTAACAGCTCTTAGTTAAATAAAATAGAGTTGTACTATTACAAGTGTTGGTAGCCTGTCCATGTTACTGCTAAGGTAAACGCAGTCTCCACAGATCCAGAGTACCCAACACATCACGCACCTTCTCTGCGACGGGGTGCAAACCTTCGCGGTCCACCCAATAATCCAGGTAGACTACTTCCTTCACCTGAAAGATACACTTTGTACGACGTAAACGGACTCCAGCCTCTGAAAAGCGTCTAAGGACAGCCTCCAAATTTTCCAATGTTCCTGCTCCGATGTCCTTGTAATCAAAACGTCGTCTAAGTAGACCGTGACATGTGGTAAACCTCTCAAGATGCCCTCCATAACGCATTGAAAAATAGCGCAGGCAGAGGATACCCCAAAGGGCAACCATGTATATTCATACAGGCCCCGGTGTGTATTAATAGTTACATGTAGCCGAGGGCAGGGTCCAGCTCCAACTGTAGGTAGGTGTGACTCATATCTAATTTCGTGAACGAGAGTCCGCCTGTAAACTTCGCTTAGAGATCTTCTACGCGTGGCATTGGATATCGGTCGAGCCGGGAAGCCATATTCACTGTAAGTTTATAGTTGCCGCACAAGCGAACTGTGGCATCTGTCTTCATTACAGGTACAATTGCCAGTCAGTGAAACGGACGGGCCTGGTAATACTCAAGGACTCCAAACGAGTGAGCTCCCCTTCTACCTTCTCGAGCAAGGCGTGAGGCACCGGGCGCGCCCGGAAATAGCGCGGCATGGCTCCTGGTTCGATTTGGATATGGGCTACGGCCCCTTTTATTTTCCCAAACCGGGCTGCATTACAACTGGGTACCGTCTTAGCACCTCAGTCAACCCTCCAGAAACTGTTTGGAGGATGTGCTGCCACTGCAACCGCAAATGGCGCAACCAGTCCCGACCCAACAGGCTGGGCCCATGGCCGCGCACCACGATAAGTGGGAAACGCCCCTCCTGGCTTCCATAAACAACAGGGGTCATTGTAGTTCCTGCAATATCCAATGGTTCCCCCGTGTTGGTGGCCAGCCTGGCCTGTGTGTCAGTTATTGTAAGGGTCTGTATAACCTGGTTGATGCGGTTGAATGTCTTCTGGGCGATCACGGAGACCGCTGCGCCAGTGTCCAACTCCATCTCAAGCGGGTGGCCATTGACCCGTACTGTCACCTTAATGGGGGCCACACAGGGAGCTGCCACACAATGCAGCTGCAGGCAGTCGTCCTCTGTCTCCACGTCCTCAGGAGTAGTGACCGCAGGTTCATCCAAATGGAAGGCTGGCCCCAGTGTCTGTCGGAAGGACGGCGCCTCTGGCGCCCCAAGGACCGGCGTCCGCGACGGGGTCGGCGCCCACTAGTCCGACACTGACATGGCTCCTCATCCATTGGTTCTGGAGAAAGCTCACTTCGGGGAGGAAAGTCCAGCGGTCACTGGCGTCGATACGGACACCGCCCCGCCCAAGGTACCGCAGGGGTGCGGGAGATGCTTTTGGACAGAAGGGGTTGCGCCCCAAGGGGTGCACTTCCATTCCCTGTGGCTCCTGCACTCCCCGTTCTGCGTTTTCTCGGGACAATACTATTTGAATGGCCTGTTGAAAAGTCAATGTTGGCTCAGCTAACAACTTTCTCTGGGTGGCCGCATTGTTAATACCGCAAACCAAATGTTCGCGTAACATTTGTCACAAGATCTCACCATAGTCACAGTACTCTGCCATCCTGCGTAGCTTGGATAGAAACTCTGCAAGTGATTCTCCTGGGGTCCTCTCAGCGGTATTAAACCGGGAACGCTGGACTATCATGGATGGGGTTGGGTAAAATTGTTGCCCCACTGAGGTCACAAATTCGTCAAACGTCTTGGTGTCCGGCGCAGCTGGATATGTAAGGCACCTAATCACCCCAAACGTATGCGGTCCGCAGGCGGTGAGCAAAGTGACCACCTGCCGCTCGTTTTCGATGATGTTGTTTGCCCTGAAATAGTAACGCATCCGTTGTGCGTACTGGTTCCAACTTTCCAGCGCAGCATCAAAGACATCCAAACGTCCATACAGAGGCATGGTATAACAGAAAAAAAACTTCCAACCTGTATCCAACAAAAATCCAGGGAGGTGGCTTCAGCAGCGTAGACAGCTATCCACTTTAACCCTCGTCGCCAGTTTTGTGAGGGCCACGAAGAATCCAGCACGAGTTGTAGAATAGAAAGAAATTACATTTATTTACAATAACATATATATATATATATATATATATATACATACAACAGCAGCAGTAACTCCCTTGCTGCTCACTCCTCTCTAACTGGTTCCATGCTGGCCAGCTTTATCTTTGCAGGGACCTGCTAATGATTTCTCCGCCCCCATCATTGGGGAAGCTCATACTCCCTAAGGACTGTGGGGTTTCCATTAGTCCCCAGCCAGTGGTAAGCAGGCAGGTTATAACATTGTGTGTGTGAGAGAGACCTGCGTGTGTGTGTGTGTGAGATAAGAGAGACATGAATGTATGTGTGAGAGAGTCATGTGCATGTGTATGCGCTGTCATGATATGCAAACATGCAGCTAATGAACACATAGAATAGGACACGACCAATGAGCAGTCAGGACATTCAGGGGTTGTATCTCACTATAAAAGGGATGAGGCACTCACACCCCGCCTCTTTCCACAGACCAACATCTACAGAGTGAGACAGGGTGTATCCTCAGCATCACACCCCAGCACGTGGCTTAGAGCATGGCTGGTTCAGTTAGACTGAGTAACTACATTTAGATTAGCAGAGAACTCATTGAGAACCGTGCTAATAGTTCAATAAAACACATTGAACTCACTTCAAAGTCTGGAGCATCTTTTACTCAAAACTGCATCAAGTGACAGCTTGTGTTATTCCAAATTACATAACACAACATGATACCAGGATTCTGTTCAATCTAGTTAGTTCAACTCAGCAAGATCCGTGATGACCAGCGAATGTCTACCGGCACAATGGAAAAGATTCCGGTTCCACACCAGCTCAGGAGCTCCGGCAATCTCAGTGCCAACTGGCGGACATTCAAGCAGGAATTTCAGCTTTACGTCGAAGCATCAGACCTCAATGGTGCGTCTGATGCACGGAAGATCGCTCGTTTCCACACCACAGCGGGTGATCACGCCTTGGAAATATTCAACTCCTTTCACTTCGCCGAAGACCAGGAGAAGACAAAGTTTCAGACCATCCTGGACAAGTTTGACAGCCACTGTGAGGTGGACACCAACGAAATCTTGGAGCGTAACATATTCAAGCAGTGATTGCAAGGTAAAGACGAATCCTTCAACTCATATTTAACTAACCTTAGACTGCTAGCGCAATTCTGCAACTTCGGTGATATCATGAGTCAATGATCAGAGACCAAATCGTTTTTGGAGATCACTCTGATCCTCTGGGAGAGCAGCTACTGAAGATCAAGCATATGATCCTGCCAGTCGCGATTGAAATATGCACAGTGCATGAGCACCCTGAAAATCGCAATTCCCAGTACAAAATGGCAGAAATTGATAAACTAGCCTCCCACGAGGCGGAGAGTGTGCAGGCCATCTCCCGGATGCAGTGCCTCAACATTGATGAAAGCGGCCATTACGCGCGCTCTTCCCAGGGCCCGACGCATGCGCGATGTGAACGGGGTAACAAAGCGGCCGAAACCCGCACGGCGCAGGCGCAGACGTCTGAGAACCGCACTGTGAATGTGCAACGACGCACGGAGCATCAGGACGTCGATGTCATGATGTGTTCGAACTGTGGCACCGCCCATTTAAAGAAACACTGCCCTGCAAGAGGCAGACGCTGTTTAAACTGCGGGAAGCCAGGCCACTATGCAACTCTGTGCAGATCTGCACCACCAGTCAGGATCCAGCGCTCCCAATTCCAACGACGGCACATCCGGAGTGTGCAACAACGCCTACAGGATTCTGATCCCGGCAGTGCCACGGATCCAGATGATGAATGCCTGGACAACACCTACCGTGTGGGCATTATTACAATGTGTGAATATGCCACACCAGACTCATCGCAAGTACAGTCAATCCTAGCTATGGATTCCGAGGACGAATGGCGAGCAGTGATGAAGGTCAACCACTGCCCCATCCAGTTCAAACTGGACACAGGTGTCTCTGCCAACCTCCTCTCACAGGCAGACTTCAGACGCATTAAGAAGCCCCCCACAGTCCTTCCAGCTGCCTGCAAGCTCCTGGATTACAACGGGAATTCCATCACGGCACTGGGATCCTGCCATCTGCACGTATCCAACCGACACACACAAGCACGGTTACATTTTGAAATTGTTAAGCCGGTCAGGGCATCCCTACTAGGTGCACACGCCTGCAAGCAGCTGAACCTCATTCAAAGGGTTTACACCACAGCAGCATCCCATGGGGATCTTCAGGCCGGCATCAACGACATCCTCGTTCAGTAACCAGATGTGTTCAACGGGATGGGCACGCTGCTGTATCGATCCAAGATTCTGCTATGACCTGATGCCAAGCCAGTGGTCCACGCATCACGTTGAGTCCCTGCTACACTGAGAGAGCGCCAGAAGGCACAGCTCAAGGATCTTCAGCAAAAAGGCATCATATCCAAGGTCACCGAACCGACTGACTGGGTCAGTTCGATGGTGTGCGTAAAGAAGCCTTCGGGGGACCTGTGCATCTGCATTGATCCCAAGGATCTCAATAAGAATATCATGCGGGAACACTACCCCATCCCGAAGCGGGAGGAACTCACGAGTGAGATGGCACACGCGCGCTTCTTCACCAAATTGGATGCATCACAGGGATTTTGGCAAATCCAGCTGGAAGAGTCCAGCAGAAGGCTCTGCACCTTCAACACGCCTTTTGGCAGATACTGCTACAATCGCATACCATTTGGCATCTTCTCGGCATCGGAGATATTCCATCGCATCATGGAGCAGGTGATGGAAGGCATTGAAGGGGTTCGTGTGGACGACATCATCATATGGTCCACGACCCAGGAAGAGCATGTGTCCCGTCTCCAGAAGGTATTCCGCCATGTACATGCCAACGGCCTAAAGTTAAACAGGTCCAAATGTTGTTTTGGCACATCGACGCTCAAGTTCCAAGGCGACCAGATCTCACAGCATGGCGTGCGCCCGGACACAGACAAAATCAAGGCCATCGAGGCGATGAAGGTCCCTGAGGACAAAAAGGCGGTGCTGCGCTTCTTGGGTATGGTCAGTTTTCTGGGCAAGTTCATTCCAAATATGGCCACACACACCACGGCCCTACGCAACCTGGTGAAAAAGTCAACTGCCTTTGAGTGGAAGGCGGCACAGACAGAGTGGCTGGAGCTGAAAGCCAAGCTCACCACTACATCAGTCCTGGCATTCTTCGACCCGGACCGGGAGACAAAGATATCCACAGATGCGAGTCGGGATGGCATCGGTGCGGTGTTGCTTCAACGAGATGACACATCATCCTGGGCACCAGTAGCCTACACATCAAGGGCGATGCCGCTCACTGAAACCAGATATGCTCAGATTGAGAAGGAGTGCTTGGGTCTTCTCATCGGCATCCTCAAATTTCATGATTATGTCTACGGCCTGCCGACATTCACTGTCGAGGCGGATTATAGGCCTCTGGTCCGCATCATCCACAAGGACCTGAATGACATGACGCCTCGGTTGCAGAGAATCCTGCTTAAACTTAGGAGGTATGACTTCAACTTGGTGTACACACCTGGCAAGGAGCTCATCATCGCTGATGCATTGTCCCGCTCCGTCACCTCGCCCAGTGAGCCGCTGGAGATCATCCAGCACATCGAATCGCAGGTGCAGCTGTGTGCTAGCACTCTCCTGGCGACAGATGAGAAGGTAGTTCTCATCCGAGATGAGACAGCCAAAGACCCCCTGTTGCAGTGAGTCATCCGCAACCTCACCAATGGCTGGCAGAAAGGGCAGTGCCCACAATTTTACAATGTGAAGGATGACCTGATGGTGATTGATGATATCCTCCTCCAGCTGGACAGGATTATCATTCCGCTCAGTCTCCGAGCTTGCGCCAGATTCATGAAGGACACCTGGGCATCGAGAAGTGCAGACGCAGAGCTCGGCAAGCTGTCTACTGGCCTGGCATCAGCCAGGATATCACGAACATGGTCCTGAACTGTGCTACCTGTCAGCGGTTTCAGCCAGCGCAGAGCAAGGAGACGCTCCAACCGCATGACATAGTGACCTCTCTGTGGTCCAAGGTTGGCATCGACCTCTTTCATGCGAATGGTCGCGACTACGTATTGATCATCGACTATTTCTCGAATTACCCTGAGGTGCTGAAGCTCCCGGACCTCACTTCTCGGACCGTCATCAAAGCCTGTAAGGAGACGTTCTCAAGGCATGGCATCCCAATCACCGTCATGAGCGACAATGGCCCATGCTTTAACAGTCGAGGATGGTCCACATTTGCCAGGTTATACAATTTTCAACATGTCACCTCCAGTCCGCACTATCCGCAGTCCAATGGAAAAGTCGAGAAAGGGGTGCACATTGTGAAACAGCTCATCTGCAAGGCCGCGGACTCTGCTTCCGACATACACCTTGCACTGCTTGCGTACAGGGCGACTCCATTGTCCACTGGCATGTCGCCGGCTCAACTCCTGATGACCAAGGACTTGTGGACGACGCTTCCAGCCATACACCTGCCCAACCTGGATCACCTCCCGGTGCTGCAGAAGATGCAGCAGCTCAGAGACCGTCAAAAGCAGGGCTATGATGCCCATGCCACCGATCTAGCTGTGCTATCCCCGGCATACACTGTCAGGATCAAGATATCGGATGGTGGGTGGTCTACTCCGGCTCATTGTTCGACAGGCCGCGCCCCACTCTTATGTTGTACGTATGGCTGATGGCTCCATCGTGCAAAGGAATCGACGGGCACTGTGCAAAGTTGCCTGCCCGCAACCACTTTCTCCTCCATTTCCATGTGTTGAATTGCCACCTCCAGATACCTCAAACCATGAGGCCACCAGTCAGGCTTCCATCCCGCCTGTCAAGGCGCCGTCGGCCCCTCCGCTACCTCTCCGGCGGTCGACCAGGATCAGCCGCAAGCCTCAGAGACTGGACTTGTGAACGTTTGTTTTGTTTGCTCTGTTCTGTTGTCCTCCATCAGTCACGTTAGACAGACTCATTCACATGTAAATACATTCACATACGCCAACAAAACATGAAAAATAGGGGCGATGTCATGATATGCAATCATGCAGCTAATGAACACATAGAATAGGACACCACGAATGAGCAGTCAGGACACTCAGGGGTGGTATCTCACTATAAAAGGGATGATGCACTCACACCCCGCCTCTTTCCACAGACCAACATCTACAGAGTGTGGTGAACACTACTAATGGTATATTATATGTATTACGGCACTGCCCGTATATTAGAGGTACAATCGTAAATCCCTGCCTGCTGGCTCTACCCAGCAGGCAGCATGTAAAAGTGTGTGCTCTCCTGCGCTGCAGATATTCTGGTTCCAGCTACAGGAGACACAACATCTTGTTCAATAGAGCCTTGATTGTTCCACTATTCTTGTCTCGTGATAATTGGCGGTACATCAATTTATTGAACAAGATTTTTAAACGATGGATCGCCTCATCAAGCCTGATCACCTGCAGCTGAGCCCTCACGCAGCCACCGCCACATCCACCTTCGACCACTGGCTAGCCTGCTTCGAAGGCTACCTCAGAGCAGACGCTGAAGAACCCTCAGACTCGCAGAAGCTCCAAGTCCTCTATTCACGGGTGAGCCCTGACATTTTTCCCCTCATCCGGGATGCGGCAACCTACTCCGAAACGATGACGCTCCTGAAGGGACATTACATTCGACCGGTGAATCAAGTGTACGCCAGGCACTTCCTGGCCACGAGACAGCAACTCCCCGGGGAGTCTCTGGATGATTTCTTGCGTGCCCTGCAGATCCTAGGTAGGAACTGTGACTGCCAGACAGTTTTGGCAGTCCAGCACACCGAACGTTTAATTAGAGACGCTTACGTCACGGGCATGAAGTCTGCGTACGTCCGCCAGCGGCTATTGGAAGGGGGTACGCTCGATCTTGCGGGGACTAGGCAGCTCGCTCATTCGTTAGAAGTGGCCTCCCGTAACATTCAGTCCTACGCCCCCGACCGCGCGGCACCCTCATGGGCACCGTGGGCCCCACCAGCTGCCAACTCCAGCTCATCGCAAGCCTGCGCCGTGCAGCAGCCAGCCAACTCTGGGGGGCCCGTTATTTTTGCGGATGAAACAAACACCCCAGGCAGCGCTGCCTGGCGCGGAGCGCGATCTGCAACGGGTGTGGGAAGACAGGACACTTTGTTTCTGTTTGCCAGGCCCGGTCGGTCGCCACTGTTTCCAGGCCCGGCATTTCTACACCCCCACGTGCGACCCAGGGGCACCGCCATCTTCCCCTCCACAAGCCACGTGCGGCCCGTGGGCGGCGCCATCTTTGATGCCGCACACCATGTGCGACCTGTGAGCGCCGCCATCTACGGCGCCATTTTGGACCGCGCCTCAGGACCTCTGCTCGTCTGACCGTTCATCGGCTACCACTACCTCCGCCACCGCTGATCAGCCCGGGACCTCCGAGCATCTTCCGCAGCTCACCTCTATCACCCTGGATCAGTCTCGGCCCCGCAACCTCACGACCGCCACGACGACGGTGAAGATCAATGGGCACGAGATGACCTGCCTCTTTGACTCCGGGAGCACAGAGAGCTTCATCCACCCCACTATGGTAAGGCGCTGCTCCCTCCCGGTACACCCCGTCACCCAGAAAATCTCCCTGGCCTCCAGATCCCATTCCGTTGAAATCCGGGGGTACTGTATCGCGACCCTCACCATCCAGCGCGTAGAGTTCAGCAACTTCCGGCTCTACGTCCTCCCCCGCCTCTGCGCTGCCCTGTTACTCGGCCTGGATTTTCCGTGCCATCTCCAAAGCCTGACTTTAAAATTTGGCGGACACCTACCCCCCCTCACCGTCTGCGACCTCACGACCCTTAAGGTCGATCCACCTTCGCTGTTTGCGAACCTCACCCCGGACTGCAAACCCGTCGCCACCAGGAGCAGACGGTACAGTGCCCATGACAGGACCTTCATCAGGTCGTAGGTCCAACGGCTTCTTCTTTTACCATACATTTGTGCCGAATTTTAGCAGCGTGGTTGCTCCACTGCCGGACTTGCTGAACCCCAAATTATACAAAACCATTCAAGTTGGCTATCGTTGCGAGTGATGTGAGCGTAGGTGCTGTGCTCTTGCAAGAAGACGACAAAGTAATAGAGCAGCCTATTGGGTATTTTTCCAAAAAATTAAATGATCATCAGAGGAAGTATTCGACAATTGAAAAGGAAACTTTGAGCTTGGTGCTGGCTTTGCAACATTTTAACATTTATGCTACCAGCAATTCGTCTGAAACAATTGTATATACTGATCATAATCCGTTGACGTTTTTGGAGAAATTCAAGAATAAAAATGCCAGACTGTTTCAATAGAGTCTATTATTACAGCCATTTAATTTAAAACTTATACATATGGCAGGACAGGAAAACGTAATAGCCGATGCTTTGTCCCGAATGTGATAACGAGAAGAAGGTTCGATGGTGGAAGACAAAGAACTGAAATTTTTTTTTTGGGGGTGGAGGTGTCATGTGAGTGTCACTTTAAGAAAGGTTTTGTCTTACCACATGATTGTAGCACGGCTTCAGTGATGTCACTTGTGGGTGGAGTTGGTCTGTGGCTGTCAGGTGAGAGGCGGTTTAGTGTTTGGGTTTCAGTTTTGGTTTGTTGCTTTGGACTGCAAAAGAGAAATAGTGTTTCCCTGTTTTCATTTTAAAGCAGTTCCAGAGAACTGAAAGCACATTGGGTGTGGCAAACTGCCTCGGTAACTTGAAAGATAGACTCCGGAAGGAGTTTTGAATCTGCTGGTTGGAGGCTGGATCTCAGGGAAAGGACCAGTCCCATTCAAGTGAGGTTACAGTGCGCTGGGCCACGCCCATGAAAAGGGTTTTGGTTTATTGGAGTTTGTACCAATTGGAACAGCTACTAAGGGGGATTAATTAAGAGTTATATGCATAGATTACTGCAGCTGTTGTGTTTTCTTTATGTTTGTAAGCGAATGCACCTTTTGGATTGATAACCATTTCTTTAAATGTACTGAACAGACTGTATGCTTTAGCTGTTATATCATAAGATGAATATTTATAATATTTACAAGGTTAACATGAAAAATTACGACAAGCAAATTTCTGCTTATCAAAGTCGCATTCAGCTGACCTGTTCTCTTTTGATCCAATTATGGTGATTGGCTAATAATTCAAATGGCCATATAAACCTATCAACATCATTCCTCCCTTTCAAATATAAAATCAATTTAATAACATGGTGGGGCCCATAGTCCATGGTCTTAATTACTGAACTCAAAGCTGAGGCATGTTTCTCTGCCTGTTCAATAGCATTGCAGTGTACTTTCTCATCCTCCTTGGCCTTTTGATGGCGCTGTTTCTCCTTCTTCTAGGCCTTGAATTCATGTTGTTCCTCCTTTTCCTCCATGTGCATGTTGCTCTCATTCTACCTGAACCTTCAATTTCAATATTTCTACCTGAACCTTCAATTTCAATATTTCTAACTGAAACAGCCTTTCCTAGTCTTTTCAGCCTCCATGAAGCAAGCCTCCTCAATAATTTTGCTTATTTATATTTGGTCAACATTTCAAAACAGAATTGTGTTCATGCAACAGTTGCCTTGAAAATGAACTCTCAGTGCCAGTGTTATACCAGGATCATGATCTTCTACCCAATCTAGCATGTAGTACGACTCCTGCCCTAATATTTGAGGTCAGGGTATTTAAATAACCAGTGTTGTTTCTGAAATGCAATTTTATGCAATACAGGAGTAATAATCCATGAAGGGGTAAAGTAGAAGCCATTAAATAACACTAAATAGCATATGCTGTCTGGGGGAGCAGCAGGTGAGTAGTGATCTATGTGAAAAACTGAGATTTATGCCAGGTTGTGGAAAATCCTGCCCCATGTCAGAAAAGAGATAGGTCATTGAGGATTGAGATGAAGAGGAATTACATCTTTTAGAGTGTGGTGAATCATGGAATTTTCTACCCAAGAGGACTGTGGAAGTTCAATCAATGAGCAGTTTGAAGAAAGAAATCAATAGGTTTCTGGATGGTAATGACATCAAGGGATAGTGGAGAGAAATGTTGTGTGGGAACATGATCGACAATAATTTGTTTGAATGGCAGGGCAGGCTCGAAGGGCCAAATTGCCAATCCTGCTCCTGTGTTCCTTTGTTCCTAGGTCAGCAGAACAGCTTTTGCTTTTATAGCACAAGTTAATTGCACTTTCTGTTTTTATATCTGATAGTAGCAGTCTATTTCTCAAAGTTGCCTTCATCAGAAAGATGAAACATTTGAGAACTAAAACAATGACCACAGCAGTACAAGTTCTGTTTGTTGGGCAATGGATACCTGAACGAGTGATATGTGATAATGGTGCCTCCAGAGAGTTTAAGGAATTTACTGAGCAATTTGAGTTTAACATAGAATCATAGGATCCCTACATGTAGAAGGAGGCCATTCGGCCCATCTGCACCGACCATCCGAAAGAGCACCCTACCAAGGTCCACTCCTCCGCCCTATCCCCATAACCCCACCAAATCTTTGGAATTAAATTGCCTCTAATTTAGAATGGCCAATCCATCTAACCTTCACATTTGTGGACTGTGGGAGGAAACCGGAGCACCTGGAGGAAACCTGCGAAGACATGGGGACAAAGTGCAAATTCCACACAGATGTTCGCCCAAGACCATGATTGAACCCTGGTCCCTGGAATTGTGAGGCAGCAATGTTAACTACTGTGCCACCGTGCAATCCTCATCACCTCATCACCATATTACCCACAGAAAAGCAATAGTGATGGAGGGTTCATTAGTTAGCGGAACAGACAGGCATTTCTGTGGCTGTAGATGTGACTCCAGAATGGTATGATCCCTCCTTGATGCCAGGGTCAAGGAAGTCACAGAGTGGCTGCAGGATATTCTTCTGGGGGAGGGTAAACAGCCAGAGATTGTGGTCCACATTGGTATCAATGACTTAGGTAGGAAGCAGGATGGGTCCTGCAATCAGAATTTAGAGAGCGAAGTAGAAGATTGGCAAGCAGTACCACAAATGTAGTAATCTCCGGATTACTCCCAGTTCCATGTGCAAGTACAGAGATAGGAGGAAAAGGCAGATGAATGCAAGGCTGGAAAGCATCATGGGAGTTTCCCTTTAAGAAAGGTGCTTGCCTTATCAGGTGGCTTTAGTGATGTCAGTTTTGTGGGTGGAGCTGAGCTGTGGCTGTGAGGTTTGATTTAGTTTCACTTTCAGTTTTTGACTGCTGTGGACTCGGGGGGAGAAAGAAGTGTGTTTCCTGTCTATCTATATTTTTATTTTAAAGAGTTGTTCCAGAAAAAAAAAAATCCATCGATTATAGCTATTTTGGTAACTTAAAAGGTATAGTTTGCTTTCCGGAAGGGTTTACACCTGCTGGTGAGACAGGATTAGAATCTCAGGAAAAGCCAGTCTTATTCAAGTGAGAATGCAGAGTGCTGGGCCACGCCCTTGAAAAGGGTTTTTGGTTTATGGGATTTTGTTTTTGAATTGGAACAGTTAAAGGGGGAATTCATTAAGTGTGTCATACATATATTACTGTAGCTGTGTGGAGTCTTTATGTTTGTAATTGATAAAAATTCTTGCCGTGTGTTTATATATATATGTTAACTAAGTTCTTATAATAAAGCTTATTTTGATTAAAGTATGCAGAAATACTGATGAATCACACCTGCAGAGAAGGCTCTTGTGCTCATCCTAGCCAAATTCAACATAAAAGTTGTAGGTCAGGGAAACTTCACAATATACTTTGGAGTTTCTAAGCCCTGGCCCATGACAAACAATGGTGCAGGAGGAAGGGCTTTAGATTCCTGGGATTAGCTCAGGGGAAGATGGGACCTGTACAAGCTGGGCAGGTTGCACCTGAGCAAAGCTGGGACTGAGTTCCTTTCGGAGCATTTAGCGAGTGCTGTTGGGGGGCTTTAAACTAACTCGGCAGGAGTGTGGGAACCAAGAGGAAATATTAGAGAGGAATACCAGGATGCACCAAATACTGGTATAGGGAATAGTAAATCAATTGGTGAAATCAAAGTAAGGGAGAAAATAATGACATCTAAATCACGGTTACTGTGCATATCTGTAAATGCATGGAGTATAGTAAATAAGATTGGGGAGTTGCAGGCGCAGATTGCATTGTGGAAGTATGATGTTGTGATGATAACAGAGACCCGGCTCAAGGAAGGACAGGTCTGGGTGTTAAATATTCCTGGGTACAAGGTGTTCAGAAAAGATAAAGGTAAAAAAGGTAAAGTCGCCAAAGTCCCAGATGACCAGAGGCTGCTTTCCCCTTTGAGGGGGAGTGCTGACTGGTGGCGATTTAATCTGTGGGTCACCATACCTCAGGTGAGGGTCAAGGTTGAGAAGGTTGAATAACCTCAGCAGGTATGGGTTTTGCTCAGTTGGGTAGACAGCTGGTTCGAGATGCAGAGCGAGGCCAGCAACGTAAGTTGAGAAAAGATAGGAAAGGAAGGAAGGGAGAAGGGGTGGCTGTGTTGGTTAAGTAGAGCATTGCAGTGCTGGGGAAAGTGGATGTTCCTGAGGGTTCAAGCACAGAATTGATTTGGTTAATGATAAGGAATACACGGGCGGAGTTATATTTCTTGATTTGGTTTCTAGACCACCAACTAGTGAAAAGGATGTAGAAAACAAATCTGCAAGGAAATTACAGAAAGATACAAACATTATTTTTTTTAAAATATATTTTTTATTCTCCTTTTTCACATTTTCTCCCAAATTTACACCCAACAATAAACAATAATCAATAATCAGTAACAAATTTAATGTCAATCCCCATATCAATAACAACGATTCCATCCTCCCACCAAACCCCAAACATTGTCCCGCATTTTAACATAAACAAATGACAAAAAGGAATCAGGAATCACCCATAATCACCATTAACACATACAGTCCCCCTCCCCCCAACCCTCCCAACCCCCCTAATGTTCGATGTGATCCAATTCTGGAAAGTGCACAATGAATAATGCCCATGAATTGTAGAACCCCTCCATCCTTCCCCTCAGTTCAAATTTGACCTTTTCAAGCGTTCAGAATTTCAGCAGGTCCCGTCGCCACGCCAGGGCACAGGGTGGCGAGGTTGATCTCCATCCCAACAGGATCCGCCTTTGGGCGATCAACGAGGCGAAGGATACAACATCTGCCTCCGCGCCCGTTTCGACACCTCGAATATGGCCTTCCGAGGGCCCGGGTCCAGTTTCACGTGCACCACTTTAGAGATTACCCTAAACACCTCATTCCAGTAATCCTCCAGCTTTGGACAGGACCAAAACATATGAACGTGGTTTTCGGGGCCCCGCCTGCAACGTTCACACACATCTTCTACCTCCTCAAAGAGCCGGCTCATCCTCGCCCTTGTAAGGTGCGCTCTATACACCACCATCTGCTGTATCAGCCCCAACCTCGCACACGAGGTGGAAGCGTTCACCCTCCGGAGCACCTCACACCAGAACCCCTCCTCCATATCCTCTCCCAACTCTTCCTCCCACTTTGCCTTGATCCCTTCTAGCGGCGCCTTCTCCTCCTCCTCCGTAAACCGCCGATACTACCCCCTTCTCCAGTCCCCCTGTCGTCAGCACCTCCTCCCGCAATGTGGAAGCCGGCTCTACTGGGAAGCTCTGTATCTCCTTTCTGGCAAAGTCTCGAACCTGCATGTATCTAAATATTTCCCCCTGCTCCAACCCATTTTTCGCTCCCAGCTCCTTCAGTCCCGCAAAACGACCCCGAAGAAATAAATCTTTTAGTGTCCTACTTCCTTCCTCCCCCCATCTCCAAAAATTTCCATCTCACTTCCCTGGCTCAAATCTATGGTTCCCCCGAATCGGCATTACCCTTGACTCTGCCCCCAACCCGAAGTACTGTCAAAACTGCCTCCAAATTCTCAATGAAGCTATTGCTACCGGACTCTCTGAGTATCTCCCCGGGGCCATGGGTAGCGGCGCTGTTGCTAGCGCTGTTGCTAGCGCTGTCGCTAGCGCTGCCGCTAGCGCTGTCATGATATGCAGACATGCAGATAATGATATACAGACAGGCACAGACAGGCAGCTAATGAACACAGAGAACAGGACACGACCAATGAGCAGGCAGGACACTCAGGGGTGGTATCTCACTATAAAAGGCACAAGGCACTCACATGCCATCTCTTTCGACTGATGAACATCCACAGAGTGAGTCAGGGTGTATGTACACTATCACAACTCCAGCACGTGGCTAAGAGCTAGTCTGGTTCAGGCAGACAGAGTAACCACACTTTTAGGTTAGCAGAGAGTCGAACTCGTAGAGAACTGTGCTAACTGTGCTACTGGTTCAATAAATCAGATTGAACTGACTTCAAGGTCTGGAGTATCTTTTGGTTAAAGCTGCATCCAGTTGCAGCCTGTGTTATCCGAGAGTACATAACACATGCTACCAGGAGACTGCTTAATCTAGGTGGTTTACCTCAGTCCGTTCCGTGATGACCAGCGAATGTATCCTGGCACCATGGAGAAGATTCAGGTTCCTGACCAGCTCAGGACATCCGGCAATCTCAGTGCCAACTGGCGGACATTCAAGCAAAAGTTTCTGCTGTGCATCGAAGCTTCAGACCTCGTGGGTGCGTCTGATGCAAGGAAGCTAGCGCTTCTCCTCTGAACAGCGGGTGATCAAGCCATCAAACTCTTCAACTCTTTTCACTTCACCGAAGGCCAGGAAAAGACAAAGTTTCAGACCATCCTGGACAAATTTGACAGTCACTGTGAAGTGGGCACCAATGAAATCTTCGAGCGCTACATATTCAAACAGCGTCTACAAGGTAAAGATGAATCTTTCAACTCCTTCTTAACTAACCTCCGCCTGCTCGCGCTGTCCTGCAACTTTGGTGATATTGCTGACTCCATGATCAGAGATCAAATCGTTTTTGGAGTTTACTCTGATCCTCTGAGAGAGCAGCGGCTGAAAATCAAGCAATGACCCTGCCAGTCGCGATTGAAACATGCACAGTGCATGAGCACTCAAAAAATCGCTATGCCCAGTACAAATCGGCTGAAAATGAGAAACCTGCCTCCCACGAGGCAGAGAGTGTGCAGGCCATCTCCCCGATGCAGCGCCTCAGCATTGATGAAAGCGGACATTTCACGAGCATTTCCCGGGGCCCCGCGTATGCGCGATGCGAACGGGATACAAAGCGGCCGACACCCGCACTGCGCACGTGCGACGAGGCACGGAGCGTCAGGACGCTGACGTCATGATGTGCTCAAACTGCAGCAACACCCACTGAAAGAAGCACTGCCCTGCAAAAGGCAGGCGATGTTTAAACTGCGGGAAGCCTGGACACTATGCAGCCTTGTGCAGGTCTGCACCACCAGTCAGGGGCCAGCGCTCCCAATTCTGACGACGGCGTGTTCAGACTGTGCAACAATGATCACAGGATTCTGATCCTGGCAGCACAACGGATCCAGAGGAAGAATGCCTGGACTCCGCCTGCTGTGTGGGCATCGTTACCAAATGTGAATATGCCACATCCAACTCATCACAAATTCAATCCATCCTCGCTGTGGATTCTGCGGACGAATGGCGTGCGGTGATGCAGGTCAACCACTGCTCCATCCAGTTTAAGCTGGACACAGGTGCTTCTGCCAACCTCCTCTCACAGATTTCAAATGCATCAAGAAGCCCCCCAAGGTCCTTCCAGCAGCCTGCAGGCTCCTGGACTACAACGGAAATGTCATCACGACACTGGGATCCTGCCATCTACTCGTCTCCAACCGGAGCACCCATGCACGGTTACGTTTTGAAATTGTCAAGCCAGACAGGGAATCCCTACTTGGCGCACATGCCTACAAGCAGCTGAACCTCGTGCAGCGGGTTTACACAACAACATCCTCCAATGTGGATCTTCAGGCCGGCATTGACGACATCCTCGCTCAGTATCCGGATGTGTTCGACGGGGTGGGCACGCTGCCATATCGATGCAAGATTCTGCTACGACCTGATGCCAAGCCAGTGGTCCACGCACCACGCCGGGTCCCGGCTCCGCTGAGGGAGCGCCTGAAGGCACAGCTCAAGGATCTTCAGCAACAGGGCATCATTTCCAAGGTAACCGAACCGACTGACTGGGTCAGCTCGATGGTATGTGTTAGAAAGCCTTCGGGAGACCTGCGCATCTGCATTGGTCCCAAGTATCTCAATAAGAATATAATGCATGAACATTACCCCATCCCGAAGCGGGAGGAACCCACCAGTGAGATGGCACACGCACGTTTTTTCACATGGTTAGATGCATCACATGGATTTTGGTAAATCCAGCTGGATGAGTCCAGCAGAAGGCTCTGCACCTTCAACACACCGTTTGGCAGATACTGCTAAAATCGCTTGCCGTTTGGCATTGTCTCGGCATCGGAGATCTTCCATCGCATCATGGAGCAGATGATGGAGGGCATTGAAGGGGTTCGTGTGTACGTGAACGACATCATCATATGGTCCACAACCTCTGAAGAGCATGTTTCCCGTCTCCAGCAGGTATTCCACCGTGTCCATGCCAAATGTTGCTTTGACATGTTGACACTCAAGTTCCTAGATGACCAGATCTCTCAGCAGGGCGTGCGCCCGGGCACAAACAAGGTCAAGGCCATCAAAACCATGAAGGTCCCTCAAGACAAGAAGGCGGTGTTGCACTTCCTGGGCATGGTCAATTTTCTGGGCAGGTTCAGCCCAAACATGGCTTCACACTCCACGACCCTAAGAAACCTGGTGAAAAAGTCCACTGCCTTTGAGTGGAAGGCAGCACATCAGGCAGAGTGGTTGGAGCTGAAAGCCAAGCTCACCACTGCACCCGTCTTGGCATTTTTTGACCCAGACAGGGAGACGAAGATCTCAATAGATGCGAGGAGGATGGCATCGGTGCGGTGCTGCTTCAATACGATGACACTTCATCCTGGGCACCAGTAGCCTACGCATCGAGGGCCATGACGCCCACCGAAACAATGTATGTGCAAATAGAGAAGGAATGCCTGGATCTTCTCACTGGCATTCTCAAGTTTCACAAATATGTCTGCGGCCTGCCGACATTCACTGTCGAGACGTATCATAGGCCTCTGGTTCACATTATCCACAAGGACCTGAACGACATGACGCCTCGGTTGCAGATCATCCTCCTCAAACTCAGAAGGTACGACTTTGACTTAGTGTACACGCCTGGCAAGGAGCTCATCATTGCTGATGCAACGTCCCGCTCCATCACCTTGCCTAGTGAACCGCTGGAAATCATCCGGCAGCTGTGTGCTAGCACCCTCCCAGCGTCTGATGAGAAGGTGGTTCATATCCGCGAGGAGACAGCCAAAGACCCCCTCTTGCAGCCTGTCATTCACCACCTCGCCAATGGCTGGCAGAAAGGACAGTGCCCTCAATTTTACAATGTAAAGGACAACCTGACGGTGATTGATGGTATCCTCCTCAAGCTGGAGCGGATTGTCATTCGACTCAGTCTCCAGAGCTTGGTGCTCTGCCAAATCCATGAGGGACACTTGGGCTTTGAAAAGTGCAGGCCCAGAGCCAGGCAGGCTGTCTACTGGCCTGGTATTAGCCAGGACATCTCGAACATGGTCCTCAACTATGCGACCTGTCAACACTTCCAGCCAGCACAGAGTAAGGGGAAGCTCCAGCAGCATGAAATCGAGACCTCCCCAGTAGTACCCTCAAAAACGACACGAGAGTGTAGAATGGTAAATTTAAGGCTTTAATAAGCAGAGAACTAGTCAGTGACCGAGACGTGTGCTTACTGAGTGCCACCTACAGGGCGTCACCTTATATACGGCTCCCTGGTGGGCGGTGCCGGAGGCGGAGTCTCCCAGGATTCCAAACCCAGTCTTAAAGGGGCATCACCTACATGGTGTTAAGGGTACAGTAACCATTCATCACACTCCAGCAGCATGAAATCGAGACCTCCCCGTGGTCCAAAGTTGGCATCGACCTCTTTCGTGCGAATGGTCGTGACTATGTGTCGATTATTGACTATTTCTCCAACTACCCTGAAGTCGTGAAGCTCTCAGACCTCACATCTCGGACCGTCATCAAGGCCTGTAAGGAGACGTTCTCCAGGCATGGTATCCCACTCACTGTCATCAGTGACTGGCCCGTGCTTCAGCAGCCATGAGTGGTCTATGTTTGCCAAGTCATACCATTTCAAACATGTCACTTCTAGCCCACACTATCTGCAATCCAATGGGAAGGTTGAAAAAGGGGTGCACATTGTGAACTAGCTCATCAGCAAGGCCGCGGATTCTGCTTCGACATCTACCTCGCGCTGCTTGCGTACAGGACGACCCCACTGGCATGTCGCCGGCTCAACCCCTGATGAACAGGGACCTGCGGACGACACTCCCAGCCATACACTTGCCCAACCTGGACCATCTCCCGGTGCTGCAGAAGATGCAGCAGCTCCAAAACCAGTAAAAGCAGGGCTATGATGCTCATGCCACTTATTTGCCCGTGTTATCCCCGACAGACACTGTCAGGATCAAGATGCCGGATGGTGGCTGGTCTGCTCCAGCTGTCATTCTTCAACAGGCTGCGCCCCGCTCGTATGTTGTAGGTATGGCTGATGGTTTGCGCAGGCACTGCGCAAAGTTGCCTGCCCGCAACCACTTTCTTCTCCGTTTCCATCCATTGTTTTGCCACCTCCTGATACCTCGAACTATGAGGCCACCAGTCAGGCTTCCATCCCGCCTGTCAAGGCGCCGTCGTCCCCACCACCACCTCTCCGGCGGTCGACAAGGATCAGATGCAAGCACCAGAGACTGGACTTATGAACCTTTGTTTTGTTTGCTATGTTCTGTTTTCTCACATTAGACAGCTGTCTTCACATGTAAATACGTTCACATAGGCCACGGCTTTCAAATATGTTAATATATGCCACCACATGTAAGTTCCCATATGCCAACAAAACATTTTTAAAAAGGGAGATGCTGTGATATGCAGACATGCAGATAATGATATACAGACAGGCACAGACAGGCAGCTAATGAACACAGAGAACAGGACATGACCAATGACCAGGCAGGACACTCAGGGGTGGTATCTCACTATAAAAGGCACGAGGCACTCACACTCCGTCTCTTTCGATTGATGAACATCTACGGAGTGAGTCAGGGTGTATGTACAGTATCACACCTCCAGCACGTGGCTAAGAGCTAGTCTGGTTCAGTCAGACAGAGTAACCACACTTAGGTTAGCAGAGAGTCGAACTCATAGAGAACTGTGCTAATTGTGCTACTGGTTCAATAAATCAGATTGAACTGACTTCAAGGTCTGGAGTATCTTTTGGTTAAAGCTGCATCCAGTTGCAGCCTGTGTTATCCCAGAGTACATAACACATCAAGCGCCTTCAATCCCTACCCCCTACCCAAACTCTCCTCCATTCTGACCCATTGGGAGTCATCCCCTCTGACCCAGCTCCGTACCTTCTCCACATTCGCCACCCAGTAATAATACATCAGGTTCGGAAGACCCAAACCCCCTGCCTGCCTTGCTCTCTGTCGTAGCACCTTTTTAATTCTGGCCACCTTCCCTCCCCATATGAACAAGGTAATCATTCCTTCAATCTCTCTAAAAAATGCCTTTGGCAGGAAAATCGGCAGGCATTGAAAAATAACCAGGAATCGCGGCAGCAGATTCATTCTAACCGCCTGTACCCGACCCGCCAATGACATAGTGAGACCATCCCACTCTGCCAGATCAGCTTTCACTCTCCTCACTAAACTAGAAATGTTGTACCTGCGGAGCCCCCCCCCCGCCCCACAATCTCAAGCAACCTGCACCTCCAGCTATCTAAAGTGAGTCCCTGCCTTACGGAATGGGAGGCCCCCCACCCTGACCCTACCCCTGGCCGAGACACCACAACATATTCACTCTTGTCTAGATTTAATTTGTACCCTGAGAAAGACCCAAACACCCGAAGCAGCTCCAGTATTCCTCCTATTGACACACTCGGTTCCGACACGTATAATAACAAGTCATTGGCATATAAGGACACCCTATGCTCTAGTCCCCCCCCCCCCTCCCTTTCCATACCCCCAAACTTCTTAATGCGATGGCAAATGGCTCGATCGCGAGTGCAAACCTCAGGGGGACATAGGACATCCCTGCCTAGTCCCACGGTGGAGAGGAAAGTATCTCGAGCTGATGTTATTTGTGCGGACACTCGCCCTCGGCTCCTTATATAATAGCTTTACCCAGTCCACAAATCTTGGTCCAATTCCAAACTGCTCTAGAACTGCCATTAAGTACCCCCATTCTACCCAGTCAAACGCCTTCTCAGCGTCCAATGCCACAACCACCTCTGTTTCCTTCCCCTCCGCCGGTACCATAACCACGTTCAATACCCTCCTAATGTTCGAAAAGAGCTGCCTCCCTCTCACAAACCCCATCTGAACTTCACCTGTCACCTTCGGGAGGCACTCCTCCAGCCTACCTGCCAGTAGATGCAAACATTATAGAGCAGTTTTAATGTGGGACTTTGACTACCCAAATGTAAACTGGGACCGTGGTATTGTAAAGGGTGGAGAGGGGCAAAGGTTACAAGATTGTGTGCAAGAGTTTTCTTTCCAACAATATATGTCCAGTCCAACAAGAAAGGATGCAGTGTTGAACCAGGTGCTTGAAAATGAGGTGGACCATGTAGATCAAGTGTCAGTGGGGAAAAATGCAGGAAACAGTGACCATTGTATCATGCGGTTTAGGATGATGATAAAAAAGGTTAATAGGCAATCCAGAGTTCAAATAATTAATTGGTGGAGAGCCGACTTCAATGGAACAAGAATGGAGCTGGGCCAGTTAGATTGGAATGAATGGTGAGCGGGAAAACTGTAGCTGAACAATGGGCCACCTTCAAAAAAGAAATGGTACAGTCGAAGTATATTCGTTCAAAAGGGAAATGTAGGGCAAACCAATCCAGTGCTCCCCAGATGAAAAAGGTAATAGAAATTAGAGAAGATAGAAAAAGTGTGCTTCTGCCAAGTGTCAGGTAGAAAATACTATTGAGAATCAGTTTGAATAAGAAGGGTCAGAGAGGAGGTGAAAATGCACATTAGATAAACAAAGTGGGATTAAGAGCAAAGACTGGCAGCCAGCATAAAGGGGCATACCAAAAAAATATTAAGGTAGATAAGTCCCCAGGGCCTGATGGGATCTACCCTAGAATACTGAAGGAGGCAAGAGAGGAAATTGCTGAGGCCTTGACAGAAATCTTTGGATCCTCACTGTCTTCAGGTGATGTCCGAGAGGACTGGAGAATAGCCAATGTTGTTCCTTTGTTTAAGAAGGGTAACAAGGATAATCCAGGGAACTACAGGCCGGTGAGCCTTACATCCGTGGTAGGGAAATTACTGGAGAGAATTCTTCGAGACAGGATCTCCTCCCATTTGGAAGCAAGGGGTCATATTAACGAGAGCCATCACGGTTTTGTGAAGGGGAGGTCGTGTCTCACTAACTTGATAGAGTTTTTCGAGGAGGTCACAAAGATGATTGATGCAGGTAGGGCAGTGGATGTTGTCTATATGGACTTCAGTAAGGCCTTTGACAAGGTCCCTCATGGCAGACTGGTGCAAAAGGTGAAGTCACACGGGATCAGAGGTGAGCTGGCAAGAACTGGCTAGGTCATAGAAGGCACAGAGTAGCAATGGAAGGGTGCTTTTCTGATTGGAGGGCTGTGACTAGTGGTGTTCCGCAGAGATCAGTGCTGGGACCTTTGCTGTTCGTAGTATATATAAATGATTGGAGGAAAATGTAACTTGTCTGATTAGTAAGTTTGCGGATGACACAAAGGTTGGTGGGATTGCGGATAGCGATGAGGACTGTGAGAGGATACAGCAGGATTTAGATTGTTTGGAGACTTGGGTGGCGAGATGGCAGATGGAGTTTAATCCGGGCAAATGTGAGGTAATGCATTTTGGAAGGTCTAATACAGGTAGGGACTGTACAGTGAATGGTAGAACCCTCAAGAGCATTGACAGTCAGAGAGATCTTGGTGTACAGGTCCACAGGTCACTGAAAGGGGCAATACAGGTGGAGAAGGTAGTCAAGAAGGCATACAGCATGCTTGCCTTCATTGGCTGGGCATTGAGTATAAAAATTGGCAAGTCATGTTGCAGCTGTATAGAACCTTAGTTAGGCCACACTTGGAGTACAGTGTTCAATTCTGGTCGCCACACTACCAGAAGGATGTGGAGGCTTTAGAGAGGGTGCAGAAGAAATTTACCAGGATGTTGCCTGGTATGGAGGGCATTAGCTGAGGGATTGAATAAACTTGGTTTGTTATCACTGGAACGAAGGAGGTTGAGGGGCGACCTGATAGAGGTCTACAAAAGGATTGGGCTGCCCCAACTGCGCATGTGCGGGGAATGTCTTACGCATGCCGGCCCCTCACCAACATGGCGCCGGTGTTATGGGGCTGCATGTGGGAGGAGGTAGGCCCGGGGGGTGGGGGGAGAGGCCGGCACGCCCATCGTTGGGCCCCGATCGTGGGCCAGACCCCATCGGAGGCCACCCCGGTGAAAGAGCCCCCCATCTTCCCCCACAGGCCACGCCCCTAGCGTTCCCGCAGAGTTCCCGCCGGCAGCGACCAGGGGTGGACGACGCCGGCAGGAACCTGTCGTATCGTTGCGGCTGCTCGGCCCATCCAATGCCTTTTGAAAGTCCATGTATACCACATCAGCAGCAGTACCCTCATCGACTCTTTCCGTTACCTCCTCAAAAAGCTCCAACAAGTTAGCTAAACATGATTTCCCCTTTAGAAATCTCTGCCATCTCTTTCTGACCAACACAAAGTTTTCCATATGATTACTAATTCTATCCCGAACCATTGTTTCTGGAAGCTTGCCCATTACTGTAACCGTCTGGCCTGTAATTTCTGGGGCTATCCTTGCCACCTGTTCTGAACAAGGGTGTAATATTTGTAGTTCTTCATTCCTCTGTCACCTCCCCTGAGTCGAGAGAAGACTGGAAGATGATGGCAAGTGTCCATGCAATTTCTATTCTCACTTCGTTCAATATCCTTGGATGCATCTCATCTGACCACAGCACCTTGTCACCTTTCAGTACAGTCTATTCAACGCTTCCTCCTCCTCAGTTTTAAACTCTTCTAGGGATAGAGTTTCTTTGTTTGTTACGATTGTCTGGGTAGCATCTACCTCATTGACAAAGGCGGATGAAGGTATTCATTTAGGGCGACATGCATGCACAGTGGTTAGCACTGCTGCCTCACAGCATCAGGGACCTGGATTCAAATCTAGCCTTGGGTGACTGTGTTGAGTTTGCACATTCTCCCTGTCCCTGTGTCTGCATGGGTTTCCTCTGAGTGGTCCGGTTTCCTCCCACAGTCCAAAGATGTGCAGGTTAGGTGGGATTACGGAGGTAAGGCGGGGAAGTGGGCCTAGGTAGGGTGCTCTTTCAGAGGATTGTTGCAGACTCAATGGGCTGAATGGCCTCCTTCTATACTGTAGGAATTCAATGGATTTTAATACCTCAGCCATGCCCCCAGCGTCAATATGTAAATTCACTTTTAGGTTGCTACTTTGCCCTATTCCTCTGTTTACCACCCTTTTACTATTTAGAACAAAGAACAAAGAAAAGTACAGCACAGGAACAGGCCCTTCGGCCCTCCATACCTGCGCCGACCATGCTGCCCGTCTAAACTACAATCTTCTACACTTCCTGGGTCCGTATCCCTCTATTTCCATCCTTTCATATATTTGTCAAGATGCCCTTAAACGACACTATCGTCGCTGCTTCCACCACATCCTCCGGCAGCGAGTTCCAGGCACCCACTACACTCTGTGTAAAAAACATGCCTCGTACATCTCCTCTAAACCTTGCCCCTCGCACCTTACACCTATGCGCCCTAGTAATTGACCCCTCTACCCTGGGAAAAGTGTCTAACTATCCACTCTGTCTATGCCCCTCATAATTTTGTAGACCTCTATCAGGTCACCCCTCAACCTCCTTCATTCCAGTGAGAACAAACCAAGTTTATTCAATCCCTCCTCATAGCTAATGCCCTCCATACCAGGCAACATCCTGGTAAATTTCTTCTGCACCCTCTCTAAGGCCTCCACATCCTTCTGGTAGTGTGGCGACCAGAATTGAACACTGTACTCCAAGTCTGGCCTAACTAAGGTTCTATACAGCTGCAACTGCACATCCGCAGGATTTGGCTGCCCCAACTGCACGTACGCGGGACGCTGGAGCGGCATGAACCGCTCCAGCGCCGTGCTGGCCCAATAGGTCGTGCCCGGGCCCTGTTCGCGCCATCGTGAAACGCGACGGCGTTCACGACGGCACAAAAACTTGGCCTCCATATCGGAGAATCGCCCCCATAGTTTTCAGATGATACAAAACTTGGAAGTGTAGTAAACTGTGAAGAGGACAGTGTAAAGCTTCAAAAGGACATTGGCAAGTTGGTGGAGTGGACAGATAGGTAGCAGGTGAAGTTCAATACGGAGAAGTGTGAGGTGATTCATTTTGCTCAGAGGAACATGGAGAGACAGTATAAAATAAGGGGTAAAATTCTAAAAGGCGGAAGGAGCAGAGGGACCTGGGTGCATTTGTGCATCGATCATTCAAGGTGGCAGGATTGGTATAGAATGCAGTAAATAAATCATATAGCATTCTGGGCTTTATTAATGGGGCATACAATATAAGAGCAAGGCAGTTATGCTGAACTTATACAAGACAATTGTTAGACCTCAGATGGAGTATTGCGGGCAGTTTTGGATGCCACACTATATGAATGCTGTGAATGCATTGGAGAAAGTGCAGATGAGGTTTACAAAAATGGTTGCAGGGTTGAGAAACTTCAGTTATGTGGATAGATTGGGGAGATTGGGATTTTTCTCCTCTGAGAGAAGAATACGAAGAGGAGATTAGGGAGAGATGTTCAAAATTATGAGGGAGCTGAGCAGAGTAGATAGGGAGAAACTGTTCCCACTCATAAAAGGGTCAAGAACGAGTGGGCAAGATTTAAAGTGATTTGCAAAAGAAGCAAATGTGATGTGAGAAAAACCTTTTTCACACAGTGAGTGGTTTGGGTCTAGAATGCACTGCCTGGAAGTATGGCAGAGGCAGGTTCAATCGAAGCATTCAAGAAGGCATTAGATGATTATTTGAATAGAAATAATGCACAGAGAAAAGACAGGGGAATGGCATTAAGTCATGATGCTCGTTTGGAGAGCTGGTGCAGATAAATGGGCCAGATGGCTTTTTTCTGCACTGTCAAAAGTTTGTGATTCCGGGACATGGTTTCATAGAAAGATGTGTCACCATCAATCAAGAGGACCCTCATAAAGTGCTGAGAAACCACAGGAAAACCTAAAACTTTCTTATTGTTACTCAAAGCTACACCCTTCAAGGTTGATGTGAAATCACCTGCAGAGCTACTAAAGACAGAAAGTACAATACACCCCTGTATATATTGTAATGTGTACACTCTCCAACTGACCAGGTACAAGTAAAACAACAAATGACTGATGCACAGGTAGATGGAAATTAACACGTCAAGCATGCACAATCCTTGCCTGAGCTGTTGAGAGGTTAAACTGTCTATGCACCGGATTCCATTTTGAAAACAAACTGTTAATCTCTTTAAACAAGATTGACTATTCTAGTGCAGAAATTATAGACCGTGTGATGGTATGAACTTATGCATATCAGAAACTACCCAAATTAATTTCACTAAACCCCCTATTTCCTTTGTTGATGAAGCTGAGAATCCAAGATCAACAACATCAATACTTCACTGGGAAGCAGATGAGAAGAAACAGGGCGCATTTTTGACCTTCTCCAGACCTGGTGAAGCAAGAAAGACCATCAAAAACAGCAACAACATCAAGAACAATTGAGGAGACTTCTACAGCAGCATCAAAAATTGGTGCAACATCAATAACATCATTAACAAACTGTGGTGAATGTATTACTGCTACCATTCACCATTGTATTGCATTGCATTGTATGGTATTATGTTGATGCCCTTGTGGGCTCCGCCTATGGCTCCTCGCCCTCGGCGGAGGTATATTGATCTGCAGCCTGTAAGCGGCACTCAGTACTGAGCAGTCGCAGGCAGGCTAGATCTCGCTGATTAAAACCACTGTTCACTTCAACTCTTCGTCTCGTGTGAATTGATGGTCGCATCAATTTAATCAGCTAAGATATCGCTATGGAAGCCGCCCTCAAACCTGATCGACTGGATCTCCACCCACAGGCAGCTGAAGCCAAAGGAATCTTTTTGCACTGGCTCCGCTGTTTTGAGGCCTACCTCGCCGCCTCCTCCTCGCCCGCCGTCGCAGAGGCACAGAAACTGAGTCTCCTCCACGCCCGGGTGAGCCACCGAATCTCCGTATTTATCGAGGAAGCGACCACGTAAGCAGACGCGGTCGCGATCCTGAAAAGACATTACGTGAGGCCAGTGAACGAAGTGTTCGCACGGCATCTCCTCACCACTCATCGTCAATGCCCCGAGGAATCGCTGGAGGAATACCTACGTGACCTGAGGGTACTTGCTCGAAACTGCAATTACAAGGACGTCACGGCCTCGCAGCATATGGAACTCGCCATCCAGGACACCTATGTGGCTGGAGTCCGGTCCAACTATGTCAGACAGCGCCTGTTCGAAAAGGGCGCCCTCGACCTAGAAGAGACGGTAAAACTAGCCACCTCCTTAGAAGTAGCTTTCGAGAGCCTCAATGCTTTCTCCTCCGACCACATGATTCCCTCGTGGACACCCGACCAGAGGGTGTCCCAGGCCTGTGCCTCGCGGCTGCCCGCCCAACCCGGGGCACTGCCCTGCTAGTTCTGCGGCCAGAACCAGCACCTCAGGCAGTCCGGAACGTGACCTGTAGCGACTGCGGAAAGAAAGGACACTTTGCCAAAGTCTGCCTGGCCAGATCCAAAGCTCCAAAATCGCAGGCCCGGCTCACAGGCCCGCAGACCCCGCAGCGTGGCTGCGTGCCTGCTGGTACCGCCCCCTTCTGATGCGTCATCCGCCTCATGCTACCCGTGGGGGCCGCCATCTTTAACCCTACCCGACACGTGCGACTCATGAGGGTCGCTAACTTGGCCGCCATCCTTAGCCCAGCCCGCCATGTGAGACTCATGGGGCCGTCATCTTGGCCGTCATCTTCAACGCCGCCCGACAAGTGCGACCGCGGGGGCCGCCATCTTGGGACCACTCCGCTACCTCCGACCACGCCGGCTACCCGCAGCTCGGCGCTGTCACCCTCGACCAGTCACGGCCCAAGCACCTCAGGAACTCAATGATGACCGTCCGGGTCAATGGGCACGAAACGCCCTGTCTGTTTGACTCTGGGAGCACAGAGAGATTCATACACCCAGACACGGTAAGTCGCTGTTCTCTCCAGATGTCCCCCGCATCCCAAACAATCTCCCTTGCTTCCGGATCACATTCAGCGCAGATCCGGGGGCACTGTGTCGCGGACCTTGCGATACAGGGCGCCGAGTACGCCGATTTTAAACTATATGTCCTCCCCCCATCTCTGTGCTCCTCTCCTGTTAGGACTGGACTTCCAGTGCAACCTCAGGAGCCTGACCCTGAAGTTCGGCGGGCCCCTACCCCCTATTACCATATGAAGCCTTGCTCTTCGTGAACCTCACTGCCGACTGTAAACCCGTCGCCACCAGGAGCAGGCGGTACAGCGCCCAGGACAGGACTTTTATCAAATCAGAGGTCCAGCGGCACCTGAGGGAGGGGATCATCGAGGCCAGTAATAGCCCCTGGAGAGCCCAAGCGGTGGCCGTCAGGACCGGGGAAAAGAACCGAATGGGTGTAGATTACAGCCAAACCATAAACCGGTACACGCAACTCGATGCGTACCCCCTTCCCTGGATAGCAGACATGGTGAATCAGATTGCACACTACCGGGTTTTCTCCACGGTAGATTTGAAGTCCGCATACCACCAGCTTCCAATCCGCCCGGAAGACCGCCACTACACTGCCTTTGAGGCAGACGGCCGCCTCTTCCACTTCCTCAGGGTTCCCTTCGTCGTCACCAACGGGGTCTCGGTCTTCCAAAGAACGATGGACCAGATGGTGGACCAACACGGGCTGCTGGCCACGTTTCCGTACTTGGATAACGTCACCATCTGTGGCCATGATCAGCAGGACCACAACGCTAACCTTCAGAAGTTCCTCCAAACTGCCCAAGCCCTCAATCTCACCTACAACAAGGAGAAATGTGTTTTCCGCACAACCCGACTAGCCATCCTCGGATATGTCGTGGAAAACGGAGTCCTAGGGTCCGACCCCGACCGCATGCGCTCCCTCCTTCAACTCCCCCTCCCCCACTGCCCCAAGGCCCTGAAAAGATGCCTCTGGTTCTTTTCATACTATGCCCAGTGGGTCCCCAACTATGCGGACAAAGCCCGCCCATTTATCAAAGCCACCATCTTCCCCCTGATGACTGAGGCCCGCCTGGCCTTCAGCTGCATCAAGGCAGTCATTACCAAGGCCGCGATGCACGTGGTGGATGAGTCCATCCCCTTCCAGGTGGAGAGCAACACGTCAGATGTTGCCCTGGCCTCTACCCTTAACCAGGCAGGCCGCCGTGGCCTTTTTTTCCCGTAACCTCAACGCCTCCGAGATTCATCACTTCTCGGTCGAAAAAGAAGCTCAAACCATTGTGGAAACTGTGCGGCATTAGAGGCACTACCTGGCTGGTAGGAGGTTCACCCTCGTCACCGACCAACGATCGGTAGCCTTTATTTTCAACAACGCACAGCGGGGCAAGATCAAGAATGATAAAATCTTGAGGTGGAGAATCGAACTCTCCACCTATAACTATGATATTGTGTATCATCCGGGGAAGCTCAACGAGCCCTCAGATGCCCTGTCCCGCGGCACATGCGCCAGCGCGCAAGATGACTGACTCCGGGACATCCACAATGACCTCTGTCACCCGGGGGTCACCCGGCTTCTCCACTTCATCAAAGCCTGAACCTGCCCTACTCCACCGAGGAGGTCAGGGCCATGACCAGGGACTGCCAAGTCTGCACGGAGTGCAAGCCGCACTTCTATCGGCCGGACAAGGCCCAGCTGGTGAAGGCATCCCGCCCCTTTTAACGCCTCAGGGTCGATTTCAAAGGGCCCCTCCCCTTCACTGACAGCAACATGTATTTTCTTAACGTCGTTGACGAGTACTCCCACTTCCCCTTTGCCATCCCATGCCCCGACATGACCGCGGCCACTGTCATTAAAGCCCTACATATCATCTTCACCCTGTTCGGTTTCCCCACTTACGTTCACAGTGACCGGGGCTCCTCGTTTATGAGCGACGAACTGCGTCAGTACCGGCTCGGTAAGGGCAATGCCTCGAGCAGGACTACCAGTTACAACCCCCAGGGAAACGGACAGGTGGAGAGGGAGAACGCGACGGTCTGGAAGGCCGTCCTTCTGGCCCTACGGTCTAGAAGTCTCCCAGTTTCCCACTGGCAGGAGGTCCTCCTTGACGCGCTCCACTCAATTAGGTCGCGCCTCTGCACAGCCACGAACGAGACCCCTCATGACCGCCTATTTGTTTTCCCCAGGAAATCCACCTCCGGGGTCTCGCTTCCGTCCTGGCTGACAACGCTGGGGCCTGCCCTCCTCCGAAAGCATGTGAGGAGCCATAAGTCCGACCCCCTGGTCGAGAGGCTCCAGCTCCTTCACGTCAACCCTCAGAATGCCTACGTGGCTCACCACGACCGCCGAGAAGATACAGCCTCCCTCCGGGATCTGGCACCCGCCGGTTCCCCTGCAACCATCACCTACACCCCCCCACCCTACAACGAACACCGCCCCCGCCCCTACATGGCCTACATCCCCCCTCCCCCCATCGCCGACCTACAGTGATGAAGCTCGAACCGACATGCTCCCGGAGTCAACACCCGTGCCCGCAGCGAAGCCAGAGCTCAGGCGATCGCAGCGAACGATCAAGGCGCCGGACAGACTCGATCTGTGAGCCCACTTCACCCCCACTGGACTTCAATTTTTTAACAGTGTGTGAATGTGGTGAATGCATTACTGCTACCATTCACCATTATATTGCACTACATTGTATGATATTATGTTGATGCCCTTGTGGGCTCCGCCTATGGCTCCACCCCTCGGGGGATGGATGTATACAGATCTGCAGCCTGTAGGCGGCACTCAGTACAGAGCAGTCGCAGGCAGGCACAGATCTAGCTGAATAAAACCACTGTTCACTTCAACTCTTCGTCTCGTGTGAATTGATGGTTGCATCACAAACGACACAACATCAGCAACATAAAAGCATAACTCCTACAACACTAGGAGCACATGCACACCATCGCCAGTACAGGGTGAAAACTCACCACTGAAAGTGATGAATACCATCTCCACAAAATGGAGGCACAACATTTTCCCACTGATCAATACCGTGAATAATGGGCGCAATCTACCGGCTGTTGACGCCGGCAGGATATTCCGTGCCACGCCGGCAATGAGGGTTGCAGTCACTGGGAAATCCTGTTGACAACGGCAAGGTTGGTAAATCCCACTGGCGGGTCGCCCACGCCACCGGAAAAACAGTGGCGGGCTGGTCGGTAAATCCCATCCAATGTTTCTTGAGAAAATAAAACAAGGTATAAACGAGTTTTAACTTCAGAACTGCGTATTTAATTTATAACAGTTGATTACAAATTGTCTTTAGTTAATAATTGGGTTGATGCAAAAAGGCATCTTTTTTTGCCGAAGGAGGTTTATTATATTGGGTGAGATCTTCCGGCTGCTCAGGTTGGTGGGATCTTCCAGTCCCACTGACAGCACGCCTCCCCGCCTCAGGTTTTCTCTTGAGGTGGCTAATGGCGGGCTGCCTCCCACCACTGAGAAACATACTGCGGGGGGCGGTGCGGCAGGCAGGGAAACTTGCCCATTGCAATATTGCTGCAAAATGATTTAGGAACTATATTGCAATGTGTACTTGCACATTTATATCCAGTGTGTCACATCACTCACTACTGGACTAGTCAATGTACCAGAGCAAGAAATTATTATTCCACTGCAGTTGTGTGAATTGTTTGTTTTTCACACAAGCTATTATTGTCATCTCTGTAAACAAGATTAACAAATTATAGACAGTGTGATGATGTGAACTTATGCATGCCAGAAACTACCCAAATTAATTCCTCTAAGGCCCTCTACTTCCATCAGAAAGATGTGGCTTTGATTTGGTCAATCTGGTTGGGTGCAAATTATCTCGGAGGTGGAAAGATTGCATTCTGTTTTCCCGCAAAGGAAACCAAATAATATGTACGTGTTGTGTAAGATAATAGCTCCCTCTGTTGGATGCTGTGCAGAATGGTCAAAGAAAACAAGCATGTTTATGTAGATCCTGGAAAAATGAGAATTATGGGAGGATTCATTTTCATTTACTTCAGATATGGCATCGTAACATGTAATCTTCTAAATTGCCTGACCTTATTGTGAAGTGTTAAACTACTTGCATTATCTATATAACATTTATTTCAGGAGCTGAAGCCTTTGTTTCCATGTTTTTCTTTTTGACACACAAAAGCAATGCAACTCTCTGCTGCTCGGCACATATGTAAAACGCCCCAAAGGATCTTAGATGTGGATGTATCAATGAACAAGAGCAGCACCTAAAATTTGCCTTGCTACAGTGTACTTCTTCTGAAGGAATGGATATATAAAGATATTGACATCCGCTCAGGGATAGAATCAGAGGAATTAGCAGCACAGAAAGAGGCCATTTGGCCCATTATCCCTGTGCCAGCTCTTTGAAAGTGCTATACAATCAGACTCACTTTAATCTCTTTCCTCACAACTCTGCACATTTTTCAAGTATTTATTTAAGTAAAGGTAGCGAGAGTAAAATATTAGGGATTTGAGACTATTGTATCTGAACACGTAATCGTAATTATATTTGATACTTTTTGAATGATGTACCTTTTAGAAAGAAAAAATCAGGAATCTGCTTGGAGGCTGCACTCATAGTTTGCCATGCAGATTGTCGGCAGAAATACATCCAGCATCATTAAACACAGTGCTGCAGTTGGTTAAAGGATTGTTCTGAATGTTGGAGCACAGCTATAAAATGTTAATGAGTTCCTGCCACTTTCTTATGAAATTTGTCACAAATTGACAGCTTGATAAAATGCACATGCTGCTTATATTCTTTTGAAAGTAACAGTGTTTTACAAGTGCTAAAAACATTAGGCGTGGGCTAATACTTCCCAATGTAAATAGCCAGTAGTTGTTCTTATTTGACTGATAATGTTTGAAAACAACCTCTTAAAGATTTATCTGGGTTAGAATTTTAATTGATTGAGTGGACGCACGCCCGACCTGGAAGTGCAGGAATCGCACGAGAAGACATTGGGCGAGTGTCCTGACGTCACTACACCCGCGTACAATTATGGTCGACGGGTGTGCTTCCAATTAAGTGGGCAATTAAACCCTTTAAGGAGACAATGGTGGTGATTTTACTTGGAACCTGGCACATCATAATTGAAGGTTCTTTTCTTTTTCTTTTTTTTTTATTAAATATTTTATTGAAAATTTTTGGTCAACCAACACAGTACATTGTGCATCCTTTACACAATATTATAACAACACAAATAACAATGACCTATTTTATAAACAAAAAATGAATAAATAATAAATAACAAAAATGAAAACTAGCCCTAATTGGCAACTGCCTTGTCACAAGTAACACTCTCCAAAAATATAATTTAACAGTCCAATATATGATTATCTGTAGCAATGACCTATACATACTATACAGTATATATTAACAACCCTGAGAGTCCTTCTGGTTCCTCCTCCTCCCCCCCCCCCCCCCCCCCCCCCCCCCGATCCTGGGCTGCTGCTGCTGCCTTCTTTTCCCCATTCCGTCTATCTTTCTGCGAGGCATTCGACGAATGGTTGCCACCGCCTGGTGAACCCTTGAGCCGACCCTCTTAGGACGAACTTAATCCGCTCTAGCTTTATAAACCCCGCCATGTCATTTATCCAGGTCTCCACCCCCGGGGGCTTGGCTTCTTTCCACATTAGCAATATCCTGCGCCGGGCTACTAGGGACGCAAAGGCCAAAACATCGGCCTCTCTCGCCTCCTGCACTCCCGGCTCTTGTGCAACCCCAAATATAGCCAACCCCCAGCTTGGTTCGACCCGGACTCCTACTACTTTTGAAAGCACCTTTGTCACCCCCATCCAAAACCTCTGTAGTGCCGGGCATGACCAAAACATATGGGTATGATTCGCTGGGCTTCTCGAGCACCTCGCACACCTATCCTCCACCCCAAAAAATTTACTGAGCCGTGCTCCAGTCATATGTGCCCTGTGTAATACCTTAAACTGAATCAGGCTTAGCCTGGCACACGAGGACGACGAGTTTACCCTGCTTAGGGCATCTGCCCACAGCCCCTCCTCGATCTCCTCCCCCAGCTCTTCTTCCCATTTCCCTTTTAGTTCATCTACCATAGTCTCCCCTTCGTCCCTCATTTCCCTATATATATCTGACACCTTACCATCCCCCACCCATGTCTTTGAGATCACTCTGTCCTGCACCTCTTGTGTCGGGAGCTGCGGGAATTCCCTCACCTGTTGCCTCGCAAAAGCCCTCAGTTGCATATACCTGAATGCATTCCCTTGGGGCAACCCATATTTCTCGGTCAGCGCTCCCAGACTCGCGAACTTCCCATCCACAAACAGATCTTTCAGTTGCGTTATTCCTGCTCTTTGCCACATTCCATATCCCCCATCCATTCCCCCCGGGGCAAACCTATGGTTGTTTCTTATCGGGGACCCCCCCAAGGCTCCAGTCTTTCCCCTATGCCGTCTCCACTGTCCCCAAATCTTCAGTGTAGCCACCACCACCGGGCTTGTGGTGTAGTTCCTCGGTGAGAACGGCAATGGGGCTGTCACCATAGCCTGTAGGCTAGTCCCCCTACAGGACGCCCTCTCTAATCTCTTCCACGCCGCTCCCTCCTCCTCTCCCATCCACTTACTCACCATTGAAATATTAGCGGCCCAATAATACTCACTTAGGCTCGGTAGTGCCAGCCCCCCCCTATCCCTGCTACGCTGTAAGAATCCCTTCCTCACTCTCGGGGTCTTCCCGGCCCACACAAAACCCATGATGCTCTTTTCAATCCTTTTAAAAAAAGCCTTCGTGATCACCACCGGGAGGCACTGAAACACAAAGAGGAATCTCGGGAGGACCACCATCTTAACCGCCTGCACCCTCCCTGCCATTGACAGGGAAACCATATCCCATCTCTCGAAATCCTCCTCCATCTGTTCCACCAACCGCGTTAAATTTAACCTATGCAATGTGCCCCTGGGTTCTTTTATTTTTCTGCCTCCATAGATAGTTCAGGCACTGCCTTATGGGGCCCCCCTCCACCAACACCCTGACTCCCTCCCTCGCCACCACCCTCCTTTCCCCTTCCTCCCCATCACCCCCTTCCTTTTCGTTCTGTTGGTACAGAGGCGAGGGTATCTGGTCTCTCTAGCGCAAAGTTTAGTGCTGTACCATTTGTGTTTTGTAGAAATGTGTTGTGAACTGGTTTAATAATCAGAGTACCCCCCCCCCCCACCCCCACCCCCCCCCCCCCCCCCCCCCCCAACCCACTCCCCGTACATTGGTACTGAGGGAAGGGTACCCTGTTTCTCCAACACAAAATTAGTGTTTGTACCGTTTGGTCCTTGTAAATATGTTTACTGTTTTAATAAAAAGATATGGCCCTTGACATTTACGGTTGGCGGTTGAGCCAAGCGACTAGGTGACCTTCACCTTTTGGCAACAAACACGTTCCAGGGTGGGATTAAAAGTCCACGGTGACGTACAACAAAGTAGATATTTGTGGACTGAGGAGCTGTGAGGTCTGCTGTCAGGTGCTTGATTTTTGCAGTGTTGACACAGCTTGCAGTAATTGTTAGAGCTGAATTCATTATTAAAATTCTGTAGCTCTCTGAGGCTGCTGTCCACAGCAGCTGTCAGGGAGCACGCTGGAAAAGCCCACCCTTACTCTCATTTCGCTTGGTGTCCGCCCTCTTCTGGCCACCCTCCCAAGCCCAGTTTTATCTCAGCACATGTTTCACACGGGCTGCCTGTTAATTGGCCAGCTCGTGTGAACTCATGGTCAGAGTCCCATTGTGGCCGCAAGCGCATGTATGTCCCTTTCTGGGCCTGCCGATTGCAAGTGCTTGACGAGCGCAAAGCTCAGGCCCTGGAGTTAATCAGGGTGATCCCATTATTGGTGTTAATCAGAATTTGAAAATTCCTTTATGTTGCTACAACTGTTGTTATTTACTCAGTGTCAGGCCACGAAAATTAGTAGATAATTTTTGTATCATGCAAATTAGAACCGGAATTCAATGTCTGGGCAAGATCCCTGGATTACGCGAACATGACAATGGAATATATCGTTCAGACTAATTTTATTTGTATTCATGGCCAGGAGTTTACAGCCCCTCCTGTAATGTTCTCTGCTGTGTCTATCAGGATGTCTTGAGAACGTTGTGTTGAACATAGAATATCAAGCTAAGGAAATGAACAAAGCTGATTGATTTACACTACTTAAATAAGAATGCAATGTTAGCATTCATGCGAGAGGGCTAGAGTACAAGAACAGGGATGTACTTCTGAGGCTGTGTAAGGCTCTGGTCAGACCCGATTTTGAGTATTGTGAGCAGTTTTGGGCCCCATATCTAAGGAAGGGTGTGCTGGCCTTGGAAAGGGTCCAGAGGAGGTTCACAAGAATGATTCCTGGAATGAAGAGCTTGTCGTATGAAGAACGGTTCAGGACTCTGGGTCTGTACTTGTTGGAGTTTAGAAAGATGAGGGGGGATCTTATTGTAACTTACAGGATACTGCAAGGCCTAGATAGAGTGGGCTTGGAGAGGATGTTTCCACTCGTAGGAAAAACTAGAACCAGAGGGCACAATCTCAGACTAGAGGGATGATCCTTTAAAATAGAGGTGAGGAGGGATTTCTTCAGCCAGAGGGGTGTGCATCTGTGGAACTCTGTCACAGAAGGCTGTGGAGGCCAAATCACTGAGTGCCTTTAAGACAGAGATAGATAGGTTCTTGATTAATAAGGGGATCAGGGGTTATGGGGAAAAGACAGGAGAATGGGGATGAGAAAAATATCAGCCATGATTGAATAGTGGAGCACTCGATGGGCCGAGTGGCCTAATTCTGCTCCTATGTCTTATGGTCTTATGATTTGGACAAATCACAAGGTATGAATTATTAAATTAAATTATACGATATCTCTAAATACAGAACTCTACACTATGCAACTAATCTATCTCAAGCCTAAGCACCTTCTCCCAGAATCCCAGGAGTCACATGACATTTATATGACTGCTCCTTATCTCCATCTGTTGGTGAGAAGTATTAAGGTCAAATTGTTAACCCTTTGTATTCCTAACAATATACATATTGTTACATCCCCCTTTCTTTGAACATGTTTGTACATCATTACAAACATTTATACATGGTAAGCAATGTATGCTCTTATACAGGTGAATGAACACTTTGTGGTCATTGCATTGCAATGCGTTGGCTGGTTGTTCTTTGGTTTTAAAATCTGTTGCTCTGTAGTTACTCTTTGTGTGGTCAAGATCAGTTCCCTTTGGCTTCTCTGATTTATCTTTGGTAGTCTTGTACTTCTCATCTGGAGTCAACTTCTCCAAGATGTCTCCTGTTTCCTGTTGGCTGTTCACAATTGATGTGCTCTCAACTGATTTTTCACTGTTGCACTCTCATTGTCAGCCTCTGCACAGTCCAGCTGAGAACTGTCTTCTCGCCGTTATCCTGCACAGCCTGTATGCTACTTGTGATCATCTCGTCACTACAGTAAAGTAAATGGACCTTCATAATCTTCCTCGTCTGGCTCATCATCTGTCAGATTACAGATATCCGATGTCGCACCTGTATGCAATTCCATTTGTTTTTCAGTTCCATCAATCTTTTTCTGAATTGTCCAATCATCTTGATTGGTCACAATTGGTGTTAAATTTTTAGCTTTGGAAATTTCCTGTGGACCTTTGTCTACACTTTCAACTCTGTCATTACAGAATGAATCATCTAACCCAAATATATCTTCCAAATCTAATTGATCTTCGACAATGTCAGTTTATCCGCTTTATTTTTAGATTTGGTTAAATTTACTTCTTGTTTCATGCTGCAAACTTCTTGTACAGCTCTTTGTTGATATTTTATTAATGTTCTGTACTGCGAGGCGAATTGATTTAGTCTGCTGCACTGCAGCCTTTGTCAAAGGCTGGGTAATTTTTTTCTTGGGTGGGTGTGGCCACAACCCGTGCATGTCATGACACTTTTGACGTCATGCGCATGCGCAAAATGGCCGACGTCCGGAGTTCGCTGTTTTTTCCAGTGGGCCTGCGCAAAATGCCCGCCATCCAGATCGCGCCACAGCTACAATGGTGTCGTGTTGTGCACTTTCCCGATATAATATCTCTGAATATCTATTTTTAGTGAGTTCGTTCGCATGGCATAATTTAATAAGATCTTCTGGTGTTACTTTTTGTTGCCTTTGCAATCTTTCATGCAGCTTTTCATTGCTTTTAAGCTCACAGTATCTATTGAACTTTCCTATATCTGTTATATGTCTTTTTATAAACTTCATTCTTGAAGTGGAATGAATCATATATTTCTAAAGCCAGCGGTCCAGCCATTATTAAAAACAGCGCAACCTTTCACTGATCACTGGCCATATTGAGGTCTAAGGCTGAGAGGTATAGTTCAAATTGTTGTTTGAAAAGCCTCCGGTTCACATCTACTTTACCCGATGTCCTGAACTGCTTTGGAGTCTGCAATCGCTCCATGAAACTTTGACTGGGCTCTGCTGTTCAATGAGACTGGCTTCCACGACGTTGTTGCGATTGGAGTCTGGATGCAAGTTTTTTTTTCTCTCTCAAGATTTTTTTTTCTCTCTCTAAATCTAACTATATACTACCTTGGTGACCACTCCTGGTACAATGTGAGAACCTGGGGCGAGATTCTCCGACCCCCCCGCCGCTAGGGATAGAATGGAGGTATGGGCTTAGATATGGTGCTCTTTCCAAGGGCCGGTGCAGACTCGATGGGCCGAATGGCCTCCTTCTGCACTGTAAATTCTACAATCTATCTCACGCCTAAACACCTTCTCCCAGAATCCCAGGAGTCACATGATATTTATATGATTGGTCCTTACCTCCATCTGGTGGTATTAACATCAAATTGTTAACCCTTTGTATTCCTTACAATATACATATTGCTACACCTCCGGGAGGGTGGGGGGCAGGGCGGAACGCTGTGGCAGGGCCGCAAAATCCTGGTCCAAGTGTTTGTATTCTTCCAATTTTGAAAGATATCAAAATTAATGGACAGTTCAGAGTTAGCAACAACTTTAATTAGGAAAGTTTTGAGTAGGAGAATAATTTACATTCTAAAACTGCATTCTCATTATGTCACAGGAAATGTATACCATTTTAACTGTGGACCAATTAAAGCCCGCACAGTTTTGAAGCACCCAGTGATAGCTGGGGTCAGGGAGGGCCCTAGTCGTGAGAGGCTCAGCTAAGTTTAATTTTTTTAACTTTTTAGAGATTCCCTGTGGTGCCATAGGGATATCTTGGAGATTGCTTCCCACTTTCCCGATCATGGACTTTCTTGATCATGTCCCATTCCGGACTCAAGTTGTCAGGGATGTGGGTCCCTGTGGTGCCCTTATTCCCAATGGATTTTGACTCTTGCCTGTTGACGGTGCCATCATTGTTGCTTTCAGAGCATTCTAAAATCTTCCAAGCCTCTTACTACAGGCAGAGGAAAAAATAAATTGTCAACCACTTCATCCTCAATGCTGTCAATTTTTGCCCTGAGTTAAAATCAGGCCTTGGTTGTTCACATCCCTTTAGAAGAGGTGATTAATGTTTTCTGATTAGCATGCCGTTTCTTAATTTCAAATAGAATTCATAAAAAGTTGTAAAGCAGACTGGAGCACGACTAGAATCATAGAATCGCAGAATGGTTACAGCACAGAAAGTGACTATTCAGCCTCTTGTGTCCATGTCGGCTCTCTGCCAGGATAACTCTGCTAGTCCCACTCCCCTGCCCTTTCCGCATAACCCAGCAATTTCCTTTCTCTTCAGGTGCATTTCCGGTTCCCTGTTGGGAAGTCTCTTTTGCTAATCACCTTAGGTTCTCTTGTTTTTGACCCTTCTCCCAATGGGAAGAATTTCTCTCTGTCTACTCTGTTCAGTCCCCTCATGATTCCGAATACTTGGACCAAATGTCCTCTCAGCTTTTGCTTCTCTCAGAGCAACTGCAACTTTTCCAATCTATCCTCTTCGCTGAAGTCTCATTCCTGAAACCATTCTCATAAACCTCCTTTGCACCCTCTCTGAAATCTTCCCACATTTCCTAAAGTGTGGGGCCCAGGATTGGACACAATACTTCAAAATGAGGCTGAATCACTGTTTTATGAAGGTTCATCGTAACTTGTTCTTACACCGAATGCCACTATTTCCAGAACCCACGTGCACTTTTAGCCACTTTCTCAACCAGCCTATTCTAATTTTAACATACATTGTATCCGAGATTTAGTTATGCTGCACAGCATGCTGATTATAATTGTGACCCTCAATAATAAACAAACACATGGAGCCAAAGGTTCAAACATTTGTTTAACTCTGCAGCTGATTTGCTGCCTAGCATGAGATTGGGGTCATCAGGAGTTACATTTGCTGATCCTGAAGGGTGTCACTGGAAACAAGCTAATCATAACAAGGATACACAGGGGATGCCAATGATAGCTGTGAAAAATAGGTTAATCATTTTTTATTGTGCACTGGGGAAGGTAGTGATTGCAGGATAAATGAGAGTTCACTCATCTTTTGATACCTATGGGGTTTGCAGGAGAGCCTCATAATCTATAAGGTTCTGCACCAATATAAATGGTTGTCATTGTGTTTGTTGTTCCACCCCTCTTCAGATGCCATTTATTTAGCAAGACAGCAGTCGTAGGACTGGGCAAGTCATCCAAATAATCAAAAAGTTGCATTCTTTAAAGTATTTTGTGCTACAAAGATGAATGCAAAGTTTTGTAGTGTTAGATCGAGGGGGACCATATTGCAGTCATGTTGGTGCACTGCTGGTTAGTATCAAGCCTCATTTTAATGCAATTCAAGAAAAAATATACACTTCAACAAAAGTTAATTTGTAAGTTGAGATATGGGCACTTTAATGATCAAAATCAAATTTCAAAACATTTGAATCTCAAGTTTAAAAATGATAATGTGTTTTCATTGACTACTTTTGTCAATCTGTGTCCCATTGAACCTTTCTTCTGCTTGATGTTAAGAACTTATAAGGTCTAATTGCAGATTACTTTTTTCATTGTAGACTGAGAGTATATCTGGCATTAAGAAGAGAAAGATTGAATTGTGCATGAGAAAAGGTTAAAGGATTTGCGTCCATCTAGGTTGTATGTGATTGATCCTGCTGACTTTCCCTGATTTGGTATTGGGGCAGGAACCCTGATTGACAGACATGCCAGGAACAAGTTGGTACTGACAACTTGAGGGAGGTAAAGACACAAGAAAATCTTCCCTGTGGTTTTGTTCCAGTAACCTAACCATTGTAGTTCATGTAAAGCTGTGAAATTAGATCATTAGTGGGATAAAAATTGTACACCACAGGATAACAATAATAATAATCTTAATTATTGTCACAAGTAGGCTTACATTAACACTGCAATGAAGTTACTGTGAAAAGCCCCTAGTCGCCACACTCCGACACTTGTTCGGATACACTGAGGGAGCATTCAGAATGTCCAATTCACCGAACAGGCACGTCTTTCAGGACTTGTGGGAGGAAACCGGAGCACCCGGAGGAAACCCACGTAGACACGGGGAGAATGTGCAGGCTCAGCACAGACAGTGACCCAAGCGAACGTGGGTCCCTGGTGCTCTGAAGCAACAGTGCTAACCACTGTGCTACTGTGCCACCCATACCATAGGGCAGCACAGCGGCACAGTGGTTAGCACTGCTGCCTCACTGTGCCAGGGACCTGTCATAATATACACACAAGTATATGATGGTGCACAGACAGACAGTGAGTGACACAAAGGATGACAAATGAACATATAGAACATAGCAGCCAATCACCAGACAGGACACGGCCACTATATAACCAGCGGGCACTAGTTTTCCCGCGCTCTTGCAATGCAGCCTCTGAGACAGTCAGAGCCTGTGAGAAACAACTAGAACATCCACCATGTGGTAGTAAGATAGTCTGGTCAGGTTAGCCTCAGGTCTCCAGTCAACTCAGCATAGTGTCAACCCACAGTTCAAGCATGTTTAATAGTTAAGAGTTCAATAAAATAGAGTTGCATTTCCTCAAGTGTTGGAAGCCTGTCTCTCTCTCTGCTACAGTAAACGCAGTCCTCGCAGACCCAGCTTACCCAACACATCAGGACCTGGGTTCAATTCCGGACTTGGGTCACTGTGTGGAGTTTGCACTTTCTCCCTTGGTGGGATTCTCTCAGCCCAGGCCAGGCCAGAGAATCGCTGGGCCGGGCGCAAATCATTCAACGCCGCCCCGCCGATTCTCTGGAGAGCAGAGAATCTCTGGAGAGCAGAGAATCGGCGCCATTGGCGTCGGCGAGGTCGGCGCGGCGCCGGTCGGGTTCCGCTCTACGCGGTGCCCCCGCTGATTCTCTGTCCGGGATCGAGGCCTACCTCTTGGACTGGGGGCCTCTTTTGCTCCGCGTCGGCCCCTCTAGCCCTACGCCATGTTGCGTAGGGGCCGGCACGGAGAAGGGACCCACTGCGCATGCGCGCAGTCGCGCCGGTCGCACTGAGCATGCGTGCATTGGCGCCAGTCCGACTGCGCATGCGCAGATCCGCGCCTCCCATTTGACGTCGGCATCAGCAGCTGGAGCGGCGTGGGTCGCTCCAGTGCTGTGCTGGCTCCCTGTAGGGCTCAGAATCGCTGCTCCTGAGGGCATGTTGATGCCGTCAAGAAATGCGACGGTGTTTACGACGGCGTCAACACTTAGCCTCAGGATCAGAGAATCCTGCTCTCTGTGTCTGCGTGGGATTCCTCCAGGGGCTCTGGTTTCCTCCCACAGTCTAAAGATATGCAGGTTAGATGGGTTGTCCATTCTTGATTGCCCTTTAAGATGCAATTGAATGGCCTTGTTGCACCCAACTCCGTGGCACGATGTGTCCATTAAGTCTCGCGAGAGGCCGCACGAGAAATTTGGGATGCTCGGAATACCTCACAAAATCTAATGGGATCTTGTGAGATCTTGCAATCTGGATTTTGCCCTCACTGGGCGAGATCCAGATTAACATATTCAAATAAACCTCATTTTAAAATGTCTGCGCTGGATCATCCCAGCGCCCGGCAACTAATGCCCGCGTCTGGTAGACCTTGCCATGGTGCTGTTTAACACTAGTTCACACAAAGCACACCCCTGGATGATACGGGACAGAGCAGGGTGGCACCCTGGATTTCCCTCTGGCACCTTGGCACTGCCAGGCTGGCACTGCTAAGGTCTGCAGGTGGCACTGCCAGGGTGCCAAGGTGGCAGTGTCAAGGTGCCAGGGTGACACTGCCAAGAGCCAGCGCCTGAGGCATCCATGCCCATGAAAGGGGGCATGAGGGGGAGTTATGAAGAGTGGGGGTGGGTTAAGGGTGGGTATGAATCGGTCCCCTAAAATATGGCCGGTGTCACACTGCAGAACCAGGGGCCAAGGCGGGTGGTCAGTGGGTGCGCAGCAAGATGGCTGCCTTGCAGGCTGCGGTAATGGCTGTGTGACACGATCTGTGACTCGACACTGCCCCAGTCCTGAGGGGGTCACTTGGTCTGTTCTCCCATCACCCCCCTCCCCCGGCCCTGGCAGGTCCCCCCCCCCCCCACCTGAGCCAGCCCGGCCAGTGTCCGGCCCGGCAGCCTACAGTCGCTTCTCCCTGTGTCCTACTGCCTCTCTCCCTCATCAACCATGGTGCGGTTTCACGATTTTTAAAAGCACAAGTGAACCGTACTGACAGGAACCCGGCCCATCAGAGGAGGAGGATCGTGGAGGCCCCTGAGAATACCGGGTCGGGCCATCTAATGACATGCAAATGGTGTTTATTGTGCGTGCGTTCCGGAACGCATTGACGCCATGTCAAGGTGATGGAGAATTGCGATTTGACATGAAATCGGTGCCCGCCGCGATTTTGCCATCGGAACCTCAGCTCTGTCCAATTACGTTTCTCGATTTCGGCGTCGGACAACGATGAATCTAGCCCATTGTGTTGAAATCATGGGATTGGAGTGGAATAAAGATGATACAGTAATGGGAGGAGCCAGGTCTGTGTCAGTCAGTTTTGTGTTGGCTTCTGAAATCTGTGAGCTGAATAGCTTTTGCAAAATACTATCAGGTTGAGCAGTAGTCTGACATAGCCAAGAATCTGCAGGCTGTTTCCTTACAGGATCTCTCTTTCTCTCAAGCAGCTTTTCAAAGAACCTTTTATCCAGAGGCTAACAAATAATCCTCTGTTTGCTAACTTTATTTTAAAATGGTTTTGTCCTGTGATGTGTTTTGCTTGATTGGAGATAAAAGAGGTATCAGTTAGGAGTTACAGCATTTCATTTTATTATTAAGCATGGTTTAACGGGTAATTGTAAGCGATATTTCTGTAAGGTTATGGTAGTTTAATACTATGTTAATAATAAAGTTTGTTTTGATATACTATATCCCTATTCATGCGTGGATTCACTCCTGGAGCGAATAATCCTTTCCTCACAGTTTTACAAATAAAAAAAAGGATTGAGGATTTCCTCTCAGTATCCTGGAAAATATTAGGGTCTGGTCTGGGATCATCATAAAACTTGGGCTCATCTGGGGTTTAAAAGTATAATTCCTTGTTTGGTTTGGGGATTGTTAAATTTAAAGAGTGTCTGAGGAATTGGTGCTTTCGTTCAGGTGTTGCAGTTTAAATCGGGATGACTTGGGAAACGGCTCTTTATGTTGCAAATAATGTCTTGGGTATGGAAGATGTCACTCTGGTTGGCTTATAAAGAAAGGGTGGTAAAAACAACGTTTTTGGATTTGGCTGTCCAGCTGCAGCTGACTTTACCTGAAGGGGTGAAGAAAGTGAAGATAATACAAGCAATAGTTCAGCATTTAAAGTTGCCATTGACAGTCTGAATCATTAGAATGAGCTAGAATTCAATTACAAATGAAACAATTAGAAATGCAAGAAAAAGATAAACAGAAAGAAATAGAACTGAAGGAATTAGAAATGCAGGAAAAGGGGAGAGCTTATAAAAAAGAAATGGAAATGAGGAAACTTGATGGGGAAATGGAAGATTGGCAGGGGAAGAAAGGGATAAGGAAAAGAGAAAGGCATTGGCAGAAGCAAAGGAAACATAAAGAATTTGAACTTCAGATACTGGAACTGCAAAGAGAACAACAAAATAAAATGTCGGAGTTAAAGGCAGAAGCTGAAGAAAGTCTAGAGGAAGGATTAACACATCCAAGTCAAAAGCCTAGTGGGGATATGTTTAATCAGATTCAAGCACTGCCAAGGTTTGACGAGGTTTGCTTTTTAAGGATATAAACTGTCTCTATCACGTTAAATTCTTTTTTGAACATCTCCAAATGATCTTGCTCTGTTTACTCTGGAGAGTGTCTTGTCAGCCATAAACAAATCGAGAAATGGAGTTGCTGTTTGTGTTTCTCATTTTCAAACATAGAATTGAACTCAATTGTATTCTGGTCGCTATGAGATACAACAATTAATAATAATTTCACGGTTATTATTACTGAAAGAAGCTTTAATTAAATTGAAACTCTACCAACTGCTATGGGATTTGAACCCAGTTACCAGAGTATCAAAAAGAGTCTCTGATTATAGTGACATGACCACTTCACCACCATCACCCACATTTTTGCTATTTGACACATATTCACACACAGTTAGGCTGTTAAATAAATCTGGCTCATTACTCAATGTTAAAGCTAATAATGTTGACCTCGCACACACTTTTACAGGAGACTGTCTAGAACACACTTAAGAAAATTGCTCCCTTGAGCTTGTTATGGGCGAGGCGTTTTCAGAACCCCAAAATGTATCATGGAGTTCAACCAACCTCTCCCTTTAATGTATTTGTTGCTTTTCCTCGCACTCGGCTTTTTCCCTAGGTGTGGGATTACAATTATGGACACGTGGGTTTTTAAACACAAAACACTGTTTATTCCATGAACTCAACTTAAGATCTTAAATAAACATTGGATCTCTTAACACCCCTTACTTCAAAGATAACTCAGAAAATATTGCAACAGTAAATAATTCCTTAAAATGTTCCTTCAAACTTCCAAGAGACTTAACACCTTTAAACAAAATCACATCAGGTTAAAGGCTTCACTATTATAAGTTTAAATCACCCAAATGATCCAGAGATAGTCTTTCATGGCAGAAATCCAGATCACTGCACAACACAAACACACACCCAGCTCTTTTCCTCCAACTGAAAAACTAAACTGCAAAATGGCTGACCTGACCTCAGCTCCACCCACTCTCTGACATCACTGTTTCTGAAAGGTACATTGCTTAAACATCCATGGAAGGTACTCTCACATGACGCCTCCCCCCAAGAAACAAAAACCCATCAACTTCAAGATGGTTTCATTTTTCACTTTTGCACCATCCACTAAGAAATCTACACAGTAAATATAGCTTTTTGTTTTTTAAAAAAACAACACATGCAAACAGCTATAATAATATAGTCCATTTTTCTTTGTTCGTCTTCCTCCAACCGAAATCCTTCTCGATTGACAGTCTCTTTGAACAAAGTCTCTGCACGATCCATCCATTCCTCTACTCCTCGTCATTTCTCTTTAGAATCAGATACTTTAGTTCAATCTGACCACAGAGTCCCTTGCAATTCTCCAATACAGGAACATTGGTGATCACAGCTTTCAGGCAGTCAAATGCCTGTTGAAAGTCTGCTGTCCATTGACATTTTTTACGTTTCTTCAGTGATTCCATCAGTGGAGTAATCACGCCACAAAACTCTTGCACAGCTGTTCGATCAAATCCACTCATGCTAAGAAATCGCATTATTTCCCTTCGTCTTGAGGGTATCGGAAACTCCGCAAGGAAAGTGATTTGGGCTTCTCCAAATTCACTTTCGGCTAGGTTCATCATTAAACCCACCACCTGAAGTCTTTCGAAGAACTGCATATGATGGTTTAAATGTTCTTTCCATGTCTGGAAGATGGAAATAAAAGCAGATTGTCCCACTTTCTCCATGCAATCCTTCAATGGTGGGACAGGATAAGAGTCCGTTCTTGTAACGGCATTCACCTTTCTATAGTACAGACACAATCGTTGGGTACCATCTGGTTTAGGTACCATCATTATGGGTGAGCTCCATTGGCTGCAACCCACTTCAATTATGCCATTCTTCAGCATACTCCCAATCTCTCTGTTAACCTGTGCCAATTTTAAAGGATTGGGTCTATATGGATGTTGTTTGATAGGAACAGCATTACCCACATCTACATCATGTATAGCCATTTTAGTACTTCCCAATTTATCTCTACAAACTTGCCCATGCGATATCAATAACTCTTTCAGGTCAGTTCGTTTTTTTCTCTGGAAGGTAACTTAATTCATCCCAATTTTTAAGTACATCCTCATTTTCCATTTTAATTTGAGGTATGTCAAATTCACAGGATTTGGCTCGTCACTTTGAGCTAGAATCATTAAAACTTCCTTTTTCTCTCCTTCCCTTTCAAAGTACCTTTTAAGCATATTCACATGATACACTCGGTGAGTCTTCCTTTTATCTGGTGTTTTTACCACATAATTCTCCTCACTTAATTTCCTTTCAATCTGATACGGTCCACAAAACCTAGCTTTTAAAGGCTCCCCTACCACTGGTAACAACACTAAAACTTTATCCCCACTGGCAAAACTACGAACTTTGGATTTCTTGTCCGCTATCCGTTTCATCACATTTTGTGCAACTTTCAAATGTTGTCTAGCCAATTCACCTGCTCTATTTAATTGTTCCCTAAAATTTGACACGTAATCCAATCGTGTAATTTCCGATTTCTCACGCACCAATTTTTCCTTAATCAATTTAAGTGGTCCTCTTACCTCATGACCAAAAATTAGTTCAAAAGGACTAAATTTGGTAGACTCATTAGGTGCATCCCTAATAGCAAACAATACAAATGGGATTCCTTTATCCCAATCCTCTGGATAATCTTGACAATACGCCCTCAACATTGTCCTTAATGTCTGATGCTACCTTTCTAACACTCCCTGCGATTCTGGATGGTACGCAGTTGATTTAAATTGTTTTATTCCTAGGCTATCCATAACTTCTTTGAATAACTTTGAAGTAAAATTCATTCCTTGATCCGATTGAATTTCTGTGGGTAGTCCATATCTCGTAAAGAATTTAAGTAACCCCTCCACAGTCCTTTTAGCTGTAATATTGCGTACTGGAGTGGCCTCTGGAAACCTAGTAGACACATCCATTACAGTCAAAAGATATTGTTTTAGGAAGCTGTCCTACACAATCGATTAAGACCCTTGTAAAAGGTTCCTCAAATGCTGGAATGGGTATTAAGGGCGCTGGTTTTATCACTGCTTGAGGTTTCCCTATCACTTGACATGTGTGACATGATTGACAAAATTTAATTACATCTTTATGTAGTCCAGGCCAATAAAAATGTTTCTGGATTTTAGCTTGAGTTTTCCTTATTCCCAAATGACCTCCCACTGGTACCTCATGTGCAACTCGCAACACATCCTTTCTATGTCCTACTGGCAACACTACTTGATGAACTTCTGCCCACTTTTCATCCGCCTGCATATGTACAGGTCTCCATTTTCTCATCAAGACATCATTTTTACGGTAATAACACTCTGGTATACTCTTAGATTCCTCTTCCGTATATGCTTTCTGATATATCCGTTTTATTTCTACATCTTTCTGTTGTAACTCCGCCAATTTTCCTGAACTAAAAATATCCGCCTCATCCTCCACCTGTTCTTGTTCTTTTTCAACCATC